>NC_043709.1:100233322-100445148 GCF_006229205.1 Suricata suricatta
GGGGAGGGGGGAGGGGGGAAGATAGGTGGTGGTGATGGTGGAGGGCACTTGAGGGGAAGAGCACTGGGTGTTGTATGGAAAACAATTTGACAATACAATATTATGGAAAAATAAATAAATAAATAAACATTAAAAAAAAAAAGTAGCCTGGTTCCTTTTATTGGAAAGTGGTATTAGAAGCCGAGGTCTGGGTACAAGATGTGCCAGTTGCTCCTGGAGTACCATTGTTTTAGGCAGACCGAGGAGATACATGTGGGTATGCCAGCCCATGCATGAATACGTGTCTATAAGTATTTCTATGTATAACCATGCGTAAACATGAATTCATACTAATGTCTCCAATTCTAATCCATTACCACATGGTGTATTTTAGCTCCCTCCTCTTGCTTGTCGGTAATCTCCCACTCCGATAGGAAAAACCTGCCCCCCACAACTCACTGTCTACTTACTTAGTTGTTCCTTACCAGATGCATGCATAGCAGTCAGGAAGCAGTGCTCAGGTACAGTTTCTTTTGCCTTTAGTCTTATAGACTCCACTTATTTCCTGTTATTTAAAGTTGTACATTACCTACCCTCTTCTGTAAGGGTGTTTCATTCGTTCAGTTATATTATTTTGACCACATATGGCATTCTGAAACCTCTTAAATGATGTGTTAAAATTTACATACATTAAGATTTATTCTTTGTAATATAAAGATCTAAGGGTTTTCACAAATGCATAGTGTCATGGATCAATAGCTAATGTCATACAGAATAGTTTTACTGCCTTAAACAAACCAAACCAAACCTGGGCTTTATCTATTAAACCTCCTCCTTTTCCCCCCAAACCCCTGGAAGCCACTGACTTTTTGTTTGTTTGTTTTTACCATTGCCATAGTTTTGGCTTTTCAAACTGGTTTCTTTCATTTATCCACATATCCTTAAATATGTTTTTAATGTTTATTTTAGAGAGAGAGAAAGAGAGAGAGAGAGTACAGGGGAGGAGCAGAGAGAGAGGGAGACACAGAATCTGAAGCAGGCTCCAGGGTCTGAGCTGTCAGCACAGAGCACAACGCGGGGCTCGAACTCACAAACTGCAAGATCATGACCTGAGTTGAAGTCAGACACTTAGCCTACTGAGCAACCCAGGCACCCCTATCCATGTGTCTTTAAATTAAGGTTCATCCATGTATTTTTGCCACTGTTGTCTCATTTTTTTGGTCACTGATTACTATTCCATTGCGTGGATGTATTATAGTTTGTTTAAATCATTCATCTATTAAAGGGAACCTTGATGTTGCCAGTTTTTGGTGATGATAAGTAACGCTTCTATGTATATTTGTGTGTGAGTTTTTGTGTGGGCATAAATTTCAAATCAGTTGGGTAAATATCCGGTAGCATGAATGTTTAGTTTTATAATAAACTGCCAAACTGTCTTTGAAAGTGTTTGTACCATTTTGTATCCCAGCCAGCTATGAAAGAAAGTTCTTACTGTCCCACATCCTCACCAACAACTGCTTTTGTCAGAGTTCAGAGTTTCAGGCTTTCAAGTACGTGTGCAGTGGCTTCTCATTATTCTTTTAGCTGGAATTCTCTAGTGATAAATAATGTGCAGCATTTTTAATATGCTTATTTGCCATCTGTATGTGTTCTTTAATGAGGTGTCTGTACAAATCTTTTGCCTATTTTTAATTGGGTAGTTTGTTTTCTTATTGTTGAGTTTTAAGTGTTCTTTGTATATTTTGCCTATAAGGTTTTTTCTTTTATCAATTATATGTTTTGCAAATATATTCTCTCTTGTCTGCAGCTTTTTAAAAAAAATTTGAACATAGTTGACACACAATGTGACATTGCAGGCATACAACATAGTGATCTGACAAGTTTTTACATTATGCTATATGCACCACCAAGTGTAGCTACCATCTGTCCTGACACATTACTATTATAATAACATTGACGATATTCCTTATGCTGTGCTGTCGCCTGTCTTTTGATTCAACAATGTCTTCTACGGAGCAGAAGATTTTAATTTTAGTTAGGTCCAACTTACTAATTTTTTTCATGCTTTTGGTGTTGTACTGTTTTATATATATTAAAGGATTTTCTATATACACAAACATGTCTTCTGCAAAGACAAATCATTCTCCTTTTGGCCAAACTTTATATCCTTTATTTCTCTTTCGCTTCATTGCACCGGGTAAGACTTCTGGTAGGTACAATGTTGAATAGAAGGGTGAGAGATGTTAATTCCATCCAGTAAGTTTAAAAATTCATATATACTTATTAATATATTTCAATTTGGGTTACTTTATTTTATCTTTTAAAAATGCTTATTTATTTATTTTGAGAAGCAAGTGGTAGAGGCAGAGAGAGAGAATCTCAGGCAAGCTCCACACTGTCAGTGCCCACAAACCATAAGGTCATGCATGACCTGAGCAGAGATCAAGGGTCAGACACTTAACTGACTGAGCCACCCAGGTGCCCCACAGTCTGGCTGTTTTATATAGTTTCTACTTCTCTGCCAAGATTTCCTATTTGTTAATGTATTAGTAGCATATTTTCCTTCATATATTTGACATAGTGGCTTTAAAATTCCTATTTGCCAAATACAATGTCTATATTCTTTTGAGGTTGATTCCATCAATTGTCTTTCTTTGGAAAATGGGCCACACTTTCATGTTTCTTTGTATGTCTACTGATTTTATATTATACCCTGGGCATTGTATGTGGTAGAGATTCTGTATTCCTTTGAAGAGGGTTTAGTATTTAGTGTTAGTGGACAGTTAACTTAGGTGTACCCACACTCCATGTCCTGTGCCCTCTGAGTGTTGGCCAAAATCACTGATAAATTATTTCAAGTTTATCAGGAGTCTTTGGACCCTGCTGCATAGGTTTGTATGCATTTACATACAGATTTAGGGGCGCTTTCTTTGTGGCTCTCTCCAGTCTTGGATTCCTCCCTTCAATTTCCAGATGCTTGGGCTTCCCCAAATTATATCTTCTAGTACTTTAAGCTAGTTAGGCCAAAGGCTGTTGATCCTAGTTTTAGCTGCCCTGATTGGGTGCTGCCTGAGACTTTCCCCAAGACAAAAAGCTGGTAAAAAAAGGGGGCGGGGAGAAAAATCCATAGGAATCAAAAGCAAAAGTAGACAAATCAGACTACATCAAAATTGAAAGCTTTTGTGCATCAAGGAATGCGATCAACAGAGTGAAAAGGCAATCTATAGAATGGGAAATATATATATATATATATATTTTTTTTTTTTGAGAGAGAGAGAGATTGAGATTGAGGGAGAGAGAGAATTGCAAGCAGGCCCCATGCACATCATGGAGCCTGGTGTGGGACTCAATCCCAGGACCCTGGATCATGACCTGAGCTGGAATCAAGAGTCAGATGCTTTGGGCTGCCTGGGTGGCTCAGCTGGCTAAGCATCAGACTTTGGCTCAGGTCATGATCGCATAGCCCGTGAGTTCAAGCCCTGTGCTGGGCTCTGTGCTGACAGTTCAGAGCCTGGAGCCTGCTTCAGATATAGTGTCTCCCTCTCTATCCCTTCCCTGCTCATGCTCTGTGTCTCTCTCTCTCAACATCTCTCTCTTTCTCACACACAAAAAAATAAACATTAAAATTTTTTTAGAGGCTGGATAATCAACTGACTGAGCCACCCAGGTGCCCCTGCAAATAATATATTTTATAAGTAGTTAATATACAGAATACATAAAGAACTCCTAGAACAAGCCAAAAAAAAATCAAATAACTTGATTAAAAAATAGGCAAAGAACTGGAACAAGCATTTCTCTAACAAGAGTATTGAATAGAAATATTATGCTATCTTTTCTTTTTGGGGGATGTTAATGGAAATGATATTGTGTTTTTAATTTCACATTCTAATTTTTCATTGCTGGCAAATAGGAAAGCAATTGGCTTTTGTATATTAGCCTTATCTACTACCACCTTGCTGGAATCACTTTTCTCATCCTCTCCCCCAGGAATTTTTGGTGTATTCTTTCAGACTTTGTGACTAGGCAACTTATCTTTTGCCAACAAAGACAATCTGTATAACTTTTATTTCCTGTTTTATTGTTTTAGTTAGACTTCCAGTATGGTATTGAAAGAAATAGAGGAGACATTCTTTCTTTTTTTCTTATTTTAGGAGGAAAATGTCCATCTTCTCACCATTAAATATGATGTTAGCTGTAGGGTTTTCATAGATGTTCTTTATCAAGTTGAGGAAGTTCTCATCTATTCCTGACTTATTGGTAGTTTAAATCCTGAATGGGTGTTAGATTTTCCCAAATGCTTTTTCTCATCTATTGATGTAATCATGGGCCTGTTGATGTGAAGGATTACATTAACTTGTTTTATGATGTTGAACCAGCCTGCACACCTGGAATAAATCACATTTGTCATGGTGTATAATTTTTTTAATACATTGGATTAAATTTGCTAATATTTTGTTGACATTTCACATCTGTGTTCATGAGACATCTTGGTCTATAGATTTCTTTTCCTATAATGTGTTTGTCTGGTTTTTGTATTAACTTAATGCTGGACTCATAGTCTGAATTAGGAAGTACTTCTTCTTTTTCTTCTTTGGAAGAGATTGTAGAAATAGTATAGTTTCAGAGCACCTGGGTGGCTCAGTTGGTTAAGAGCCCAATATTGGCTCAGGTCATGATCTCACGGTTTGTGAGTTCAAGTCCCATATACATGGGGCTCTCTGCTCTCAGAACAGAGCCCACTTCAGATTCTCTGCCTTCCTTTCTCTCTGCCCCTCCCCTGCTTGCTCCATCTCTCTCAAACATAAATAAAAACATTTAAAAAAAGAAAAAATGGTATAATTTCTTCCTTAGATATTTGGAGGAATTTACTAATGACCCATCTGAGCCTAGTGCTCTCAGTTTGAGAAGGTTATTAATTATTGCTTTAATATTTTTAATAGATGTAGGTCTATTCAAATAGTCTATTTCTTCCTCTGTGAGTTTTGGCAGATTGTGTCTTTCAAGGAATTGGCCCATTTCATTTAGGTTATCACATCTGTGATCATGGAGTGGTTCATGACACTGTCTTAATATCCATAGGGCCTGTAGTGATGTCTTCTCTTTCATTTCTGATATTAATAATTAGAGTCCTTTTTTTCTGAACTAGCCTTGCTAAAAAAGATCAACTTTATTGATATTTTTAAAGAACATTTGATTTTATTGATTTTCTCTATTGATATTCTGTTTTAATTTCAGTGATTCCACTCTGATTTTTATTTATTTTCTTGTTTACTTTGGGTTTAGTTTGTTCTTTTTTCTAGTTTTCTAAGGTGGAAACTTAGATTACTGATTTTACGTAGTTTTTCTTCTTCTATTTTTTTCACTGCCTTCACTGCTATAAATCTCCCTTTAGGCACTGCACTGTTTTTTCAGCATCCCCCAAATTTTGATTAGTTATATTTTCACTTTTATTTAGTTCAAACATTTTTAAAAATATATCCTCAGAGTTTTCCTTTGACTCTTGCATTGTTGAGAAGTGTGTTGTTTGATCTTTAAGTATTTGGGGATTTTCTACCTATTTGCTATCAATTTCTAGTCTAATTCCATTGTGGTCTGAGAATAGATATTGTGTTAATTCTATTCTTTTAAATTTCTTAAGGTGTAAATTTTATGGCCAAGAATGTGGCCTAACTAGTGGATATTCCATGTGAGCTTGAGAAAAATGTGTATTTAGTGTTGTTGGATGAAGTAGTCTATAGATGTTCATTCTATCCAGTCAATTGATAGTGCTGTTGAGTTCAGTTATGTCCTTACTGATTTTGTCTTCTGGATCTGTCCATCTCCAAAAAAAAAAAAAAAAAAAAAAAAAGATGCTGAGGTCTCCAACTCTGATGGTAATGTATCTATTTCTCTTTATAGTCTATCAGTCCTGAATTCATGGATTTTGATGTTCTATTGTTAAATGCATACACAAGAATTGTTATGTCTTCTTGGAGAAGTGACACCTTTTTCATTATGTAATGCCCCTCTTTATTTATGATAACTCTTCTTGTTCTGAAATCTGCTCTCTCTGAAATTAATGTAGTTATTCCTGCTTTCCTTTGATTAGTGTTACTATGATGACCTTTCTCCATCTGTTTTGAAAACTGAGGTTTAAAATGATTATTGATTAATATCTACTGCATATGTTGCTGCTTTCTATACATTGCTCTTGTTCTTTATTCCTTGTTGTCTTCCTATTTTTTCTGCCTTTTTACCTATTCCTATTTTTTCTGCTTTTTTTGTGGTAAAAAACATATAACATGAAATCTATCTTCTTACACATTTGTAAGTGTATAATACTATTAAATATATGCACATTGTTGCGCAGAAAGTCTCTAGAACTTTTTCTTTTTTTTCTTTTTTAATGCTTATTTATTTTTTGAGAGGGAGAGAGACAGAGAGCACATGCGGGGGAAGGGAAGAGAGAGAAGGAGACACAGAATCCAAAGCAAGTTCCAGGCTCTGAGCTGTCAGCACAGAGCCTGATGTGGGGCTCAAACCCACGAACTGCAAGATCATGACCTGAGCCAAAGTTGGACACTTAATTGATTGAGCCACCCAGGTGCCCCAAGAACTTTTCATGATGCATGATTAAAAGCATAGACCCACTAAACAGCAAAGCCCTATTCCCCCTCCCCCACACCCTGGGGGGGGAGGGGGAATAGGGCTTTGCTGTTTAGAAAGTCACCATTCTACTTTCTGCTTCTATGGATTTAACTGCTTTAGACACCTCATGTAAGTGGGATCATGCAGTAATTTTTCTTCTGTGACTAGCTCATTTCACTAAGCAAATATTTCAGTATTCATCCATGTCTAGCATATGACAGAAATGTCTTCTTTGATAAGACTGATTAATATTACATCGTGTGTGTATACCACATTTTCTTTATTCATCCACCCCTGACTGTTGTGAATAATTCTACATTGAACATTGCAAATGTCTCTCCAGACTGTTTTCAGTTCTTTTGGATGAATATACAGAAGTAGGATTCCTGGGTTATACAATAAGTTCTATTTTAAAATTTTTGTGGATCCTCCAGTTTTCAATGGCAACTGCACTATTTTACTATCCTATCAACAGTGCAAGAGATTTCCAACTTCTTCACATCTTTAGTTATAGTTATTCTTTTCCTTTTATCATTGCAATCCTAATGAGTATGAGATAATATCTCAAGGTGGTTATGATTTGCATTTCTTTGATAGTTATGCTGAGCATCTTTTCATCTTCCTATTGGTCATTTGTATCCCTTATTTGGATAAATGCCTATTCAAGTTTTTTGCCCATTTTTAAATCAGGTTTGGGGATTTTCTACCTATTTGTTATCAATTTCTAGTCTAATTCCATTGTGGTTTGTATTATTTCCTACTTGGTTGTGAGAGTTCCTTTGGATATGAATACTTATCATATAAATGGCCTGAAACTATTTTCTCCTATTCCATAAATTATCTTTTGTTAGTTATTTCCTCTGCTGCACAGAAGTTTTTTTTATTCTGATGTAGTCCACTTGTCTAGTTTTGTTTTTTCATATTTCTTCCCTTTTGTCATCTTATTATTCCATTTTCTATTCTTTTTTAGCATATTAACAATACTTGTTTTTTTGCTTGTTTCATGGTTGTCTTAGAGTTTGCAACATTTACAATTAATGCAGGTCTATTTTCAAATAACATGATACCACCTCACACATAGTTCAATTACCCTATTATAGCAAAATAATCCTAATTCCTACCTCCCATTTCGTTTTTATTTCTGTCACTCTTTTCATATTTATATATTATATTATAGATATTTATGTATTAATATTACATTAATGTTATATGTAATAAAGTGTTGCTATTATTATTTTGAGCAAACTATTATCTTTTGGATGAATTAAGAATAAGAAAAATAAAAGCATTTATTTCACCTTTATTTATTTCTTCTCCTAATGCTCTTCCTTTATGAAGAACTTATAACATTTCTTCCAAGATACCTTTTCTGGCAATTAATTCCCATAATAATTGTCTAAGAAGGTTTTTATTTATTCTTTACTTTTGAATTATAATTTTGAAGTATATAGAATTCTAGATTGGAGTCTTCTCTCTCACCACTTGAAATATTTTACTCCACTCTCTTCTTGCTTATATGCTTACTAAGATGTAATTCTTATCTTTGTTTCTCTATAGATAAGAAGTTTTCCTCCCGCTGGCTACTGTGAAGAGATTTTTCTTTATTTTTGATATTCTGCAGTTTGAATATGATATGCCTAGGTGTGGTTTTTGTGGCATTTATCCTGCTTGGTATTCTTTAAGTTTCCTGGATCTGTGGTTTGATGTTTGATATTAATTTTGAGAAATTCTCATTCATTATTTTTCAAATATTTCTTATGTTCCTTCTTTCTTTTTCTTCTTTTTTTTTTTTTTTTTTTTTTGGTATTCCCATTACACATACATTATAATTTTTGTGGTTGTCTTGCAGGTCTTGAATATTTTTTACACTCTTTTTTCTTCTTCTTTTTTTCTGTTTTGGAAATTATTTCTATTGAGATATCCTCAAGTTCAGAGATTGTTTCCTCAGCTGTGTCCAATCTACTAATGAGCCCATCAAAGGCATTATTCATTTCTGTTACAGTGTTTTCAATCTCTAGCCTTTCTTTTTTATTCTTTCTTAAAATTTGCATTTATCTGCATACATTTCTGGCCTACTTTATTCATTAGAGTCATTAGAATATTAATTGTAGTTGTTTTAAATTCCCGGTCGATTAGTCTAACATCCCTGCCACATGAGTCTGGTTCTGATGCTTGATCCATCTCTTTAAACTTTGTTTTTTGTTTATTAGTGTGTTTTGTAAGTTTTTCTTGCTAGTTGGACATGATATTCTGGGTAAAAGGAATTGTAGTAAACAAGTTTTTAATAATATGGTGGTGAGTGGTGAGGTGTGAGTGGAGGGGAAGACTCCCATAGTCTTATAATTAGGTCTATCTTTTAGTGAGCCTGTGCCCTAACTGTGAACTTCATATGTGCTGCTCACTCCCCCACCCCCATGCCTTAGGTGGGACTGGATGTCTGGAGTAGCTGGGGTTTAGTGTTTTCCTTCCCCCACGAGGAAGGTTAATGTAAGTGGAGTTGGCTATTTTCCTTCCCTACATGGGTAACCAGAACATGTTGTAGTTAGGTAGTTCCCTTCCCCCATTGGATCACCTCTGATAAGACCTCAATAGGCTAGACTCTGGCAAAATAGTTTTTTTCTTGAGAACAGGCCTGGAAGAACAGAATTCTCTGGTACATCTCAAAATGATCCCTTTTCCTTCCCCCATGGGTACGTGGTCAAGATCCTGGATGTTAAACTGACAAAAAGGAGGGAGCCCCCACTGAGATTTTCCCTCTCAGACTTGTCCATCCTGAGCTCTTAGCAATTTGTTGGTTTTAACATGTCCAACTTCCGTACTGACTCTCATGTATGTTTCTACTCTAGTAAGTTGTGATTTTTCTGTATTTGCCTGTCCATCCCTCCAATTTTGAGGGTGGCAGCTTGTCTTGTGACTTCACTTCTCTGATGGATCTAAGAAGATGTGTTGATTTTTTTGGTTTGTTCAGCCTTTTCTAGTTGAAGGGATGGAGTAATGGCTTCTAAGCTCTTTATGTGCCAGATCAGACATCAGAAGTTTATGGTCCCCTTTCCATTCTTCATATGCACAAAGATCTGACTCTTATTCTCTTTTGGTCTTTATAGTAGTCCTTAAGCAAGGAACTGCTGTTCTGCTAGAGTGTTAGGTAGCAGACGAAATATAAGTATCGCATGCCCACAGTGCCTGGAGCTCACCATGTTACTAATCCACTTGCCTGGAGGAAATTAGATCAGTGATAGCTCTCAATCAAGAGAGACTTTTGTCCTCCAGAGAATATTTGCAAATGTCACATTTTTGATTGTCACCAATGGGGGAAGCTGCTATAGGCAACTAGTACATGCAGATTGCCACTAACCATTCTTCTTTGAGCAGAACAGCCCCACACCCCCCAACAACAAATTACCTAGTCCCAGATGTCTTAAAAATCTCTGTCCTGAGTTAACCCTGAAGTTTTCTTCTCCTACTCCCTCCCCATCTTCCATCTTCAATAAAACCGGTATTGGACCAAACTGTTGCCTTGAATGCTATTTTACAACCTTGAAGTTCAACTGTTCTCTTGATTATTTTTAGGTCTTGTCACTATTATTAGGGTGTGAGTCAAGATTCAACCAACACTGCACTGAGTATCTATGACCTACCGGGCAGCATGCCTATTACTTTCTCTTGTTATCCTGCTTCATTAATCTTCATTAATTATTAATTGAACCCCAATACATGCTAGGTACAATACTTCAACATGAGGGAAGGATTGTTTTCCCTGCTTTTACAGATGAGGAAGCTAAAGCTCCGACAGGTTAACTGATGCAACCCAAATCATATAGCTCAAAATTGACTTGTCAGTCAGACACATATGCTGAGAGAAGCCACCACAGCCTTCTCTCTACTGGGGGTTGTGGGTGCCCAGATGCTTTGGCTAATTGAGGCTAACTAGCATCAGCCTCTGTCAAAGTTTGAGAAACTGAGGCAGGGTTGAGGAAGTGACACCATGAGTGGCAAAGAGAGGAATAGAACCCAATGTTCCAAGTCCCCACCCAGGTGCTCTGCAGGCCTCCCAGAGAGCATGAATGGGTTTTGATGGGGATAATAGTCTCTCTCCAAATACACTCACTGCTAGCCTTTCTTATTGAGCAATTCAGCTTTCAAATGCTCAGTACATTAGACCAAAGGATGGGTGTTTTGTCTTCTTTTCCCCCCTGGCTTTTTCTTTTTTAGGGAAAGCAATTTGCTCCTTTCTGATTTCGAATGAGATCTGGCAAGTAAGTGCTTGTTCTCCCTCCTTCCCTTGTTTCCCCCTCCCTCCCCACCCTTCAGTTTAAAAACAAGTTGTGGGGAGAGGGAGGGGGAAAAAGAACACAGGATCCATGCTAAGCAAAACTATTTGCATAAGCCGTACACTTGGTTCTCAGAGCCTGAGCTGATCTAACCTATGACAAATTCCTCCGTCTCGGCCACCTGCCAGCTGCGTTTTCATCGGGGCTGGCAGGACAACTGAAGTCTACATTCTGTACTAATTAACGACCTTCGGGGAGAAGACCACCAATTGCAATGCCAGCACACTTTGCTTGTTAAAGGGGACAGGGGGCCATGTTGGACAAGGCCCAGGCTTTTTTCTTTAGGGTGGTGGGCGGGTAAGCAGGCCAGCAGGAGTGAGGGGTGGACAAGGTGGGGGTGGGTGGGTGCAGTAAACATACCAGAAAGACAGACTCTAAGTTTTAGTAACAGTTGGGAAGACATCTGCACATGCCAGAACATTGTTGTGAACCCTGGCTTCATCAAGGTAACTCTTTAGCAAGTAGGAAAGGATGTAGGAGTGTAGGCCCATCTTTTGCGGAAAAGACTTCTGCTGGCCCTGAGAGTTGAGGCCGGCAGATCCCATGCTAGGCAGGGAAGCCTGGTCTGAAGACATCAAGGTTACCTTATCTGTGCCTGCCAGTCACACCCAGAGCGCAGATAGTCATCAGCTTTTGGTAACATCCCCTTGTGGCGCAAGGATCAGTGATATGGGTCTACAAGCCAAGCTTCAAGAAAACCTCTTCTCCCCCAAGATCCCATCCATCTCATTTTTCTTTACTATTGGGTCTTGAGGGCATGATAAGAGGACATTCTCAAAGAACATTGGTATGAGGAGAAGACTCATCCATAATTTCCCCATCTAACCTGGCTGCCCATTTGTATATTGGCAAATGTCATACTGTCTTTGGCCACTTTGTGTGAATTCTTGTAGCCATTCTTCGTTTTCTTCTCCTGGATGGAGGAGGCTTCCAACTATGACACATTAGGGCTGAGGAGACTCTATGACATCATTTCACAGACCCTCTTGGCTCCAGGAATTACTCCTTAGAAACTAACCCTAACCCACCCTAGGTGGGTGATGACACAGTAAACTTTTAAAGAATGAAGGAGTGTCCCCCCGGGTCCTGTTTGCCCACTCGTATGTCGGATGGTGTAGGGAATCTCTTTGTCCAATAGAAATGTTCCTGACTGATGCTCCTTGGCCTAGGACCTCCTGCCCACCTGCCCAGCAGTGTCACTCCTTGAGGGAAAACAGAGTCCTTGGTCTTCCAGCTCACCTCCTCACACCTCAACCTCCAAAGTCTGTGATGTGGAATTAGTTCTTTTCTTACAGGCACATCCATTTGAACTCTGGGAGGTAAAAGAAGGGCCAATTGTCTTTTCCCTCAGGAGGAGCCTGGAGTAGAAAGATGGGGTGTCCCTCTGCTTACCCCTATTCCCTGTTGGCCCCCAACCACCCCCATAACACCAGCCCCATGCTTCATTAAGGGAGCACAATGTGTCCCCGTGGTCGCCTGCCAGCCGGGATGTCCTGTGTGACAGCAGATGCAAAGAGAATGAACAGGCGGCTGAAAGAGCTGGGGACAAAAAGAGCACATTGTCCAGAGCTCTGAAAGGGCTGCCTGAGAGGGGACATATGCATCTGAAAAAAATACCCCAGTGGGTCCCCCCCTTACTGGCCTCAGCCCGCCCTCACCCAAACCTTCAACTGATGCTGCACAATGGCGTCTCCAGGCCCAGCAGGGCCAGGCCAGCTCCAAGGCTAACAGCAGACACAGGGGTTAGACGGTGAGTGCAAGGCACAGGTTCTCTCTGGGAAATTCTCCATCCCTGTCCCCTGTCTGTCACAGAACTGCAAAAGACCAGAGCTGGGAGTGTCTGTAGAAACTACCTGGCCTCCCTTCCTCACTTTACAGGTGAAAGACACTGAGGCTCAAGATAGGTGAGGCCAGGATTCCTGGGCACACAGGTCTCCCACTGCCTGCTCTGCTCTGCTTTGGGTGGCACAGCTATGCATCCAGAGGATGAGGGTGGACTTTCCAAAGGGGTTAGATATTCTCACTAATCCTCCCCTGTGTTGCTTTGCCAGGGTATGGAGCCAAAACTCAGCTCAGGAAGTGAATGTGTCATACCCATAAGAATCCCAGGGCTTGGTTGGATTTCTGAGTCTGGGGCCCCAAGAAATGGGAGAAGAAGTAAAAACTAGCTTTGAAACAAGCTGATATTTTGTGAGAGATGACTTCACGGTTTTGCAAAAGGAGAAGTACATGTCAAATGTAAGATTCCACATCCTCTATTCTGTTTTGTGAACTCAGACAATCCATGGAACTGCCGCAAGCTTCAACTTCAGAGTTTGGAAATCAGGACTAAGGCCAATGTCAGTATCTTTACTGATAACCAATTCTGGTACTAACAACCATACTGGAAATATCTGCCCTGCTTCTCCCAGGGGGCCACTCGAAGATCAACGTGATACAATGAGTGAAAGCTCTTTGTAGACAATACATCGCTGTATAAATTAGAATATTATTTTTAACATTGGAAGCTTGGGGAAAGCTGTGATGCACGGCTCAGGACCATAATCTTTGGAAGATATTTGCTAAGCAGAAATTTAGTAGGAGGGGAGGAGGACTTGATGGAAGTCAAGGTTCTTTTTAAAATCAATTATAAATTGATAATGACTCCTTTTAACCAGAAAGGCAGAAAACTTTCTAGAAAACCAACTCTCCTAGTCAAGGAAGGTGTCCATGAAAGCACTCAACCTTTAGCCTGTCTCCAGTGAATTTTATGACATGAGAAAGTTCCCCTCCACCTGGGGCCACTTCCTCTTTCCTTCTCAGCCCCTCCCAAGGTGTACTTAAGTGGACCCCACAGACTCAGACTGCATCCCCCAGAGAAATGAGCTCACCGGCTGTATGCTAGCAGATGTGGGGAAGTCTGTGTGGTCTCTCACAACAGCTGTTCAGAATTCTTTTCCCCTGAAAGTTTCCATTCTGTATATGGGGAGGTGGGCAGGGGGGAAGGGCAAGCCGGCAGGCAAGGAAAGAATGTCTGCTCTCCACCCTGTTTTGGAGCTGTTTTGTTTCTTTGAGATCTCAGTGTTTCAGAGACAGTGTACATGCTGGAAGATGTCATAAATGAGTTTGTTTTCTTCCAGATGTATGACACCAGGATCTCCGGCTTGGATTATACATATTGTGTTGCCATGCCAACTCACACACACATGCACACATATGCTAGTATCCCAAACCGTGCTCAGCACTGGGGAGGGAAATAGGGGCCTCAGAGAAATAATTTTTTTTTTGTCTCAAAGGAATTTCCCATTATGAAGTCAAGTAACATATTCCTGAATCAATTAGAGGCCTGGTAAATGTCACACTGCCCAGAACCCAGAAGAAGGAGTGTTTTTTTTTTTTTTTTTTTTTTTTTGGACAGGGCTAATCAAGAGTGTTGAGGTGAAGGTGGGACTTGAGCTGGTTAGAAAGGAGGGTATAACTTGGGCAGAAAGGCAAAGGCTGGGCACTTAAACAGGGGTAAAAGTGTGCACAAGATGGCAGGAGGGATGAGGCACTTTCTCTTACCCATGGGCATTCCACATAAGTCCAGAAGCCTACTTAAAGATTCCTAGAACAGAGAAGGCCGACTGGTCTATCCTTATCTCCAAATGGGTTCATGACCAAGTCATCCTCTCATTTGTAAAGCTTATTCCAGAGTCTCTAGTAAATTGTTCTAGAGTTTTACAACCATAATTGTCAACAAATCTTTCCTCATATTTGCTTTTAATCCCTCTGGCAGCATGGTACTCACAACCTGAAAGCATAAATTTGCTTAAACTCATGGCCCCAAAGAGGTACTATGTATAGAATTAAAGGGCCTCACTCAGCAAACAGGCTGTATGTTGGGCTCTAGGCATTCAGAGGTAGGTTAGGATTTTCTTTCCTTTAAGATGCTCATAGTGTAGTAAGTATTAAAGCATAATGTCAGAAAGTCTGTTATAAAATATAGGCGAAAAGAATTCACCTGAAAGTTACTAACTGTTTGGGGGTTGGGAGATGATAAGGAAGGTCACATGGAGGAGGTTATAGTTGTGCTGGGCTTCAAAGGATGAATAGCGGTTTGCCAGTAGACAAGGGAGAAACTGGCCTTCTAGGCATTGGGATGAATGAATATATGAGGGATGGACAAGCATCCCTCCTTACTTCCTCCTTTACTGTCATAAAGTCATTTAGTGTAAGCTAAAAGAACAACAACAAAATGAATGCCCAAACATATACATAGCACAGCACTTCATAGAATACACCTTGGAGGTACAAGTGCCCACGGGGTCTTTTATTAGTTGGTTGGTGCCCAAGATAGCGTCTGAGACTGATGGTGAGGCTAAAGTTCTCAGCAGAGCACCCAGGCAGGTGAAAGTCATTTGATCATTCACTTATTTATAGACCACTCTGAGAAAAGGGATTCCTTTATTTTTGTTTGTTTATTTATTTATTTATTTAATATAGTTTATTGTCAATATGGCTTCCATATAACACCCAGTGCTCATCCCAACAAGTGCCCTGCTCCATGCCTATCACCCATTTTCCCCTTTTCCCCCTTCTATCAACCCTCAGGTTGTTCTTAGTATTTAAGAACCTCTTGTGGTTTATGATCCTCCCCCTCCTTAAGTACTTTTTTCCCCTTCCCTTCGCCTATGGGAAGGATTCCAATGGAAGTTATGAAAGCTTTAGCTAAATCCATGAAAGATAGAATCATTTTTAGTATAAGTGCTGCTGAAGTAAGCACATGAAAGATGGAATCATAGCAAGAAGAGGGGTATAAGGTTGGTGTAATGAAGGGGAGACATGTTTGTCTACTATGACCCTCGGTCTCTTCTTAAATGCTTTTGTTACATAATGTAAGTCTGGTTTCCCTTCCTCGCTGAGCTGGAAGAGAAACACACTACAACAATAGTAACTATGATGGCAATAGTGACAATGGAAACTTACCATGGACCAAATTCTGCTCTGTGCACTTTGTATTTATTAACTGACTTAATCCTCACAATCCTGTGAGGTAAGTGTGATTAGCAGTTCCTTTTTTATAGACAAGGAAGCTGGAGGGTCAACTCAAGCAATTTACCTAGGATCACCTAGTAATTGTTATCAGAGACTAGAGTTGAGCTTAAGTGGGGCAGCCATAGAGGCCAGATCCCAATCATGACCTGGGTTTTCTTCCAGTGATATACGGCAAACCAGAACCCTTTCCTGCACCTCTGATGCTTATCTACTGAGTTTCAAGTAATAAAAATCATTGTTGTTGCTATTATAGCTGCCTTCTAGAAGTCCTTTCCCCCCTCCCTCATTTCTCCCAAATATCAGAATAAGAGTGGTGGCAGAGGAACAGTGGAGATCCCAACTAAGATGTTGTTTGATTTGAAAGGGGTTCTGAGTATCTCTGTTCCCCTCTCTTTTTTTTTTTTTTTTTTTGCTGTGGGGATTACAAGCCCCACTTTGACATTTTGCTTTACCTCTCCAAAGCCTTGAAAGAAAGATGTCTCCTTATATAGATGAGAAACTGAGGCATGAAGAGAATTCATGTACCAGTCATAAGACCTGGAGAACATCAAGGTAAGATTAGATAGAGACTACTATTATATAGTCCCAATTCCCACTGATCACACGGCTCATGTCACTAGCCAGCACCAGGTGAGAACAAATGGCAGCCATGTGGCACATGTGCCTCTGTCTTCCATTCCTGCTCCAAGACAGACTTTACACATCCATGAAGGCATTCTCTTCCACTGAGTATGGATGCTGCTTCAGAAGACTTCTTTCTCAGTTGAGTGCTTCAAGTGGTCACTACATCTTAATCTGATTTGACCTATGAGATAAAACTCCTTTGATATCCTATTGACCAGCTATCAGCTGTTTGAAGGCTAAGAGGTCCTTGGGGCCCCTCCTAGATCTAGAACCAAGGTACTGTCTCTGAAAAGAACTGGACATTTTCTCACTGCAAGGCTGTTGGGCTAGCTAGTGTTTTTTTTCCTCTTTAGTGGGACTTGAGCTAGAGGGACAAAAGTCTAAGCAGTGGCTTTACCTGAGGTTAGGTAAAGGAACTTTTATTGTGTGTTAGTCCCTGTTAAAAATAAGATCTAACTATCCCCAAAGCTTCTGCTTAGGATTGTGCAGAGTATATTCAGACTACAATGTGAATGGCACCCCAGAGGTTGAGCAGTGCACAATCTGTACCACTGTCCCTTGAGGCTCTCATTATTCCTCCCTCATAGTCTAGTTGGAGTAATGATATCTAAATAAACAACCATAATTCAGTCTCATCAGCACTATCACTGATGCACATCCAAAGAATACAGCAAAGAAGGAAACCGGTATCTCCCCATCTGAGAGCTGGGAAAGTCTTCACAGCATAATTGCCCTTAAAGCTAAGCATTGAACAATGAATAGGAGTTTCCCAAAGACAGCAGGAAAGAAACAGCATTCTGGGTAGAGGGGCCGGAATGCAGAAAGGCGTAAGTGCATGGCAAATGGTTTATTATGTGTGTAAAGGGGCGGGGGTGGGCTGCTGGGAGTTCGCTCACTCTGTTCTCAGACCACACGGGCGATGCCTGGGTGCCTGCAGTTAGATCAGGCCACTCCCAGGAATCCTCTTGTCTGTACCACTCAGGGCTGTCTGGAGAGGAAATGTCCTTAGAGACAAGCATGTCCAATCAGAGAGGAGATGGAGGGATTTTTTTTTTTTAAGGCAAAACCCCCACACCTCAGCCCCACAGTACATCAGTGTGTGAAAGTCAGAGCACCAATTCACGGCTTTCTGGGAGTGAGGTGAGAGCAAGGCTGTTCCCAGAGGCTCCAGTCTCTGTTTGTGCAGACAGAATGGAATCTTTTCAAGCCATGACCATGTGGCATCCGCTGTTTCCCTCCAGGAAAATTCATGACATGGTGAGGAATGGACCAGGTCGGTTTGCCAGAGAAGGGCAGGAGTTCTGGGGCCCTGTCCATTGTGGTGGTCAAACCACTTGAGAGACCATAGCAGTTCAAAGTTCAGTCTCAAACTGAACATAAAGACAGTCCCCAGGGTGAGGAGAGGGAAGCAAGAAAGGGCTTTTAGAGACCACCTCCTCCTCAAGAAAAACACCCTAAGGACAAATAAACCTACTCCTAAGCCAGATAAATCCCCAGGCACTTGGCCTCTGAGGGAAGCGTCCAGCATTTCTGGCAAGGGTTCGCTTTTCTCCTGCAGCCATGGCGGAAGTGCAAAGTCCCAGTAGCCTCAAGCCACAGGGCAATAGCTGGCTGACCATCTGGGCCAAGATGATTCCATCAAAACTAGATTTGGGGTACCTGTCGCTGTTCAAAATGCTTCAGTGAAGCATTTCTTGTCTATGAGTCCTTGTCTATGAGTAGAACCCAAAATCCTCACTGTGGCTTATTTAGATCCATAACTACCTCCCTCCATCTTACCGCCATTCATCTGCCGCTCTCTTGGCCTGTTTTCACTCCCCACAAGCAGCTTTCCTTCCCTGAGGAGCTCACACTCACCATTTCCTGAGCTCATCACAGCCGCAGTGCTGGGCCTCCCGCCGGCAAAGCCACTCCCTTGCTTCTCTGCTGTTGAAAATGCAGCTTACCGCCCCCCACCAACCCAGAGCGGACTCACATATTGCTCGTTCTATACGGTTAAGCCATGATCTCTCCTCTTGCTCCTCCACATGACTGCACTGTGTTGGTACCTACCTTAGTTAGATCTAAGATACATTCAATTTATAGTATAAAATTATGCATGGTTATATACCTTTCACTGGATTTCAAACTTCTTAAGGGCAGGGACCAATCTCCCACAGTGCTTGTACAAGTGTCTCACACTAAGTCATCGTGTGCCTACTGGAAGAAAGGAGTGAGGGAGGGGAGGATGGACAGGTGGAAAGAAGAAAGGAAGGAAGATATATATATTTTTTGAAGACTACGGTTTTTAAAAAAATTTTTTTTAATGTTCATTTAGTTTTGAGAGAGAGAGAGTGAGTGAGTAAGTAGGAGAGGTGCAGAGAAAGAGGGAGACACAGAATCCGAAGTAGGCTCCAGGCTCTGAGCTGTCCACACAGAGCCTGACATGGGGTTCAAACTCAATGAACTGCAGGACCATGACCTTAGTTGATCTCAGATGCTTACCTGACTGAGCTACCCAGGAGCCCCTGAAGACTACTGTTTAATGAGGTGATTTCTTTTTTTTCTTTTTTAAGTTTATTTATTTATTTTGAGAGAGAGAGAGAGAGAGAGAGAGAGAGAGAGAGAGAGAGAGAGATGAGAGAGAGCACAAGGGGGCAGAGGAGGGGTGGGGAGAGAGAAAGAATCCCAAGCAGGCTCCACAGAGTGCATAGCTTGATGCAGGGTTTGAATCCACAAACCGTGAGATCATGACCTGAACCAAAGTCGGATGCTTAACCAACTGAGCCACTCGGGTGCACCTAATGAGGTGATTTCTTACTCTTAAAGGCAGACCTTACAAATCCTGCCTTCTTGTATAGATAGAATCAATTCTGTCTGAAAGAAACCCTGTAAGCCAGATGTTTTCACAAAGGTATCGATGTGTGATTTGGCATTATATATTTGAATACATGAAAAATGGTAGATGGTTTTTATAAAGTTTCCTTTTTTTCATAAAGATTTCACAAGCCCCTACACTGTGTTGGGCACTATATAAAAAGAGATCAAGGGGGCAAATATGACCTATGTCCTCTAGCAGCTCCAAGTTTATAGAAAAGGAGAAGGCATGAGCCAAAAATCAAATGCAAGGTCAAAATCCTTACACGTGGTAAGGGATGGTGGAGAGAAAGGTTTACCTCCAGTCTGCAGAGATGGGAAGGCGGGGCTTTCTGCCTAGAAGGTCTGGGGAGGAATTGCAAATCTGTTTGTTTATTGCCAAAGAATGCTTGCCTTGGAAACTAGAGAGTGCCTCAGATTCAATCCCAGTGATAGAATGTCTCTAAACTGGGTCAGGGACAAAGACAAAGGACAGATGATACCATAAATAACAAACTTATAGGGCAGAAGATGTCAGCTCAAGTATTTGGAGGCTCTCTATGCGAGAAGGAGGGAACCAGGGATATAATCCTTGGACTAGAGGTTTAGGAAAACTTCAAAACCAAAAAGTCAATTAATTATTGAGTTCAGCTTTTTTCTTTCTTTCCTGGCATGTTACAACTTCTTCCAAATTGATTTCCACAACTTCAGTCTCTCCCTGGTCTTACCTACTGTCCACAGTATTGCAAGGTTGATTTCCTGGGACAATGCTTTAATCATATTATTTCTCTTCTTACAACTAAAATAGTTTCACTGAAAAAGAATAAAAGTAAAATTTTGATGGGCATTCAAAATCATTTTAGCCACAGCCTGTTTTAACAAGCCCTCCAAGTGATTCTGAGGAATGCTAAGATTTACAAAATTATTGCCATATGGCTTATCTTGTCTCCCAAAGAAGTATCTGTATCTCCTGAGCCAAGACCCCTCCCTAGTACATCTTGGAGTCCCTCAGCTTGGAGGCTGGCACATGGCAGATGTTCTAGAAAGGTAACATGTATCTTCAAAGGTAGCTTGTCAAGTGGAGTGCTGGGTGCAGAGAGAAATAGAGCAGAAATAGATGTGTTCATGGGCATTTGCTCATTTTTTCTATTCCTTCCCCTTTTATACCATGACTTATTTATTCTATAACTGGAAACCTGTACTTCCCACTTCTTTTCACTCATTCTGCCCATCACCTCACCACCCTCTCCTCTGGCAACCATGAGTTCTCCGAATTTATGGGTCTGTTTCTGTTTTATTGTTTCTTTGTACTTAAAAACTTCCACATGTAAGTGAAATCATATGGTATTTGTCCTTCTCTGACTTACTTCACTTAGCATAATACCCTCAAGATCCATCCATGTTGTCACAAATGGCAAGATCTTATTCTTTTTTGTGACTGAGTAATATTTATTGTATATATACATACCATGCCTTTTCAACCCATTCATCTTTTGATGGGCATTTAGGTTGCTTTCATATTTTGACTATTTTATTTATTTATTTCTTAAAATGTTTGTTTATTTTTGAAAGAGAGTGCAAGCAGGGAAAGGATAGAGAGTGGGGGACAGATGAGCCAAAGTGGGCTCTGCACTGACAGCAGCAATCCTAATATGGGGCTCAAACTCACAAACCGTGAGATGGTGACCTAAGCCGAAGTCAGATGCTAAATTGACTGAGCCACCCTGGTGCCCCATATTTTGACTATTTTAAATAATGTTGCAATGAACATAGGGCTGTTCTTTTCAAGTTAGTATTTTTGTTTCCTTTGGGTAAATAGCCAGGAATGGAAATCACTGAATTCCTAATTTTAATTTTTGGAGAACCATCCATACTGTTTTCCACAGTAGCTGCTCCAATTTGCATTCCCACCGACAGAGCAGGAGGGTTCCCTTCTTTCCACACCTTCACCAACACTTGTCCTTTCTTGCCTTTTTGACGCTAGCCCTTCTGACTGGTGTGAAGTGATATCCCATTGTGGTTTTGATTTGCGTGTCTCTGATGATCAGTGATGTTGAGCATCTTTTCATGTGTCTGTTGGCCATCTGGATGTCTACTGTGCATTTGTTTTGAGTCTATTGGAGGAGACAGAATTGACACATGCAGCAAGTGAGAATAACACAGTGCTACTCTGTAGGGGGCAGTGCCTAAAAGCAACACAAGCATAGAAAAGGGAATGAGCCTGGGTGGCTTAATTATATGTCTTTATATGACTGAACTCTTCCTTCATGGTGCTCATTTTATTTCCTTATCTGTCCAGGAGTAGGTGGCCAGCAAACCAGAGGATGATGATGATGATGATGATGATGATGATGATGGCAATCTATTACTACTTTTGATGATAATAGCTAACCTGTATCAGGTGCCACTTTGTGTCATGCACTCTTCTCAGCATTTTATATTAGCTTATGTAACCCCCACAATAATCCAATGATAGATATCAGGGAGGGGTTGGAGTTGGAGAAATCAATTCAGAAGTTACTGCAATGTGGTAAGTAACCCAATGAGATAACGTTATTAATCAGTTTTACAGGGGTGGAAATTGAGGCACAGGGAATTTAGGAAAGATTCTACTGATTTGAAGCAAGAGTCAGGTTTGAACCCCTCTGTGTGCCAAAGGGGTTGAGAAGGGAGATCTAGGGTCCCAGTAAAGTACAGGATGGAACTTGAGACTAAACGGAAATTTGTAGTGTCTTCAGCATGAGTCTTTCTGGATGGCTGCTGCTCCATATTTGGGCTTCCATGAGCTTTCTGGCTCCATGACTAGCTCACTTTCCCACCTCCCTTTTTCTTTATCCATTCTTCTTTAACCTGTTTCCACCATCTTCCTGCGCCTTGAGTAATCCCAGAAACTTCTAGGAGTGATATACTGGTATCTTATCACCCTCTTTTTCTTCCTTTGCCCCTGAATTGGATAGGCTCACCTTTAACACTGAGGATCTTTGAAGTCTCTCCTCCATCCTAGAATATTCTTTTCTTTTTTTTCTATCCCATAAGGTATGGAACAACAAGGTCCTATAGCTCTTGTTATGGCTGGATTTTAAAAACAGATGTACAGAGAATTAGAGTTCAGTGTAATCCCACGGGGCGGATGCTTTGGGAGACTTGCTGCAGCTAAGTTTTATGCCATCTCTGACTTACTGTGTGACCTTGGGGCCAGCCACTTGCCCTCTCTGTGTCTCAGTCCCCCGCCGTGGGATCATAATATCTACCGCCAAGCAGTCCTCGGAGCATGAATGAATTATTATCCTGAACGCCCTCTGAGCTTCTGGGACAAAGGTGCTATGTTAATACACAGTATCCCTCTTCTTCTTCTTCTCATTAGTATTATTCAAACCCAGATGGCATTATTATTGTTGTTGATTGACAGCCCCGCATAGCCCCATTCACGGGTGTCAGAGAGCCAGGCGGTAGTTAACACAAGCAAAAACCATGTTTAAAACAAAGCCCAAGGAACACTCCAATAGTGTGTGCCTTGGGTTGCTATTAAAGCCAGAGCAGCTGCATGGCATCACGGAGGGACAGGGCAAGGAAATGCATCCCGGAGCACAAAGAGGGGAAAGTGGGTCTTGACACTGATCATATAATCGTGCTGGGCTTTTATAGACACTGGGAGGCCGCAAACAGAATAAATGCTTGAACTTTATCCACGGTTTACAGGCAGCGGCTGTAAAGGTCTTTGTTTCTGTTGCTGCCATGTTAATGACCCAGCTTGGGGCGCTGCCGCCGCCGTCGGCCGCTTCTTCCAAAGAAAACAAATCAAAGTGAGTAACTCGATGTCCAGCAATGAGTTTTCCATTATATAAAAATAAGTATAAATCTTTCCCAGTTGGGCAGCCTTACTGCGACGTCGGAGGCTAGTAAAGGGGTCAAGGGAGCTAGACGCTTTGAACCCCCGAAACAGCCCATCAAAAAGAGGCTCCTTCTCTTTGTTAATTGCAAAATAAACAGATAAAAATAAACCGCGGTGTTCTGGCTCTATGGATAGTGTTTGCACCGAAGGAGAGAGGATCAGAGGGAACCAGGGAGGGCTAACAGGGTCCCTCGATCTGGTTCTCCATTCTTTTTCCACCCTGCCTACACTGATAAAACCCCAGGAGTAATTGACCCTCAACTAGCAGAGACATTAATCTTCAGCTGCAGGGCCTGCCCTGCAACACTGGAAAAGTTCAGTCAAAGTGGTATCATGGGCAGACACGATTTAGTGCCTCGGAGGCTTTGAAAAATGATGGTCCATAAATATTCTGATTGTTTTAACAGAGCTTGGGAGTCCTTGGAAGCATGAGGAAGCTGAAACGTGGAGGCAACATGCCTTTGGCTGAGGTTTGGACAAGTGGGAGCTCCTAGTACATTGGGAAGATGGATGAACTAGGGAAGCTGGGGCAAGGAGAGGAGAGCATGTGAAAGAAGGCAGGGTAGAAGTGGAGGGAGAAAACAGGGGCACTGAAGCAAGAGAGGGGTGGGGGGGTGGTGAAGGGAGTGACAGGGACAGAGTTAGTATCAAGGAAAGGAAGGTACACATCTGTGGGCCCAGGAAGGGAGGCCTTGGATGGGGAGGCAGATGATTCCGGAGGGGTTCTGGTTATAGGGTCTGGGAACCATCCCCTTTCCCCACCTATTCTTCCTTCGGACACAGCAGAAAGAATCCAATGTGCTCCGGAAATGTGGCAATCTCCCAAAACAGAACTCGTCACCCCCGACAGAAATACATGTGTTCCTTTTACCTACACATTTACTGAGTTTTCATACTCTTCTTCCTCACCAAATCTCTTTCCTTCCCTGGATCCTCTGGATTATCTCTTCTTTGCCACCAGGCGGGCATTCAACTAACCATCTATTCACTCAGTCACCATAAGGGAACTCTTCCTGTGCGACCTTCCAGAAACCATGCAAGGTGTTCTAGATGCTAATAAGGTAGGGTCTCTGTCCTGAAGCTGCTTTCTTCCCAGTGTCAGAGACAAACTGATGCTGTGGGAAGCGCTTGAAGCATGGGGTGGGTCAGGGACAGATCAGGTGAAAAGGAGGTCATTGGGGTGTGAGACGAGAAGACGAGAGGACAGAGCGTGGGGTGAAGACCAACTGGTTAGGAGGCTTTGTCATCCCCCAGGCAGAAGGCCACCTGGTCTGAGCTATGCCAGAGGGGAGCAAGGAAGGCAGACCATCTAAAAAAGGTGGAATCAGGGGTGCCTGGGTGGCTCAGTCAGTTAAGTGTCTGCCTTCAGCTCAGGTCATGATCCCATGGCCTGTGGGTTCCAGCCCCGCACTGAGCTCTGGGCCGATAGCTCAGAGCCTGAAGCCTTTTGGATTCTGTCTCCCTCTTTCTCTGCCCATCCCCTGCTCATTCTCTCTCTCTCTCTCTCTCTCTCTCTCTCTCTCTCTCTCTCTCTCTCTCAGAAGTAAATAAACATTAAAAATACTTAAACAATAAAATTAAAAGGTGGAATCACTCAAAGAGGAAGGTGTGGGAAAGGCAAGGAGAGGAAGTCTCTTAGAATTCTAGCAAGTGTTAATTAAGCCCCGCCTCAGCGAAGTGTGTCTCTAACCTCCTCTACAGTATCTCTGCCTTTGCTGTCTCCACTCCCATATTTTCCTCCCCCAGGCATGTTCGCAAAGATTTCAAACTTTCCTTTTCATCCCCCAACATTCCTTCTGCTTCAGATCTTACTTTCACCCCCATATTCTCTCCTTTTCCACTTCCCGGCTCCTCCCAGGGGGCACTGCAGTGAGAGACCCCTGCCCAGGGCTGCTGAAGGGAAGGGCGGAAGGATTCTCCTGGGAAGCATGACGAGGGATATTGGGGCCCGGGGAGGAGACAGACTCAGAGAGATGAGGTCAAGGGTGGATTTGAGACAGAAATTAAATTAAATTGGTCTTGTTTCTTCCCTGACATAGTCCGTTGGGAACAGAGTTAATGTGGTCCCTGGAGATTTCCACATACCACAGTCCTAAATTTGGGATATTTTATAGTATGGGAGAGAACCTAATTCCTAAGGGGACAAGAGGGAAGCTTCCCTTCCACTACTCCCCCAGGGAGCGGGAGCTGAGACTCCTGACTCCAGACACCTCAGGAAAGACCAGCAGAGGCTTCAGAGGCATGACAAGAAGTCGTTCCTGTGATTTTCTGGTGAGTCCGGAGTGGTTTACTCATCACCTGCAAGATGTTCTGCTTGGCTATTGCTCATACATTAGGTCTCTTCTACTCCTGACATCCGCCTTGTGACGTAACTGTAGTTAGGATTCTACCTCGGAGATAGAGATATCGGGCTGCTAGGATTAAGAAACCCAGGCATGTTTGCAGGAGGCCTCAGCCCACAGCCTTTCCCGCTTGGCTGTGCACTCCGTCTGCAGCCAGCTCGTGCTCTTCAAAAATAAAAGTAAAGATCACAACCCACATTAGCCTCACACACATTTAATCTCACAGTTTTTCATTCTCTCTCCTAAAATTTTGGAAATGGATCTCACTCTATGGATTTTGCTCTCAGAGCATTTAAAATGTTTCCCATATAATTATGATACTCTTCCCCAGATGAAACATTTGGTATCCTGGAAAGGGTTTGGTTGGTTGGTTTCTGAGGGATGACATCACATAAAGTCTTCTCCTAACTTCATCTTCCAGAACTTTCCCAAGAGAAGCTCCTCTGAGGAACTGATCTCTGGGCTGATATGTCAGAACTCTTTCCCAGGACTGCCCCAAGGGGCAGATGTTCTGGAAGAAAACTGTCTGCCCCGCCCCCTCCGCCTGCAAGGAAGGGGACCAGAAGCAGGCTTGATGAGCAGTGGCTGTAGGGGTAAATGGGCAAGGGGGTTCAAAGTAGGGGTGCAGAAGGTGAGCGACAAGTGCAATATTGCTGTAATTAAAAAACAACAACAACAACATAAAAACCACGAGAGTGGCTTTGGGACAGGAGAAGACAGAAGCTGAAAGGACCTTAAGGAGGGTACTGCTAAAAATCTAGACGATCTCTGAGAGAATGTTAGGAGCAGCCTGACATCTTTGAGAAAGCTGTCCAAGATTAAAGACAAATGAGGCAAATGAAACTGGAAACTTGAGAGAAGAAGATCCTTCTTTTGCACCCACACTCTGGCCTATAGTGATGCGAAAAATAGAAAAGGTACCTCATGAACTGGGTGGCCTGGCTGAGAGATTTCCATGCAGGTCCCTCTGGCTTCTTGCTCTTTGTATTACAATCTAACAGGAGAGGAATACACTGGTGGGGGGTGGGGGCGGAGTTAGATATAAAGGAGGCATAATCTGCTTAGTTTGACTATCCCTTGTCTCTTCCGGCTGAAAAGCAGCATTTAACTAAGAATGGCTTCCGGACAAAAATACAATTCAGGGAATAGTCAGAATGAAAGATCAACCTGAGATAGTGGTGATAAAGTCCTTTGTGAAGACTTCGGAGAGATTTAAACTTAGAAAAGTGGTCAAAAACAAAAGCAAACAAAAACAGGACTTTAAGGACCCTTGGCTGCTTCAGCAGAAGCCAGAGGCACAGAATGGTTTATCACGAAGAGATTTGTGAATGTGGCCTTTTTTGTCTTCCTAACTGCATGAACCACAATAAGATTCACAGGAGGCTCCCAAAGATTTAAAGAGAATTGTATAAACAGAAACATCACCGGTTTGGACTAAAAGAGACAAATAAAAGTACAAAAAAAAAAAAAAAAGCGGCTTTGGATCTCCAAACTTCTAGACAGCAGAGAAAACTCGGGAGCAAATATGGGCTACCTTTTATCGAAATGGAAGACTGTGGTGGAGGGCGGAGTCAAGAGCCGCAGAATAACTGTCAGGGCTGTGAGGGGACCGGCCATGTGTACCCTGCCACTGTTCCGAACTGCTTTTAACCCTGCACTCCTATGTGCCTCTTGTTTTCCTCCTTTCTGGTTGGGAATGTCTGTGGAGGCCATCTCCCACCTATCCATAGGATTGAATGCTGGGTGTGGCGGAGAGGTACAGATAGCTGGTCCCTTCACTTCTCAGGTTTTCAGATGGAAACGAGCTGTGCTGGAGGAATGGTGTCTATCTCTCTATATACCTTCCTTGGCACCTTGCAGACTCTGTTCCCCCTCCCTAGAGTTGTCTTCCCTTACTTCCTACCTGGTTAACTCCTTCTCATTCTCTAAGATTCAGTTCAAAAATCAGCTCCTTCATGAAGCCTCCCCAGTTTCACCAGTTAAAGTTGGCTAGGTTTGCTGTCTTTCTACAGGAGGCATCATGCATGGCCTTACTTTCTATCTTCCCCATTGGCCCATGAGTTTAAAAATGGCAGAAACAATGTTTTATCACTTTTGTTGTTTACAGAAACTCATTGCAAAATTAGTATAGGTGCTCAGCACATATGTGATGGTAAGTAAACATGAGGCATATACATTTAAACAGATAGCACACAAGCTTTGAAGAGAGAGAGAGTGAGTTAAGAAAACCAAACTGGTGTGCTTAATAACATAGGCATGGAGGAGAGGAAGTTTGGTAAGCGTGGAGCTGCAGTCCTGTCCTGGAGGTCAGTGTCTTTGGTTTGGTGTTTGGAAAGTCTGATTGTTCTTACCAGGTGGTAAGAGTTTACAGGGAGGACATGGCTTCATTTCTTTGGGGGGAAGGTGAGATGCTCTGTTCTCCTCAGTGACTTCTAACTCAATCTTAATCTCAATCTCAAACAGAACATGAAGGGGGAACCAAGGATTCTGGAGATGTGAACATCATCAAATTCCCAGAGACCACCTCAGACCTGAAATATTCTGTTCGTAGAAACCAACTTGGAAACAAACTTGTGCTAAGCTCCATGCCACCAGAAACTGGCTGTGTCTTCCTGGCATATAGTATGCACTAAGAGCATTTTGTTAATGGTTGATTATTGGCGTATGGGAAGGAGGAAGAAGGGAAGGTAGAAGGTTAAGAGATATTTTTGGAAGTTTTCTAGTGTAGCTTATATGAGCAAGAATTTTTTAATGAATGGTGTGGGTTTCTGGAGTGAGGGTGATGTCATAAGGGAGGTTTCACATCACCAGGATGGTGATTTCCAATGGCCATGTTCTCAGACTTTTCTCCAGAAGGTCCCTTACATCTGGATGTGACTCTATTCTCCCCTAATTCTTAGTAAGGCTCATGTCTGAGAGCATATGAGACAGAAGCCCATGCCTCCTGCTGTCATGGGAAACTCCATCTGAATGCCGGGAACCAGAATCTTGAGGGCAGATGATTCAAGTTGGGCCCAAAATAAGATTTAGTGAAATGATTGATATTTCTATTCTTTTCTGTTTCTCCATATGAGAATCTTATACCCGAGATGTAAGAGTTATCACAAATACACAAATATGTGTATCCCAGGCTACATAGAACTTAAAGTCAATGTAGGGAGCCACGTGCAAGATATATTTTAAGAGGGGCTGATGAGGGCTCTTCCTTTACCCAGAAGTACCCTGTAGCACAGAGCTGGCACTGGCCAATACAGTGGCTTTGTTAAAAGTTAGAAAGGCCATTCTTTCCTTCAGTAAGATGAGACTCCATGCCAGGGTGCATGGCTTAGTGGATAGAGGGCAGAATGGGTTTATGGTGTCACTCACCCTGTTAGCTTCAAGTTCCATGGTGAGAACAATCTACACATTCCTGGATGAAAGTCTTGTTGCATGGAGTCCAAAATTCCACCATTTGGATTCCATTCTTTATGAATGGATAAAAGTATTGTTCCCTCCTTCATAAGTGCAAGTGCCCTGAATCCTGACTACACACCTTGTTCCTATCAGCCATCACTGCATTATTCTACCAAATGACAAGGATTCATAGCAGCAACGGGGAAGGAGTCACCAGGCTGAGGCATGAGCTAGTGGAAGGCCCAAGGGGGAACAGACGGGCTTGTAGGAAGACCTCAGTGGCCTTGGGGGGCTGAAGTTCAGGGGCAGAAGGTGGGAGTGGTAGGGTGAAACTGAAGGCCAGTTGGACAAGCCCACATTCACCTGTTTTTGTGATGGTTTTAACATGGCTACTATCAACTTTAAAATTACATATATAGCTTGCATTATATTTCTATTGGGCAATGTTACTCTAGAACTTAATGCAGTGCCTAGCATGTAGCAGGTGCTCATATAGACTTGAAATGAAAATAAATATACCACAATTACATGTCTAAGAACTGTGGCTGATATGTTTTTCTTTGGCAGTACTTCTGTATTTTTTTGTTCTCCTTTAATTTTTCCAGTTCTATTGAGATATAATTGACATACGTCATTGGATAAGTTTAAGGTGTACAGTGTAATGGTTTGACTTACCTCTGTTGTGAATCTTGTTCTCCTTTGCAAAACTTCATAGGTACTCATCATAAAGAATGAATAAATCAGAAGATACCCCCAGATACTTTTTCAGTAAATAAAAAATCCCCACGTGCTTCTCCCTTCACCCCTTCTCTGGGAAATGGCCACTATGTGAGATAGTTGGTCATATAACTTTGGACCCTTTCTCTAGATGGTGAAATTGATTCAGAATTCTAAATTGTCTAGGGGCACCTGGCTGGCTCAGTCAGTGCAGCATGTGACTCTTGATCTTGGCATGGTGGGTTCGAGCCCAGTGTTGGGTGTAGAGACTGCTTAAAAATAAAATGTTTAAAAAAAATCTAAATTGTCTAAACTCTAAATCCTTTCTGACAGCTTATCATGGATTCAAAGTCAATATCTATAGGAAATACAGCAGAGAGCACAAGCAGTAGTTAATGACTTTCTGTTCAATGAAATTGAATGAATAAAGCTTTGAGACAATTAGAAATGTGCTGGGAAATAGAGATTTGGAGAAAATTTTTAGGCCTTTTTTTCCCCCTGAATCACCAGGGAGATGAAATCTCCCATACGTTTCCTCTGGAGTCCTCAGGAAGCTGGGATGACTAGTGGGATCAGGAACAAAGTGGTGACGTTAACACGGGAGGGTTGCTTCTCCTCCTCAGCTCTCTTACCTGTGGTTCCCATATGCAGCTTTGGTGTGACACAGTCCTGTGACCCAGAGCGAGCCCTCAGTGACAGTGGGTCAGGTGAGAGGTGGCGCGTGTAGGGGGAGGTGGCCCCTCTAGGGGCGGAGGTGCAGGCAGGAAGTGGGTGTAGACGGTGCCAGAGGAGACTGTGGTTTTAGGGGATTTTTTGTTTGTTTGCTTAATTACTTGTTAGAATGGATTTAGTTTCTCTCCCCAGAAGATATACGGATTTGAGATGAATTTTAGATACTTTTAGAACAAAAATGCTACTCAGTTGAATTTCTGTTTTTGCCATAGCCATGCAGCTGAGCTGGAGGAAAAGAAAGCACAAGTATCCTGCACCCAGACTGAAATCCTTTTTTGTTTCTTCCGTGTCACAGAGCCTTCATTCTGTTCCTGAGGAAGAAATAGTATCCTGAAAAATTCCAGAAAAGTTGGACAATTAAGTAAATATTTTTGCTCAGAAAACATGCCATTTGGTGCCATTTTCCTTGATAAATTATCTTCTCGTTGTCAAAAAGGGACCAAAAAAATGTCACCCATCTCCTGAGATAGAATCGTAATGAATAGAAAGATACAACTGGGCTTTTATAGATGTTAAAGCATTTAAACAGACTAGACCTTGAAGTAATTAACTTTTTTCCATCATATTTCTAGTGTTCCTGAAATGAAAAAAGAAAATAGCGCTCAGGCTAACATCTCTTCTCTTTTTAAAAGAATGCTGTGAAATTGAGGAAGGAAATGAGACAGTTTGTCTCTAATCGTCTTGCCTTAATAGTTGTAAAGGCCACACTTTTACAAAAGCATATTAGGCTGTCTTAACTGGCTTCATGCAGAATTGGCTTAATGGCCGTGATACAAGGCAACCTTCACGGAAAAACTGTGTCCACTGCTTTCCCCGTACGTTACAACTGCTCAGAGCAGACACTTGGATAAACAACAATTGACCGCAGAGGTGGCACTATGGCAGTAAGTCCCATGTCCTGTGTGTTCACTCAGTCTTGCACATCACATGATTCATTCATTCATTCCTTTTATACGTACTAAGTGCATTGTGCAGAGAAGAAATAGAAATAACTTAGTCTGTAGGATCTGGAGCCAGCTTCCCAGGTGAAATGAGTTTTGATCAAGGTCTTAACATTAAAGGTGTGGCAGGAGGGCCATGCTGACAGAAGGAACAGAGGGGTAAGGACACAGGAGCGCGTGTGTTCAGGGAACAGCAGGTGACCCCCTGCCAGCGGGGTGCAGGGGGTCTGGAAGTGGAAGTGGAGTGGGCCCGAATTGCAAAAGATGGTGAGTAGCAGCCTAAGGAGTTTATATTTAAATTTTTAGGGAGAAAATGACATGGATATCCTGTCAATTTAGCTTTCCTTAATTTTATATTTCTACACATTCCCTGTTCTCTCAGCACAAAGCAATAAAAGATAAAGTATAAAAAGAAAAAAAAAAACATGATAAGGTGCAGCCAAACTCAAAAACAAGAAAGAAGTATCTTTATGGATCACTGCAGAGCAGGGAGAGAGGGGAAGCCATGCGCTTGTGGGGCTGCGGGTGCAAATCAGGCAGCAGCAGAAAGAAGCCTAAGTCCCTTGGGGCACAAGGACTGAGCCTCTATGCACAAGATGACAGTGACAGGCTAACTCTCTGAAGATAGGGTCTGACTCAGAAGCTATGGCACCAGGGAAGGCAGATCTAAGACCCAACCTCCTAACTAGGAGCTTACCCAGGTTCTGCTGTTGGCTCTGTAATAGTACTCTCATTATCACTGTGGGGCAGGTGCCCTCAACATCACGGTAAACTGGTGAAGGACCGAGGGCGCAGGATCCCAGGTAAAGGTATCCACAAAACTTCTCAGCTGGGTGCAAGAGAGATCAAAACAAACAAAACAGAAATCCTCCCATGCAGAACAAGTCTGCAAACTTTCCAGAATATATTTAGAAATGAGAGAATCAACAAAATTGATACTTAACTCCAGTGAAAAAACAATTTTATGAAGCAATCAGACAAGAACTCACTTAAGATGATTAAAGATATTAAGAAGAAATTATGTATATTTACAATGAGCAAAAGTTGTGACAAATAACAGGGAGAAATTGAACAAGATAGATTCAGTATCAATTACCTTTGGATACATCACAGCCACCCCCAAACTTAGCGGCTCAAGAAGCAAACCTGTCTTATATCTTACGGTTTTGTGTTGACTAGACAGTTCTGATCGATCTGAACGGGCTTAGCTGAGGCTGCAAGGTCCAGGAGGGCCTCATTTGCACATTTCGGGCCTCAGCTGGGATCACTGGGACAGCTAGGTGACCTCTTTTTGTGCTTTCTCATCTCCTAGGAAGCCAGTCCAGGCTTGTGCGCACAGTGATAGCATTTTCCTGCCGCCAGCAAAAAGGACAAGTTCTCCTGTACAAGCTCTTCTCAAGCCCTCGCTTGACTCACATTTGCCAATGTCCCCTGGCCAAAGAGAGTCACAGAGCTAATCTCAGATTCAAGGATGGAGAAACAGACTCCACTTTTTGATGAGAAGAACATCAAAGTCACATTTCAAAGGGACATGCATGTAGGAATGGGATAAATTTGAAGCCGTTTTACAAACCAACACATGTAGGTATGCAAAAGGATCTACTGAAAATCTTGGACCTAAAAATATATTATTGAATCAAATAGGAAGCTCAGCAGGCAGGATAAATTCTTTGGGCACAGTTTAAGAGGTCACTAGTAAATTAGAATATAGTACTGACAAATCCATTGAGATTTAGTACAAGGAAACAAAGAAATACAAAAATTTTTAAATTTATTTTAATGTTTATTTATTTGTGTGTGTGTGAGAGAGAGAGAGAGAGAGAGGCAGACACAAATTCCAAAATAGGCTCCAGGCTCTAAGCTGTCAGCACTGAGCAGGATGCAGCGCTTGAACCCACAGACCGTGAGATCATGACCTGACCCAAAGTCGGACACCCAACTGGCTGAGCCCTCAGGTGCCCCAAGAAATACAAAATTTAAAAGAGAAGAATAGTCAAAGGCATGGAGGATTAAACATGGAGAGAGTCTGCAACACACATCTCTAATTTGAGTACCGCAAGGAAAACTTGAAGGAGTGATAGAGAAGCCATTTTTTTGAAAGATAGTAGCGTGGAATTTTCCAGGATTAAAGGAGAACATGAGAATTCAAATCAAAAGTGCACTTTGGGTATCTAGCAGGATAAATATATGTCTATAGCACAGTGAAACTGTGTAATGTTATCAATAAAAGAAAAATCTTTAAAGTTACCAGAGAAGATAAAATAGATTACTTATGAAAGACTAATAAGTAGACAGAAGTTGTGCCTTAAACTTCCTATCAGTAGCAATAGAAAGCAAGAAATATTGGAGTCATATGTTCAAAGTGCTAAGGGAAATTTATATTCAGCTAACTGTCAGTCAAAATGCAGTATAAAATAGAAACATTTTAGAAATGAAAGGGCTAAACATTTTGCTACCAACTAATCCTCACTGGCAGAACTTATTGTAAGTTATATTTTGACAAAAAAATGGAAAAAATTATCAACTATACAGAAATTAATGAAATATGTTACTAAATATAGTGAATTATGACAGTAAAAGTAATATTTATTTTGTTTATAGAATAATGAAAGTAGAGTTCAAGAGAATAACAAAATGGAAGAAGGGAGTTTTATAGAAAAATTTTATATATGATCAGAAAGAGAATACAAATATTTAAAAAAGTTGAAAAGTATTGAAAAAGTTTAGATTTGTATATTTTTTAAAAAAGCATATTATTGGGGCACCTGGGTGGCTCAGTCAGGTAAGCCTCCAGCTTCGGCTCAGGTCAGATCTCACGTTTGTGGGTTCGAGCCCCGCGTCGGGCTCTGTGCTGACAGCTAGCCTGGAGCCTGCTTCCGATTCTGTATCTCCCTCTCTCTGACCCTCCCCCTTTCATGATCTGTCTCTCTCTGTATCAAAAATAAATAAAAAACATTAAAAAATTAAAAAAAAAGCATATTATTGTTGACTGTTTAAGGAGAAGTATAATCATTTAAAGGATAGAAATGCATACTATAGGCAGGGGGGAAAAGTAGTGGTAAAAACTTTACCAATTTAAAAGTACATAAAAAAACAAAAAAGCAAAGAAAAAAGCAAATTTAAAAAAGACAAAAAAGGGATAATAATAATTCACACTACTTATAAATGGATTAAAACCAACAGCTGAAGGCAGAAACTATTTGAATGAATGAGACAGAGAAAGAGAGAGAGAGAGAGAGAGAGAGAGAGAGAGAGAGAGAGATCCAAAAATGACTGACAAGAAAGATGTACCTAAACAATATCAAAAAGTTTGAAAATAAAAGCTGGAGAAAAAAAAGAAAGAAAGAAAGAAAGAAAAAGAAAAAAGAAAAAAAAGAAAGATTGTTCAAATTCCAAAACAATATTGAGCAGCAGTGTTAATATTATACAAAATAGAATTTATGGCAAAAATAACAAGTAGGAAAAAGAGAAACACTATATAACAATAAACTGAATGATCTTCTAAGATGATATAGCAGTCATGATCTTGTGCACACTGAACAACAGGATTAAAGTTATATAAAAGAAGGAAACTGACCACTATATATGTACATTAGGAGATTTTTAACATTTTTCTAGTAGAAAATAATAAATCAAATGGACAAAAAGTAACTCTAAGACTATAGATATTTGAAGAAAAAATCTATCACTTTATTTGATAGCTATATGTAGATCCTTGAACACAATAAACATAATTTGTTTTCATATTAACATGGAGCACTTGTGAATTTGACTATATAACAAAGAAGATTTTAAAAAATATTTATTTTATTTTATTTTTAGACAGAGAGAAAGAGCATGCAAGTGGAGGAGAGGGGCAAGGAGAGAGAGAGAAAAAGAAAGAGAGAATCTTAATCAGGCTCCATGTTCAGCACAGAGCCCAATGTGAGGCTCAGTCCCAAGAGTCAGATGCTCATTGACTGAACCACACAGGCGCCCATAACAAAGAAGTTTTTAATAATTTTCAAAGAATTTATATTACACATATTTTCTGATCACTGTGCGATTGTTAGATACCTGTAAGCCAGAGGGAGAGGATTTTTTTTGAAATGTTTATTTTTGAGAGAGAAAGAGCCAGAGTGTGAGAGCAGGGGAGGGGCAGAGAGAGAGGGAACCCTAAAATCCGAAGCAGGCTCCAAGCTCTGAGCTGTCATCACAGAGCCTGATGCGGGGCTCAAACCCACAAAACTGAAGATTGTGACCTAAGCTGAAGTTGGATATTGAACTGACTGAGTCACCCACGTGGCCAAGGTTTTGTTCTTTTTTGTTTTTAAAATTTTCTTGGGTTTAATTATTTATTTTGAGAGAGAGAAAGCACAAACAGGGGAGGGTCAGAGAGAAGGAGAGACAGAACCCCAAGCAGGCTCTGCACCATCACAGATCCCAAAGTGGGGCTCGAACCCACACACCCCGGGATCATGACCTGAGCTGAGATTAATTGTCAGATGCTTAACTGACTAAGCCATCCAGACACCCGCCCCCAGGGATTTCTTAAGTTAAAACAAACTAATGAACAAACGTGTTTGGAAGCTTAAAAATGGCCTCCTAAATAGTTTTTGGGTTCAAGAAGAAATCACAGTGGAAAGTCCAAAATATTTTAAACTAAATGAAAATGAAAGGATCACATGTGATACAGCTAGAGTGAAATTAGAGGATATAATTGCACATAGATTGACATAATAATACGTATCAAGCCCCCTCAAGCCCATTGTCTATATCATTTTTTCATAATCATTAAGGGATTTGTATTTAATTTTCATGAATTATTTTGTGTGATATTCCTTATTCTGATTCTGAACTTTTCATCAGTGCTATGTAAAAAAAAAAAAAGTACAATTAGAACCTACAATTAATTTATAAAAAGAAAGATGAGAATTACATGAATATACAATCAATTCAACTCAGAAAAAGGCTTAAAACACTGGAAGGAAGGAAATAATAAAGCTAAAGCAGAGATCAATAAATTAGAAAACAAATTGTATAAAAAGATCAATGAGTAAAATTGGATTTTTTGAATAAAAGAATATCATCTAATAAGGCTAACCAAGAAAAAAAGGCATAAATAAACAATATAGAGAAGCACAACAAAAAAGAACAACAACAAAAAAGAACAGAAGCACGCCACATTAGGATATGGAATAAATAAGCCATGGGAGAAAAATACATAAATGTATGCAAATAAATGTGAAAAATTAGAAGAAAAGGTTGAAGTTTATTTTTACAATGAGAGAGGGGAGAATAAATACTGGGTGAAGTTGACAAACTTGACCATGTGTTCTAGTCCTACTTTGTTAAGTTTTTTAAAAAAAAAATCACAAGTCTGTGATAAAGTATTTTCTTTTTTAATTTTTGAAGGAGAGAGACAGAGCATAAGCAGGGGAATAGCAGAGAGGGAGACACAGAATCCAAAGCAGGCTCCAGGCTCTGAGCTGTTAGCACAGAGCCTGATGTAGTGCTCGAACTCACAAACCATGAGATCATGACCTGAGCCAAAGTTGGATGCCTAATGGACTGAGCCACCCAGATGATCCATGTCTGTGATAAATTCTATTGAATGCTTTTTCTTCACTTATTGGGCAAAGCTTACCTTTTCCACCTTTCCCATGAAGATGGTAGAATGTGAGAGTAGGAACCTGAGTCTCTCAGAGATGTGCTACCTGTGTGCTGAGCTGACTCCCTCTCGACATCTTGAGCATTTCTATCTTGTTTAATCCACTATTTAGACTTTTTGTGATACTTGCAACCAAGACTAATAAAAACTGATACAAAAAGGAATACTTTAACCAAATGAAGAATATTTATAAAAAGGTATCACAAAACCACACATAATGAATGGTACAGCAATGTCATGGAGCCCCTTGAGTCATGTCATGCTGAGGCCTAAAAGGTAAAACTTCAGAAGGATTCCTACCAGAGTCAAGTGGAGCCAGGACTGCTTACTATAACTCCTTCATTTCAATACTTTACGGAAAGCCCAAGTAATATAATAAAATAAAGAAAATAATAGAAAAAAGAATTTAAAAGCAAAAGGAAAACTGTCCTTATTTACAGATGATATGATAGTAAGAGAGTTTCTAGATAGACTTTTGGAATTCATAAAAGTGATCACTAAGGATGGATGTAAGACCAACAAACAAATCAGTAGCCTACCTCATCATTAGTAACAGATAATAAGAAATATAATTTTAAAAATGTTTTATTCATAAAAATGTATAAAGTGCTTGTGACAAAAATGAGGAAATAGTACTGAAGAAAATGAAAAAAAAAATGCCTGTTACATTCACCAGGATGCTTTCACATGCTAGTAACAGATACCCAACCAAAAAATGTCTTAAATTGGAGAATGTTTATCATTTTCCATAAGAAGAAACCCAGCATAAGCAGGCCCAGGGTTGGTTAATTCTGCCACTCAAAGATGTCATCAAACATTCAGGCCCTTTCCCTCTTTCTGCTATATCGTCTTCAATAGGGCTTTTGTCCTCAGAGTTGTCTTCTCAGAGTTGCAGGTTAGATGTCCTAGCTCTAGTCCATGTGCAAGGTCCCCCTCACACAGCCCTGTGCTGAAGGAGGTAGAAGTATCTCCTCACACATCCATTATTATCAAACCTTTCTCATAAAGCTTCACCTTATGCCCCTCTGCTCAGGAGGGGGTCATGAGGCCATGCCTACCAGTAAGGGAGCTGGGGGAGCATCTCCTGCCTACAGCCTCTATCAAAGAGGCATGCTCTACTAACAAGAAAGGCATGGGGTCTGGCAGGTTGCTGATATCATTAGGTTGTCAGCTTGCCCCCCAATTTGAATCCATGAATTCAGTGCAGTGACAATCAAAATAAAAATGAGGTTTTTTCAAGGGAATTGAAAAGCTCAAACTAAAATTAATATGGAAGATCAAAGAGCCAAGAATAGCTAAGATACTTTTGGAGGAACAAACATTGGAGGCACGTGTCCTGCTAGAGATCAAAACATACTATCAAGTCACAATAATCAAGCTGGAATTACTTTGGGGGGCCTGGGTGGCTCAGTGGGTTAAGCGTCTGACTCTTGATTTTGGCTCAAGTCATGATCTCACAGTGGTGGGATCAAGCCCTCTGTCGGGCTCAATGAGGAGCATGGAGCCTGCTGGGAATTCTTTCTGTCTCCCTTTCTCTCTATATCCCTCTCCCACTCAAACTCTCTCTCCCTCTCTCAAAAATATAAACTTTAAAAAATTAACTTAAAAAAAGATAGAATTGTTTCACATAGAAACCTAGACCAGTTGAAGTTTGAGAGCCCAGACATAAGCTTGAATGTATTTAAAATTTGGATACATGAAAGAGGTGGCATTGTGTCACCCCTTACATCAGTGTTTCTCAAACAGCAGCGGCAAAACCTATTGCCTCTTTGATAAAAATTAAAATCCCATGCACTGTTCTGCCCTCCCAAAATAATATGCTCTCCCAAAAGGATTGAGAGTTAGTGTTGCCTATATATCACTACCGAGCCGGAAATGGGTTTATGAGCCAAGTGCTTTAATTTTTCTTTCCAAATAATGTCTGATGTTTTGAACCATGCTTCATTTCCTCTTAAGATTCTGAAATGTCCCCTCCCAACGGAATTAGGAGTTATTGTGGGAGACAATGGGAAGCTAAAGAAATTTAAACAAGGGGCTGACACTGTCAGATCTGCATTCTAGAGACAATGTTGAGTAACAGGAAGATGGCATGGAAAAAGAAAAATAACATATCATCCTACCTGAATGGATGTTTAAAATCTAGCATCCTAGATACAAAATAAAGGAGAAAAGACCTTCCTATGGGAGCCCGTAAAAGAGCACCCAGGGACTCACACCAGAGGAGTGACAGCTTACTGTAGAAAGTGCCAGGAAACCTGAGCTGGAAGACTGGGCTGTGTCACTTGAGCACTTGAGGCTTCAATTTTCTCACTTTTAAATGTGGGAGAATGACAATACCTACTTCACAAAGCAGTTAGTTACAAGAATGAAATTACAAGGTCTATATGAAAAATGCATCGCTGACTGTAAAATGTTATCTAGAGAACCAATACAGAGCACAAAGATGTATATTGTATCTCTGAGCTACAGTGCTCACTCTAGCAGTAAATTAATGACATTGACTTCTGTCCTCCTTACCTGCCATAAATTCTTCATGCGAGCAAGGTCACCGAAGGGCAGTTTTGTTACTTAGAAAGCAACACCAAACTTTCCAGTTGGAAGGAATCTTTGAGGTTATTATTTCTGCCTCCCACTCCATGAAGCAATCCGGTCCACAGATTCCTGCCCTGGGTGGCCATCCTGCCTCTGCATGAGCATTTCCCATGATGGCTGTTGGTAGGCAGCAGGAATCATGATGGATGGAGCTGTGATCAGACTCCCTCAGCCTCTTTCCACTCTCTTCATTCAAACTTCTGGAGCAACACAACATTAATTCCCTCCTTTACCCCTGTGACAGTGTTTCAAGGATTTAAAGACAACTTTCAGGACTCTCTTAGTCTGCCCTTCCCTAGGACAAACATTCTCATTTTCTAACTGCCCCTTTCATGACAAAATTTTCAAGACCCTTCATTCAACTCGCTGGCCCCCCTGAACTGCTTTGTTGGTACCCCCTATAAAATCTGGTGTCACCTCCCTGCCACACCACTAAGTAGAGACAACCCAAATGTCTAAGAGTAAATGAATGTAACCAGATTAAGGCATATCTGTATGATATTAGATTGTGTAACTATTAAAAATTGTGTTTTTAAAAGATATATAATGACTTGAGGAGATAATTCAGGATCAGTGTTACTTTTTCAAAACATATAAAACTACATAAGCCACATTTAAAAAAATTATTTATTTATTTTGAGAGAGAAAGAGAGACCACAAGCCAGGGGAAAGGGGCAGAGGGAGAGACAGAATCCCAAGCAGGATCCATATTATCAGTGCCGCACAGAGGATGACATGGGGCTCGAACTCACAAACCGTGAGATCACGACCTGAACCGAAATCAAGAGTAGGATGCCTAACCACCTGAGCCACCTCAGCACGGACTGGTGCCCCTACATAAGCCACATCTTTAAAACTTCCCCCCTTTGCCTCCTTCTTACACCAAAAAAGACCTGAAGGACGCATACCAAAATGAAATCAGTAGTGATCCCAACTAGATGGCTTTCGTGTTCTTTTTACCTCTCTATGTTTCTAAGCTTCTAATGATTATATTTTGATTTTATAACTAAAAAAATTTAAAAGGCCTAAAAAGCTTAATATGAAGGAAAAACCTGGTGCCTAGGGCATACCCGGACGCCCTGAGGGAACTGGCCCAATGGCGCTCTCATGAGCCGTAGGGGGCCCATGCCTCCCTCTCTGTCCCTTAATGAATATTAGTCTCTTGTAGCCATGACAGAACTTTTGGCTTATGTTGAGCTTTTTGAGCTCAAATCTTCAAGACTTCGTCACATTAACTCTTGTCAATAGTTTTAATAACTGAGTTGTTGTTTTCTTTAAATCAAAATGAAAAACTTTCATTCCCCCTCACCCACCCCATTAAATTCCATTGTGTTTGTTTTGGCTCCTTGTTCAGGCAGACCATATCCTGTTTCTGTCATGCAGCGTATTATTTATATTTCATTTTGTGTCAGCCCACATCTATACGTTGGCACATTGTGCATGTCATTGAAAGATTTTTAATGGAGCTGGTCCCAAACAGGGACCAGAGGCACTTTGTTCTATCTGCCTCTCCTTGGGTGACTTGGCTCAATCATTCGATGCTTTCTGGATGCCATAGTTTGCCCGGTTATGCCTTCACCCAACTGGAGAGAATCTGGTCCTTATCTATTCAATCTCACAATGAGAAACTGTCAAAAAGCCCTGCTGAAAGATTTGCTCCCTTTGCAACAATCTGGTGAGTTTTGGTAACCTTTCACAAAAATGTAAAAATTATGAAATGATGTCAGTATGATGTGGTTTATTCTGCATGAACTTGTGCTGGCTTCTTGAGAGCACCACTTCCTCTTTGATGTGATTACAATCTAACTCTTTAATAACCCAGGTTAAGGTTTGCTGGGATCAAAATTAAACTGAACAGGGCAAACTTTCCCAAACCTACATAGTCTCCCTGTCTAGGCCTAGGACAGTTGCCTGTCACTATTTCCTTGGCCTCCCTCCAGAGATTCCTGAAAGATTACTGACAATGGTTCTGTGATTAAATCTACAAGCTCTTTCAGTCCCCAGGGATGTAATTTGTCAGGGTGTGGAGACCTGAGCTTATTTAGAGAGGCCAGGTATTTATTTTCTAAGGAGCTTTGCACCTAGGGCTGCAATTTCCTCTTCACCGCATTTTTACTCTTTCCAATTTAAAGATCCTTCTTGGAGATAGAGAGGATGGAAGTGAAGTAGGAGTTGAGTAATTCGGCTTTGTATCTCTCATCTGCCAGCATGAAAACCTCTGTCCTAAGCACTGGACCTGCCCTTTCCTAGTCTTCCTGCACAGAACTTATTTGCACAAAGCCCTTTCTGCTGTTCCTGAGCATTTTTTTTTTTGCAAGTCTCAGCTCCTTCTGAGGCCCAGACTTGCTAACATGGTGGCTACAAGCAAGTGACACTCTTTGCTTTTCTGCTCTGATTATATGCCCCTCCTTCCCACTTTTGTAAAGCTCTTTGAAAGCCTCAGGAGTGCCGTGGAGCTTTCTCTTCTAGCGGGTGGGGTGGGGGGTGGAGGGTGGCTTCCTTTTGTGGCATAGTCAGGATCACTGGACATCATGTTAGCTGAATTTGATTTATTTGGGGAAGAATGTTTCATTAATACATCCTCTGTCCTCCTGTCCTTAAAAAAATAAAACAGAACAAAATAAAACAATAACCAAAAAATTCCTCTTCAGGTTTGTTTCCTATCACAGATGCAAATGAGGGCTGGTAGGCAACTGGTACTGTACTTTTAGGCTCATCATGTTCAATTTTCCTAGAAAAATGTATGATAAATGATAAAAAATGTTGCTTAACTTGCTTCAGATAAAAATGTTCAGCTGTTCTATCCAGTTTATTGTGCAATGTGAACGGGGGGAGAGGGCAGAGAATAGAGAGAGAAGGGAAATTAACACTGAGTGCCAACTACGTGATTTCATTTAATTTGTATATCAATCCTGTAAGCACTGTCCTGATTTTGGAGATTAAAAAAAATGAAGCTTAGTTTAAGTAACTTGAAATAACATCTAATAGGTAGAGCCAAGAGTTGAACTCAATCTGTATGATCCTACTGCTCATTCTCTTTTTCCTGCATTATAGGTTGTAGGGAAAGCAGCTCACAGGACCAATTTAGCCCAGAGATGTGTTTTGTGGACCACACAGCATCTAAAAAACCTTGAATATACTGCCAACACTTATAATTTAAGGGATTTTCCATCATTAAATACCAGATTTCCAGTTTCTTTTGAAAATTTATGGACCCACATTTTTCCCCATGGCAACCAGTGGCCAGGTTGAAGAGTGGCGATCACTTTAGAGTGATCATGCCCTCTCCAGGTCTCTATGATCTGCACTTCTTTCCTCATTCATATTCTCTATTCGGTCCTGCTAGGTGTTTGGTTTGCAATGCCCAGGGCCACGCTGCTGCTCCATTGTTTTTCCTGGTTTCAGAGAGAAAGCCTTCTGCCACATGGAAAAGAAGTGAGCAAAGGTTATGAAGATCACAGATATGTCTCGTACACTCAATTCAGCCTTGTTATTCCCCTGGAAGAGGGGCTCCCAGAAACTCAAGAGGTTCCAAAATGAATGTGCATATATTACTCGGCTTGTCCAGGCTCCTCCATTCCCAGTAATGTACTCACTTTCTTTGTTGTGGTTTTTTTAACCAAAAAGTCTAACTAGAATATTATTTAAGACCTTCAAACCTCTATAAATGGGGGGAGGGGGAGTTTGTTCCTATGACTTAAACAAAACTCCTGGGCATAATCAAAGCTTATGCTCTCCACGGGTTTCTGGCTAGGCCTGCCATCATAGATGGGCACTACTAACAAAACATTAAAAATATTTAGAAACTGGAATGGCCAGGCAATGGAGGTAACCTAGGCTGAGAATCAGGAAACCTATATCCTAGTCTTGGTTCTGTTATTAGACACCAGTGCATAGGATATTATAGTAATACAGACTTGAGAAAGTAAGTTTTAACTAGGGTTGGTAGATAAAATGAAGAGTATAGGAGGAAATATGAAAACCATCTTTAAAATATTATTTTGGAGGGAGAGAGACAGAGAGCAAGAGTGGAAGAGGGGCAGAGAGAGAGAGAGAGAGAGAAACATACGCAGGCTCTATGCCCAAAACAGGGCTTGATCCCATGACCCTGGGATCATGGTCTGAGCCAAAATTAAGACTCAGACACCAGGGGTGCCTGGGTGGCTCAGTTGGTTGAGCGTCCAGCTTCAGCTCAGGTCATGATCTCACGGTTTGTGGGTTCAAGCCCTGCATTGGGCTCTGTGCTGATAGCTAGCTCAGAGCTTGGAGCCTGTTTCAGATTCTGTATCTCCCTTTCTCTCTGACCCTCTCCTACTCACACACACACTCTCTGTCTCTCAAAAATAAATAAAAAACATAAAAAATAAAAAATAAAAAAAAGTCAGATGCCCAACTGGCTAGCCACCCAGGCACCCCTGAAAATCACCTTCAAGGGAGAAATCCATTCACTCACTCAGGACACATATGTCCACTAAATGTCAGGCACATTTTAGGCAATGAGAGTTCAGAGTAAACAAGACAGACAAAAGCCCTGCCATCAGAGAGCTTACATTTTAGAAAGGAAAGGTAGACTATTAAAAAAAAAAAGTAAATATACATAATGACAGTTGGCTGTGGAAAAATCCAAGCAGGGTAAGGGATTTGGGGAGCTTTGAGACTGGGCAAGGGGCTGTTTAAATAGAGTAAGTGGGACGTCTTCAACAGGAAGACAAAATTGGAATACAAGCCTGAAGAAGTAAGGAAGCAAGTCATATATATATTTAAAAAGAGTACTGGGGTAGAGGAGAGAGCACGGGAAGATGGGAGGTGGGACTACCCCCAGCCTCTTTGCGATGGAGCGGAGGCCAGCACAGCTAGAGTGGTGAAAGCAAGGGGGAGAGCATTTGGAAATGGGGCCTGACAGGCAACAGGGCTTCAGACTACGGAGGGACTTGCAGACCACTGTAGACACTTTGATCTTTGTTCAGAGCATCATGGGAGGCAGGGAAGTGACAAGCTCAGCGACAGGACAGGATCGCTCTGAGAGAGCTCTGTTGAGAATAGCATGCAGGCAGCCAGGAGTTAGGAGTGGGGAATTAGGAGGCCATTACATGATGGCTGGATGAAGGAGGCACCTTGGAAGTGGTGGGTCACGGTTGTATTGTGCACATAATGTTGAAGGCAAAAAGAAGAGGATTTGCAGAAGGATCACTATAGACTATGAGAGAACAGAGAAGAAGCAGGTGGTGGGAGGAGAAGGGAGACTGGATTCTAAGACTTTAAGTCTCAGCAGCCAGAAGATGCCATTAACTAAGATGGGAAAAGCTGTCAGAAGAGCAGGTTTTGGTATCGAGACCAGGAGATCAGTTTTGGATGCCTTCAGATGTCTCTTGTACATTCAAATAGAGATGGAGAATGGGCAATTGGACATGGGCACATGGAGTTCCAAATGTGGGTATCATGGACATATTGATTATATTTAAAACCATGGACTGGATGAGGTCATTCCAGGAGAGAGAGTAATTAGAAAGAGCTCCAGGGACTGTGCCCTGGGCATTCAAACAGTAAGAAGTGGGGAATAAGGTGGAATCAACAAAGGAGGCTGAAAAGATACATCCAAGAAGGAAGAAGGAAAATCCAAAGAGGGTGGCTTCCCAGAAGCCAAGTAAAGAGAATGTATTAAAGAAGGATAGGGGCGCCTGGGTGGCTCAGTCGGTTAGGGCTCCGACTTTGGCTCAGGTCAGATCTCACGTTCCTGGGTTCGAGCCCCGCATCAGGCTCTGTGCTGACAGTCGGCTCAGAGCCTGGAGCTTGCTTCAGATTCTGTGTCTCCTTCTCTCAGCGCTTCTACCCCTCTCATGCTCTGTATCAAAAATAAATAAAATATTTTTAAAAAAATGAAGAAGGATAGAGTGATCAACTCAGTCAAATGCTGCCGAGGGGTCAGGCATGATGATTACTTGGGATGACCACAGACTGCAGTGGTGAGGCAATTATTGGTGATTTTGATAGGAATGCTCTCGGCAGTGGTGACATGCATGGGAGGGTGCGGGAGGGTAAGATGCTGTGAAATCCTAATGAGACCGAGTTCAACAGGGAATATGGGACAAGAAAGATTGGAGACTATGAGTATAAACAACTATTGAAAGGAGTTTCAATGTGTAAACAAGAGAAACGAGATGGCAGCTGGAGGAGGAAGTGGGGTTAGGGGAGGTTTCCGGTGTGTGTGTGTGTGTGTATATGTGTGTGTGTGTGTGTGTGTGTGTGTGTAAGATGGGGCCACATCTGAATGCTCATGGGACACATCCAGTAGAGAGCAAAAAACTGATTCTTCAGGAAAGAGAGAATTGCTGGGACAATGTCTGACTCAGATAAACATCTGACTCTTGATTTTGGCTCAAGTAATGATTTCAGGGATGTGAGATCAAGCATCATATTGGGTTCCACGTGATAGCACAGAGCCTGCTTGGGATTCTCTCTCTCTCTCTCTCTCTCTCTCTCTGCCCTTCTCTCACTCACACACACAAGTGCTTGGTCTCTCTCTCAAAAATGAGTAAAATAAAAACCTTTTTAAAGAAAAATGAAGATGAGATACAGATATGTCAGTACACGGGGTGACAAAAGCATGTAGTTAGAGCTCGTCTCGTCACCCAGCTAAAAATGTGCAGGGCAGGGAGAAAGAACTTAGAAAGGCAGGCCCACAGGCCCATGGAGAGGCTGGTAAGGGACAGATATGTTTTATTCCACTAACTGAATCTGAGAAGACACCAAGTGGAAGCATCCTCTAACTCATGAGACAGAATAGACCTGAGGGCCACAATTAGAGGGTCTACTTCAGGCACCATGACCATAGATATTTCTCAAGCTGTTTTTCCTTTTTTAAGTTTATTTATTTATCCTTGACACTGCCACTCAAAGAGACTCATAAATGCGGTTTTCTTCAATGCCCACACCATCATAAAGGTCAAAGATTCAACATCTTCCAAGGCCAGGGACCCTTTAGGAAGTAATGCCAGCACAATCTTCTTTAATCCTGACAGTTCTCATCTTCTCAATGTCCTCTTGCTCCAAAAGTAAAAAGAATATTTGGGTCCTTGATGGTCAAGTGGCTGCCTTTTGTCATGCAGAAAGTTTCTCAGTTGTTTTCTTTTTCCTATTCCAAGAATATTTCCATTTACCAGTTCATTAAAGGCTATAATAAGGATACAGATGATCATCTAGATGGAAGAGATACATAGGGACAGGTATAGGGAAAGGGTACGGAGCTTCCATTCTATCGAGAGATACTCCATTCTCTTCAAATCTCCATGTGTTCACCAGCCCAGAAGCTCTGAGGGTCACAATTAGAAATGAAGACTGTGGGGTCTGCCATCTGAGCTGATGGCTAAAAGCATGAGATGGGATAAGTTCACTGAAGAAGAGAGAAAAGGGAAGAGCATAGGCTAAAGAGTGAGTATTGCAGGACATCCACACTTAGGGAGACTTGTGCACATGCGTGTGTGTGTGCGTGTGCATGTGTGTTTGTGTGTGTTGGGGTGGGGAAGGCAGCAAAGACAGAAAAAGGGCATTGCTTGGTTTGTCAGTTCTGCCAAAGGGAGTGAAGGCAACCCAGCATGCCAGAGAGGATGGAATAAAGAGTATTTCCAGAAAGAAGGAGTCTTCAGCTGGGTGGCTGGGTGGTGGGTGACCAGCCTCAGGGATGCTGCAGGACTGAGAAAGGGGTGGGAGGGTGGCTTAGGAAAGTCATCAGATTTGAGAAGAAGGATGTCACTAGCTTTCAAAGGAACAGTGGAGGAAGGTGGGCAGATGCCCAGTTTCAGGGCCTTAAGATGTAATTAAAAAAAGAAATGGAGACACTAGGTGGGTGTAAGGTTTTACAGGTTGAAACAGTGTTCCCATGAAATGAACAAACTTACATGAAAAACCAAGCAAAACCCTTTGAGGGATATCTAGGATGACATGAGGAAAGGGATCCATGAAGAGGGCAAGAGAACCCCGGAGGGGGCAGGCACGGTCCTCAGAGTGTTTCTGGCTAGGCCATCCTCGGGGCACACCCGGACACTCTGCAGGGCAGGCAGGACTATGCGGCCTTCTGGTAAGATTGCACACAGCAAGGGAATGGGAGAGCGACATGTGCTGTGCCCTAACCCCCCGGAACTGTCTTTCATGGCTGGGAAGAGACAGTATGAAGAAGAACATGGAGATACCAAGTCTTCGGTTGCTGTCCTTATTCGTTTTCTGAATGACTTGTTCCCACGTGCCTCTAAGTCTGGCTGTAAATGTATGTCTCTGAGGAGTTTTCTAACAGGATCCCAGCTCACATGAGAAGTCCAGGAGTCTATTCTTGGGGATGGCACCAACAAAGATGGTCCCTACAACTTTTGGAGAATGATTAATATTGTGCTTTCAGTCCTAAAATATTCTCCTAGCTGTGTCTTATTGACATAGGTCTTTATTGACACTGAGAGCCAAAATCTTAGCCACCATAGAATAAAACAACTTCATGCCCCTCTGCTCCAGTTTGCTCTCTGACACTCTTACAGAAGGTCTTATGAAGCCTTTAGGGCTAAAGCACCAGTGAACATTCTTACTTTGGAAAGAACTTGTGTTTTTCTTATATTTTAAAAATACATGTATTCACTAATCCATTAACACATTTTTTTTAATGTTCATTTGTTTTTGAGAGAGAAAGCATGAGTGGGGGAGGAGCAAGGATAGACACACACACACACACATACACACACACACACACACACACACACAGAATCTGAAGGAGGCTCCAAGCTCCAAGCTGTCCGCACAGAGCCAGACTTGGGGCTCCAACTCACCAGCCATGAGATCATGACCTGAGCCAAAGTTGGTCCCGAAACCAACTGAGCCACCCAGGTGCCCCCATTCACTCATTTCTTAATATATATATTACATTAAAGTGTAGAAAGTGAAGTTTTAAAAAAATCACCCCTCCCTACACCTAAGGCAAAAGTCATTTTCATGGAATAAAACAGAGATTGCCAAGTACCTGAAATATGTCAGTCACGGGGCCATGGCTTGACCTGTATCACCAGATTGAATCTTAGAACAAACTGATGAGGTAGGTATTTACTGTCGCTATTTTATGGATGAGGAAAGGGAGCCTCAGGGTCATTCATGGGCCCAAGAACAAGGGCTGGCGAACGTTTTTACACCACTGGAATCCCCCGATGGTTTTTAGTCAACAGTTGTTTTTCACATGGCTGCGTCGCCTTCACCACTGTGGTAATGAGGGGTTTCCCTGCAGGAGGAAGGCCTCTGGGAAATCCATAGGGTCCCTTTTCCTCCTCCCTCAGTGACGCCATAATTCTCTGAGAGCTTGGCCCCCCCGCTTCCTGGCCTCACTGAGAACCTCTGTGGGTAGAGGGAAGCCCAGGCAGCAATGGAGCCCCCTGCTGGTGAAGGGCAGGATGCGCAGACGGCTCAGAGGCTCCCAAAGCAGGCCAGGTTACACTTCCTGCTCAAGGTCTCCCAGGACCTTTACTAGAAGTGTGACCTTAGACAAGTGGCAAGACTCCCTGGGCCTCCGTTTCCTCAGGTGGAAGGAAGAAGTGCCATCACTCTCCTCTCTGTGGAGGTATGGGGGAGGGGCTGCGCGGGGTGGGGGGCGAAGGAGCTCTGCCCAGTCATGGGAAACCAAGCTGGAAGAGAAAAGGAGAAAATGTGGGGAAGTCCAGATAATGGGCTGGCTTGGAATTTGCAACCCGGTGAAGGCTGGGGGGATGGGGTCAGGGACTCAGGCATGTGAGAGATAAGGTTGGCTTCATAGGGATGGGATTTGCCAAGGAAAGTACTTGCCTTGATTTGAAGAGACAAGTGCTCTTGACAGTGCTCTTTAAGGGAAGGAGATGTGGCTTCGGTGGTGTAATTTCTGGATGACTGTTACTGGCGAGCAGGAGTTTATGTTCCCACGGCAGATGATGCGTCCAGTAATGCATGTGGCTGGGCTGTTTCTTCACACGCTTTTACTTTTGGTTTTCTGTAAAGAGTTCCAATGTTATCATTATGTTTAATAGTTATAAACACTCCCATTTATTATGAGCTTACTAAGCACCGACTATACTTGTATTTGCCTGGGAAATTTGTGCTTATCGCCCCCAACCAGGGCAATGAGTGAGCTGTACAAACACTGCTTTATAAGTCTCGGGCTGGCTTGTTAGTATGCAGCTCTCACTATAATAGTACATGGTTCAGCCTCCCAGTTCCCAGCCTTTTCCTGGTGTTGGAAGAGGGTAGGGGTAGTGACTGCCAGAGAACCTAGCCTCTTCTCAGGTGTGTGGGGAGGTTTCAGGAGTGCAGGAACAAAGTTGTTGGCTCCCTTCTACACTCTACCCAGCACCCCTGGCCCCAGGGGATTCACAAATCACCGTCAGAGCATTTCTCTTACCACACAACCCTTATCTGTTTCTTTAGTGGTCTCTCCCCCAAGAGAGGGAGCTTCTCGCTTCTCGTGAGCAAGATCTAGATATCCTTCCTATATCTCCTCGTGCCTGACACCATTGTCCCCAGGAGGGTCTGGTACATAGTGTGTGCTCATGTGTTGAACATAAGAATGACTTCTTTTCTCAGCTCCATTTCTGACATGCTTTGGGAGCAGCTCATTTTTGGAAAGACTTCATTTTTCCTCTGTCACAAACTCATCCCAAAGTTTCCCCCACAATCACAGGACAACTTGGCCCTTGAACAACATGGGTTTGAATTGCACAGCTCCAGATACATGTAGATTTTTTCCAGTATAGTCTTGTAAATATATTCTTTCTTAGGATTTCCTGAACATTTTCTTTTCTCTAGCTTACTTTTTTGGTAAGAATACATGCATGTAATATAACATAGTACATATGTATACACACATTACATGTAACACAATGTAACATATAACATACAAAATATGTGTAAATCAACTGTTATGAGTAAGGCTTTCCAGTCCAAGGGAGGGGATGAGTAGCTGAGGCTTGGGGGAGCCAAGATCATACGTGGACTTTCCTTTGCAGGCGGTTGGTGCCCCTAACTCCCAAGTTGTTCAAGGGTCAGCCATGTTTTTATAACAATGGTGTGATTCCGAGTGTTCTGTTAAGATTATTCATGACGATTTACAATTTACTGCTAACATCTATTTCACAAACGTTGATGGGAGAAGCCAGCCCTCCCTGTCCGTGTTTGCTGGGATGCACCTGATCTTATGGGGGACACACAAAAGTAGTGTCACCATTACTAAGAAATGTAACTGTACCATTTATTAGATGAAAAATAAACGGGACACCCAACCCAAAGCTTTAGGATGTTAGCCAATAGAAGAAGGGTTAGATTAGAAAAGGATGGGCACCAGGGAGGCACACTTGATCCTGAACCACTTAGTTGCCCATTCAACAACTTTTCTCAAATCCTGTAGCATTTCCCCGTAGGGAGGAAAGTGAGCTAATTTGGGCTTCGTTATCAATTGTGTACTAAACTCCTTTTTTTGTCTTAAAATGAAGTGTGTTCTAGTATTAAGCTATGTGGTCTCACCTCACCTTCCTATGACTCCTAAGATAAAGAAATTTCTGTGTATTAGATGATTACCTAAATGTTCTGATTAAGAAAAGCTGGCAATGACTTGGAATTCATTCCCACCAAACTTTTTGGAGTATCCCCTGGACAGTGCTCAACAGGGAGAGGGGAAGAGGGAAGAAGGGAGCGGCCCAGGACGTGCAAATAAGTAACAGCACAATTCAACACCTACACTCAAATGCCACAAGGATTATCATGATTAAGTGGCAGACCAACTGCACTGAATGCATCAGAGATTTAGAGAGAAGAGAGCATTGTGCCTGGGGGCAGTGAGGAAACACTGCCCAGGAGCACTGGTAACTGCACTGGGCCTTAAAGGGCCAGTGAAAGCCCACTGAAAGAGGTGGCTGGGGATCACGAACCACATTTCCCCTTAGGGAAGTGGCCTTGGCTGGAGGATGGGAGGGCCCCTGCACCTGGAAGACAGCATCGTCCATCTGAATGAAGAGCAGGCTTGCACCTGGCTGGAGGGGACACGGCCAGAATGAAACCCTGGGGCCAGATACGTCGGACTCTAAGCACCACACTAAAACGTTTGGATTCTAAACCAAAATATATCTTCCAAATTAAAAAAGTAAAGGGTGGAACAAATTTTATTGAGAGGAAATCAAAAGCCAAGATGAATGAGAAAAGCTAGTAAGAAAATATTAGATTACTTGAGACATAGAACAGAGACCATCAGACCTTGAAGGGCCCTTCAACATCATCTGGACCAAATGCCGTGTTTCACAGATGGGGACGTTTCAGCTGAAATAAAATCAAAACCTACCCACGCTCACTCAGCTAGTAAAGGGCAAAGCCAGAGCTAGAAACTAGTGTGGTGTTCTTTTCACCCCCCTTAATAAATTCAAATCTCCAGACTTAGACAAATCACATCCCAGGTTGCTCAAAGAACTCCCAGAACCATTGTCAATAATCTTTGAAAAAGCATGGAGAATAGGAGAACCGTTAACAGACAAGAGAAGAACAAAGTTGTCCCGATTCTCAGAAAGGGGGAAAGGGGCATATTATAAAAACTATAAGCCAGTCAGCTTGACAATTATCCCTGGCAGAATTCTAGAACAGAATTTTAAAAAGCTATTTACTCCACAAACATTATTATAATAATAGAAACGAAGGGGGAAATAACCCACAATTTCCCCACTTTAACCCATCAACTGAACAGATTATTAAGTAGACTCTTTGTAAGTCTTTAGAAAAGCAGAGATCACTCAGAGCCAACCCGAAATCTCAGAAAACAAAACATGTCTTCATTTATTCCTTTTTGGATAGGGATATTAGACTGGCAGAAAGAAGAGGCATCAAAACCATACTTGCTTTCAGCATGGCATCTGACGAAATCTATCATAATCACCTTGTGGATGAGACATGACCTGGCTGATAGCCAGTGGGTACATCCGCGGCTGGTGTGAGAATTATACCTAAAGACTGCTGATTAGTGCCTATGTCAGCCTGCAGGAAAACCATGGCGGTGAGCTCTGGAGGTCTCTCTTTTACACGTCTCTGACAGGATTTTTGTCTGTGTCTCAGAGGAGATGCTTATCGGATTTTCATATGACATGAACAAGGAGGGGTAGCTAACATGAACAGTGATTGGATGATGATGATGATGATGATGATGATGATAATAATAGCAAACACTTACCGAACACTTGCTATGTTGCATGAACTGTGTTAAATATACTTTTTCCACAGAATTATCACATTTAAATTGTACCGCTCTCAGAGGCAGGTGGTAATATTATATCTCCATTTTAGAGATGAAGAGGCTGATGTTTTCAGAAATCAAGTCACTAGCCCAAGATGATACAGCTCATGAGCAGAGGAATAAAATTTTGAAGCCCATGATGTCTGGCACTGGAGTCTGAATTAAATGAATCTATGTAATTTTCACAGACCAGAGCCAGGAGCTGAAATCCATGCCACATCACAGAGCTGAACACCTGCATTATAATTTTTAAAAATGAATTTCATATATAAGGGTTGGGCTGGTCTGACCTACCACGTCCACGGGAATGACCTAGGAGTTGGCCACAGGCTCCAAAAAGAAAACAGTGAAGAGAGTTCACCAAATGTGGGTTGATGGAAACAGTGTTTGAAACAAGGCAGCTAATGGTCCTGCTGGCTATGTGATCAGAACATGTTTTAAGATATTTCAAAAAAAGGCAGCCAAAATCAACCCAGAAACCATGTTATATAAAACATGGTTGAAGAAAAGGATACTATTTTAGGCTGAGAATGCCTAAACCAACACATATTTTCAAAAACATTTTAAATGTTTTTATTTATTTTGAGAGTGAGCAAGCAGAGAAGGGGCAGAGAGTGAAGGAGAGAGAGTCCCAAGCAGGCCCTGCGCATGAGCACAGAGTCCAATTCACGGCTTGAACTCACAAACCATGAGATCATGACCTGAGCCAAAATCAGGAGTTGGTCGCTTCACTGACTGAGCCACCTAAGTGGCCCTAAAGCATCACATATTTAAAAATGAGTCATATAAGAAAAAAGGTTGAAATTCCTTTAAAAAGAAGAATGGAGATCTACAGGCAGAAGTTATAAAGAGCCATGCTTTGGCTCAACCTAAAGAACTCTCTGTTAGAATTCTCTGGAAATACAGTGGGCAGAGTGGCCAGTTTGCCGTTACTATAAGAGTTTAAACAGCAAGAGTGAGCCCTTGTTAATGTGGAAGAGATTAGTGTGGGAGCTGGGAGGAAGACAGAGGCCATGTAAGCTCCCTTCCAAGTCAAAAATTCTAAGACTCCATTTAGATGTTATCTTATCAGAATTTAGTTAGTGGTTATAGTTCAAATAGTGAATAATTTATCAAATGGTCCATCAACCAATTCTGAAACAGATCCAAATATATTCAAACAATATGGTTTGTTGGGAAACAGGAAAGTTTCTAATTTAATTCCTAATTGAATTTGTAGCTACCTGAATTTGTATCAGCATTATTTAACTGGCAAAGGCCGATCCATATCAGAACAAGAATGTAAAACCACTCGCTTTTAATTATAGTGTACAGTTGAGCCTCCTGACCACCTATTTCTTTTTGATATGACATAATTAAGAGATCTATTGTTTTTCTATAAATGCCTTTACTCCTAAATACACATTATACTGCTTTCATTTGGTCTTGACCATTTGGTTGATTTGGGGTAAAGCAGCACAATTAGATTATTGCTACTACAGACAGCTATTCTTAAATGTGCTTGACAAAAGCTGATCTTGCCCACCCAGAAACAAAAGAATTCTCTAGCTTATTAGAAAGTTTGTGCTCGCCGTTTTTTTTTTTTTTTTAAACCAGAGTCATTCTCCCCTGTGTGCCAGCGCCATCTAGTGATGAAATGAGCACATTTTCAGTTAGGATGTAAAAACCCTGTTTCAGACAATCTGTGAGGCGCCACCATTCCTCTCTGCACCTCAGAATATTTGGAGTGGAAGAAACCTCAGGGGGCCAATATTTGACAGCCTGTATCACTGTATCATCCAGGCAGGCCTTCCTCAGGATCCTGCCCAGAAACAGTGATTTTTAGTCTAGTCCCAGAATAAATATTCAACCAGGAGAGCCCAGGCTGAAAGAGATCTTTCCAGGACAGATGAACATCAAGGAATTGAATGGTAGAGATCCTCCTGATTTTTTCATATTTCTTTTTAGTTTCACTTCATTTTTTTTTTTAAGAACTCATGTCAAGTGAGGACATGGAAACCTGCGGAAATAGCCTCTGGGAATGGGAATGGATCTGAAATGAAAGCATGAGATAGGAAAATGCATGAGCACCCTTCGATAGAGGAGAGGAACTTGACTTTCTTCAGGGCTGCGATTTTTGAGAAGTGGCTCCCAGGAAAATCTTGTTCAACGCTATGGCAATGCTGAGCCTTGTCTCAAAACCATTCCATATTTAACGGACTGGACTCTGAAGGGAAGCATATTATAGGCATTCCTATTCCAGTTTTAGGATTACCCAGGATCACAGATAATGTTAAGAGTATCCTATCAAATAAGAATGTAAACATGAGGGAAACATCACCTACAAATGCTAAATGTTCATGGAGGGATTTGGATTACATGTTTGCTAGGGTTCCTCTTCTACTCTGAGATTTTCTTACTCTGTGATTTGAGTCTATCCACAAGGTGTCCAAGGAGCGCCTTTGCGCCAGGGGAGCCTGCCCACGGTTTGCCAGAGTAAGAGCCTCCTTGCTTCTCTAGTTGCACAGGTGAGTCAAAGCAAGATGATTGGCTAGGAGAACTGATGGTCATTCTCAGCTCCTTCCTGTCGTTTGCATTCTTTGGATGATTTGTGTATTTACTTTATATCTTTAAAAAATCTTAGGTGTAACTCTCTTTTCCGTTTCCTCCACTAGATTAAAAGTTCCTCAAAGGCAAAGAGTTTATCTTTTGCTTCCTGGATGTCTGGGCATTGGGGTGCTGATAGACCTTTGCCCAGCATCTGATTTGTCTCATTATGACACCAAATCATAGACTGTGAGATCCGGCAGCAACATTGCAGATCACCTGGTCCAATTATCTTATTTTTCAGATATGAAATTGAGGCCCCCTAATTGGGATGTGACTTGTGCGATATCGCTCAGCTAGTTAGGACCAGACCTCGGATCAGCCTCTGAGTCTCCTGACTGTTCTAGACTTTAACATGTCATCTCAAGCTTCTCTCCCATAGTGGCAGGGGAACACATGCCTCCCCGCCTCAGCTGGAAACAGCCACAAGCAAGAAACTGCTTCAAACAGTATGTGAGTATTGCCTTCTCGTGTATGCGAATATTACCTTCTACTGCATAATATATACATGTTTGTTTCAACATACACACATTAGAATTATTGGTTTCTAATAAGGAAAATTGGTACCGAAGGTATAATGGGAAAGAATCATTTATTCCTTGGCATAATGCTGTACGCATGGGAGTCAAAACAAAGTTGTAACTTTGGTGGAGTGCTTGGGGTTTAGGAAGGGTGGACATCGTTCTGAGTGTGGTTCTGGGCTCTCTGAAGCTAACACGAAGGAGGATGGAGGAGGGTGAGCCACGGATGTGAAAGCCACTATCCGATATTTTTACAAAATGAATTGTTTTAACAGCTTTTTTTGAGCTGTAATTCACATATCATACAATTCCTCTATTTAAAGTGCATAATTCAGTGGTTTTTAGTATAAAGGTGCTGTATCTTGAGAGAATGGGAAGAAAGTATGAGAACAGCCAGTGATTAGTGTGTTACAAACACATTTCCTCCACATAGTGCCTTTTAGACTGGAAGAGAAGACAATACGTATCTAGTTTTTAAATGCAGTGTATGCTCTGTCCTGCCTCCTAGTGTTCTGTAGGGCATTTTTAATCTACAGAAGCACCCCCTCTATTGCTCACCAACTCCCCCTCCCACACTGAGCCAAAGCTCTATCCATAGATGTTTACTTGATTTGCTGGACGAAAGCAATGGACTCCATGGTGAACTTGCAGAAAGTCCTCCAGTTGGTGGGGGAAGGATGCAGAGGGTCAGGGAAAGGGACCTAGGCAGTAAAGCAACAACTAACACTGCTTTTTTATAAAGAACATAAATTTATCCTGGGAGAGTACTTGAATTCCAATTGCAATTGGGTAATCAGGTCTGGTGTCAGAAGTAGATGGGTTGAAACCACACTGAAAACAGGCATAGAGTAGTAATTAGGGGCACAGGCTCCGAAGCTAAGCACCTAGGTTTGAATCTTTGGTCTTGGGCCAAGGTCATGAATCTTCCTGAGCCTCACTACCCTTACATGTAAAAGAGGGTAATAAGGGTGCCTACTTTATAGAGTTGTTGTGGGAATTATATTTGTTAATATATACAAAGAGCTTATAACAGGGTCCAACACATACTTTGCACCTTGTATTTGCTTATTGTTATGCCAGGCCCCAGTTCAATCTGTGCATCTTATCTGCTCCCCACTTTCCAAACACACACACTCAGACACACTCACACTTCTTAGGAAATTTGCACCAACGGTTCCTTCTGTTATAGAATACTTTTTGCCCAGATATCCATCACACTTCCTCCCTTACCTCTTCCAGGCTTATCTTCAAATGTTACCTTCTCCATGAGGACCATCCTGATTACTCTCAATATCCTTACCTTGTTGTTTTTTAATTTCTGTAGTCCTCATCACCCTGTAACATATTGTACAATGTATTTACTCATTACATTATATTATCAGTTTCGTCCCACACCTAGCCCAAGCCTTGCCTGCCCGCCTAGCATGTAAATTCTGCAAGGACAGGGATTTTTCTCTATTTTATTCACTGATATATCCTAAGAGGCTAGGGACAGTGCCTGGAACATGGAGGGTGATTGGTAAATATTTGTTGAACGAAGAACTGAAGAGTAATTCATATTAGATAATTTGTTCTAATTTCTTGACCTCCCAGGCCATGCTCATTAGGAATAAGAGAAAGCCCCACATGCCTGGAATGACCTAATGTGGACAGGACACCTTCCGGCCACTCTTTCCATTACCCAAGGCTTTTGCTTGCCTCCCTGTCTAATTTTTAAAATTATTTCTCATGGAATTGTTTTCTTGCTTTCTGCTTTTAACCTCAAAGCTTCTCACACTCTTTTCTAAGTCATTTCTGTTGTCCCTTTCCGGATCAGTCTTATTAAGTCCTTCTTGACAGTGTGATGACCAAAACCCTAATGTGGCATTCCTGGAAGGAGAGCCCCAGCCAGGAATGTCACAGCCCCAGAGCCTTTTCAGAATCTCCATCCTCTAATTAGGATGGCCACACATCTCAGCTGCTGCTTTTGACTGCTGCTGTGAGCTGCATGTTGATGCCTAGCATTGTGCCCAGATAATTTCCCTGAGCAGCTAAAACTAATAATCAGTGGTATTTTCAATAGAGCCTTGCCATTTAGTGGGGGGAGTTATTTAGCACTTCATTTTTTTTTTCAGTTGAATTTAATTTCTGGTCATGTTTCCTAATTAGGAAGATTTACGGGATTCATTTTGATTTTTTTGAAAAATTCCTTCCCAGGAATGCTTATCTCGGCTTCAGCAAATGTTTCATCTGCTTATTTCACCTCTTAATTCCTGCCGGAGTTGTTAACACGTCAAACTTCAGCAGAAGGGCTGATTCTGGGGCTGCCTCATTGTTGGCTCTTTTTCAGGCTGAGGCTGGGTCTTTATGTTCAAGGCTGATGGGCACAAATGCTGCTTTTTCTCCCTTCCTCCGGGTACCCTCTTGTGGCCCCTTGGCTCTCCTTTTGCGCCTTCTTCCGGTCTCCGGCTCCTCCTTTTTGTCAAATCCAGCCTTGCCTTCCATGTGCATTTTGAGCGCTCCCCTATTTCTGGCTGTAAATGAAGATTTAAAAATAAAAACAATTATGAAAATTACATTAAAATTATAAGCATTGCTATATCTTGCATCTCACCAATTGGTTCTCTTTTCTCCCTGTACTGTCTTTATGTGAGATTTGGTTTTCACCACCTTGCCTTGCCACTCAACTAATGGTTTTCTGGGTTTTTTTATGTTTTCCAGTAATAGGTCTTCACTGCCCCTTTTCTTCTCCTCTCTCCTTTCCCCTCAGGCATTTCCTCCCTCCTCTTTTGGCATTCAGAAATCTAATACACTCAACCAGGTGGAAGGGGGGCTGCGATCACTCCGTATCCTCGGGCTGGGGTTAGCATGGCTCTAGATGCTTCCACCCAGAACCCACAGAGAAAACACAAACGATGAAGTAAATTGTCTTCTGTTTGAGTTCTTCTTCTGAGAACGCCAGTGACCGTGGTCAGTATGCATAGTTCCCACTGCTGTGGCACTTTGCCCAGAGCCTTAATGTAGAGGGAAACATTCCCAGTGCCAGACCTTGTGTGACAGGGAACCTCTCAGGCATTACATGCAGAGAGCGATCTATTCAAAGACTGAGAGGTTGAGCCCCAGTGATTGGGCCCATCCTTGAGAGAGGCATGGAAGAGTACAGTCAAGTTGTTTTCTATGAGATTATTTTAGAAAGTCCCAGGTCTGTTGCATTTCCTTAGCCAAATAAGAGGTGGATTATTAGTAAAATTTCAAAGACCTACATGGCCCAACTAAGTAATTAAAGGATGAGAGATATGAGCCTGGTAACTGAGGTAAACCTGAGAGGCCATTCCTAGTGGGACAGGATCAGCAAGCTTTGGCCAGTTGTTGGTATGAGAATGCTGAGTCTAAGGAAAGCTGGAGAGCCACAGTATTTAATGTGAAATTTTCTAGTTTTAAAATGGCGGCCACTTACCTCTCAAAATTTAGATTGTGTGTGCTAAAGCTGTGAGTTTGCCACCCCAGGATTAAATGATCATTAAGGTCCCTTCCCACTCTTGCTCTCTCAGTGGTCATAAATCAAGAATGATGGGGAAAAATTAATACTAAAATTTGCACAGCTATTTTCAATTTATGAAGTATGCTCCCTTCATATTACTTTGAGATATAGCTGTTTATATTTTAAAAGCTGATATATATTCAAACCAGTTGTGTTCTTTCCATTCCATTCTTTGATCACCTGTGCTGGCAACTCTAAGACTTCAAAGAAATGAAGTATAGTTCCAGCACCACTAAAGGTGAAAGACTTGGTTCTAACTTGCTTTATAAAAATACCCACCTTTGAAGAGCTAAATACTATTCACTTAACAAATTGTTCAACACAAATACAAAAACACTAGTAACAATGGGTCAATTTCATTAATTATAAATAAATTTTAATCATAAATAATAGAATCCATCAGTGTATTCAAAGAGTGATGAACCCATTAAAAGGAGTGTTTATTTCAAATATGTAAGGGTGGTCTGGACATTAGGAAATCTAGTACAGTTCATTATATCAATAAGTCAGAGTAAAAAGTGAATATAGTAATAGAGCTTAAGAGACAGTTCATAAAATTTAACCTCCTTTCCTAATTAAAGCCTTGTAGGAGATGAGGATTAGAGGAAATTTCTTTAAAGATGACAGGGTGTTATTTTTAAGGTTTTATTTTTAAGTAATCTCTACACCCAATGTGGGACTCATCCTCACATTGATCCCCAAGATCAAGAGTTGCATGCTCTACTAACTGAGCCAGCCAGGCACCCTAAAATGACATTGTATTTAAAGGATATCAAGAACCAGCTAGGAACAAGTGCTTCTTTACTGTATTATAGACTGAATGCTCATCATCTTGTCCTGCATTCCTCAAAAGTTTTTTGGGTGCCTGAGTGGCTCAGTTAATTAGGTGTCTGACTTTGGCTCGGGTCATGATCTCGCAGTTCATGAGTTCAAGCCCCATATTGGGTCTGTGCTGGCATCTCGGAGCCTGGACCCTGCTTCAGATTCTGTGTCTCCTCCCCCCCCTCTACCCCCGTTCCTTCTGCACTCATGCTGTTTCTTTCTCTCAAAAATAAATAAAAAACATTAAAAAAATTTAAATAAAAAAGTTTTCTGAGGTTTTGGCCAATGCAATAGGAAGAGAAAAAACGGCATCATTTGCAGTTAAAATGATCATTGAGATAAAAATTCAGAGATCACCTGGCAAACTATTAGATCTAATAAGACATTGTCAGTGTGTAGGGATACAAGTTAAATAAACAAAAATCAATAGTTTTCCTAACTTACAGTAACGAAAAATATCTCATTTGCAACAACACCAGAAAAACTGTTAAGAATCTGGGAAGAAACTTCACAAAAATTGTATAAATCTTTGTGAGAATTTTTTACGTATTTGAAAATATAAAATACCTAACTACATGAAGAGATGTATTCCTGAATGGGAAGATTCATGATTTTAAAAATTTTGAAAAAGAAGAGAATTAGGTGAGGACTTGCTTTATGAAACAGCAAATATGTTACAAAGCTGCAATGATTATAAGTGTCACATGGCACAGAATGAACAGATAATAAAATGACAAGAATGTTCGGAAACAGATATGGCCTTCCTCACACACATTTAGTTTGTAATCAATGTGCTACTTCAGAGCACTGGGGAAAAATGGGTTATTCAATAGGTTAATTGGGGCAAATGGTTAACCATTTTGTAAAAAGGAAAGTGGAAAAAATAAGGTGAAGATATCTATCTCAATCCATTTACAAGAAGAAATTAGAGATTTCAAATTTACACACTATTCTTGAGTGTGGTTTGGCAATATGTACCAAAATTTCTACAATCCCTTATTGAACAATTCCATTTATAACAACTAATCTGATGAGGTAAGTGGACAAATGTACAAGAATGTTTATTGCTGCACTTTTTATAATGGTAAAAAATTGAAAACAACTTAAATATTTATCACAATAAATTATTTCAAATGTGTGTGTGTGTAAGATATACATACAAACCTTGGAATGCCATGAATCCATTTCAAAATGATGAAATAAATTTAAATGCATTGGAGTGAAGGCTATCTATTTGATATTAAGTGAAAGAAGCAGGTTCTAAATCTATAGGTATTCCTTGATCAAAAAAAAATTTATTTAATGTGTATAGAAAAGCCCAGAAGGATATTTAACCAAGTGTCTCTTTTTCCTTTCCCCTGGGTAGATTCTATTTCTTTGCCCGGAAGATTCTCCCCATCTCTTAAAGCTCTTTATCCAGGTAAGTTCAACAGTACATCCTGGAGGTCTTAGCTTAAACTACATAATTGGGAAGAAGGAAAGCAGACACTCTAGGTAAGCTGCGCTCATAGAACCCTGTACTTGCCATACTACCTACAAACCATACTGCACATTTTTATTTACCTAAATTACTTTTTCCTTTCTTCCCTAAGACTCTTAAGCTCCATGAGGGCATGGGCTGCATACGGGTCAGTCTAGCACGCCAGAGCCTAGCGCGATGTCTGGGAAATAACGGTCGCTTATTGAGCTCTTGTGGTTGGTGTTTTAAACGATCTCACTACACCCTTAGGTGGGTGTTATATCCCACCTAAGTAACAGGGTACTGTTACTATCTCCATTGTGAACATGAGGAAATTGAGAGACTGTAAAATTTGTCCCAAAAGCCACTGGCCACTCTAGGATTAATTCTCAGTCCTGTCTGATTCTTGGCACTCACTATGTAGTGATCAATAAATACCGTTGGAAACACAACCAGCTTGCAGCTTAAGGATCACTCTGGAGGCGGGGAGGGGGAAGAAGTTGCCTTGGAGACTCAGCACTGGAAAGGTGGTTAGAAGGGAAGCCCTTTAAATTTCCTTACGCTCGGCTTACTTTCCAGCCCCGCCCACCGTGCCCGCCCACTGGCCCGGAAGGGAGCGGCTGGGGCGGGACGAGCTTCCGGGGGTGGGGCGGGGCTAGCGCTGATTGGCCGGCTTCGGGCGGAAGTCGGGAGGATCGGTGGTACGAAGACGCTAGCTTGTGACAGGGCGGGGTAGAAGGAAGGCCTACATAAAGGTTGACTCTCCATCCCTTCGCTCCCGGGGGCCCTCGGAAAAAACCTAACACCTTGGTCCCGCGGCTAGCCCCTTCCCCCAGGCTCTCTCCGCTCGATTTCGCCACCGTTATGTGGGAAGCGAATCCGGTGAGTAGCCGGGCGGGACGGGGCTGACCCCAATGGGCGGGGTTGAGGGGAGAGGGGCGGGAGGGGGTTCCCGGGAACTGCGCCCCCTCACCTGCTTCAGGCTGATATTGAGTTCCGGGACCCCGAGGATCCCGGCCCTTGTGGCTTCTACAGTCTCTGGCTCTTTGAATGGTGGAGATGATTCCGTGGGATCCCCAACGCATTATTTCTTTCTGTTACAATTATTTATTGGACTTGCTGTGGTTTCTCTGCCTTCCCCCGTTCACTATCTTTTTAAACTTTGTGTTTTGTTTTTTGATCGGAGTTACAGGGTTTCCAGCCTGTAACTCCCTTTGCCTCAGGTGTACCTGCCAGTCCCATCCATCTAAAGTGAGGGGATTCGACCCCCCGTGTCTTGAATGGGCCTAAGAGAAACCATCAGTACTCCTTTTCCCTACTTGGTGGACAGTCATTTCAGACTTGGGACTGAGTGTATGTTCTAAGCCTCTAGATGGGGAAGTTCTTAGATTGGTTTTTTTTTTTTTTTTCAATGGACAGAACTGATGACCTGGGACTTTTCAACTGCAAGTCTTGTCTGTTGTTTGACTTTGGTATTTGCATTGTGTCTGCACGTATTTTTATCTGCTTTGCTTTTTATACATTTATTTAATGTGCCGCCCTTAAAAGAGTGGAATTTGTTTGCGGAGTACTCCATTAATCTCTTGTTAGAATTGAAATCAACTAGTAACATGGCAAACGTACAATATATACACCATACGAGTTGGACGGGGCAATGGCAGAATCACATTTTACCAAATCGTTGGACTGTGTGAAACTGCCCGGTATACTGAGACAACTGCCTACATTTACTTACAGCTCCGTCTTCATATTGCAGTAGCTCTTTTGCTGTAATCAACTCTTATTTTTTCCCATTTCTGGAATATATTGCTAGATGAATTGGAGAGTTTGTCAGTTAATTCAGTTTTTTTTTTTTTAAGTTTTTCTCCAGTAGAAACTAGTCTGTTGGTCCGCATTTGTGGTTGTACTTTGTGGTTACCTCCTAGTCCAACGTGTCATCATCTGAGGTTTTTTTTGGTTCATACATATAATTGTGCAGTATCAGGCCACATCAGAGGAAAGTGATTGCTGGCATTTGATTTTAGCAAAAATAATTTAGAATTATGAGAATGTGCTCTCTGCTTTTCTATTCATTTTCATGTCATCAACAGTCCTCATTGTATATCATTGTACGTATATGTGTGTATGTATATATGTGCATTTGTTGTGTGTGTATTCAGTTTTTATTAACAGTCCCTTTCATCTTGGCTTCTCCATACAGACTTTTTAGTCACCTCAGTATGTCTTGCTCAAATTCTTCACTATATGGTAAGCTCTAGATTGGCAGGGATTTTGTCTGTTTTGTGTATTTTTGTATCCTCAGACTAGAGAACAGAGCCTGGCACTTAGTAGGTACTCATTAAATAACTGTTGAATTAACAAAGGTAACTGGGTTAGTACTAGAGAGAGTTCTTGGCTCCTATTGTTCACTCTGCCTCCTTCATCACATATGTATTAGCATCTGCTATTGGCTCATTTGTATGTTTGTGAGGATGATAAAGATCTTAGTGAATGTCTCATATATTTAGTTTGTTATATCATTATCTCGTTTCTATGTTTCTTCTGACATCACCCTAATGATTTTGTTTTATTTCGGTAGAGCACACTGACTTTTTTGTTAATAGTGGTGAACCTTCCACATCTAACCCCACATTCTTCTTTGACTTTTATCATGCTGCCTTAGTATATCTTAATGCTACAGTGTTTTCTTACTAGCACTGGTTTTCTTCTGATGAACATATGAATCCCATCAATAAGGATAAGTTTAGTTTTTGAAAATGCAATCAACATCTGTATGTGTGTTTCTCTTTAACTTATTAGCTTATAGTAATACAAGAGACATCTGGACAGTTTGTCCAGCTGTGGTCATAGAATGAAAATTAATTTTAATGTTACCCTAAGCCAAATACATAGAGAATTTTAAAAAGCACCCAATGTATCCTAAAGATAAATGCAGATGACTTTTGCATTACACAGTCGAATTCACTATAACCTGAAATTCCTGTTTACCATTTCTAACCATTTAATGAGATAATAAATTCTACTATGTGAAGGAAGGCCACTGCAAACTGATTTAATTGGAGACGTCTGCCTAGTTTTTCCCTATATATGTTTGATAGCATAGATGGCCTTAATAGACCCACCTGTGAGCTACAGATATACCTCCTGTTGCAAATATACCTTCTGTAAGATACTGTATTCTACTCACAAGTGGCTTTGAGATAATGTTACACTGAGGCGGGCCATGGTAATGCTCCAAAGCAGCTGCCCCTTCCAAGTGAAAAGTCTCTGTTACATGTTTCGGAGGGTGGAAAATCGCCACTGAGCTTGCAACATTTCCCTAGGGAGGGAGGGGGGGGGATGGAGCATCTACAACAAGATAACCAAGGAGTTATAAATAAACTTTGTCTCAGTACAAAATTTTATTTTATTTTTCAAGACAATCATGAGGTCAGTGCTATCTACTCAAGCTCACTGACCAGGCCCCTTGAGGTAACTGTACTGTCCCTGCCAAGGCAGATCTGATTGACAGGAGCAGCAGGCACACTCAGTTCTGATATGAGCTCCTGGCAGTTCTCCATCCACCTACAGGAGGTAACCCTTGACTAATGTCCCCCACTTTAGGAAAGGGGCAAAGTCTGTAGAGAGGAATTCAAGGGGTTGCCATCACTGCCTTGACTCTATACACCCTGACTTTATCCTGCCTTTCTCTGTCCTCTTGTCATTGTCTTATTCCTCTTTTCTGGGGTTGGAATAAGTAACCACTATTACATATGGAGGAGTTTCAGTTTCCCATTGTCACATGGAGAAAAGGAAACTGAAAAATGAGAAACATCTGTAAGGAATCTGAAAGGAAACTGAAAAATGACAAACCCATTTATTGGAAGTATTAAGACCTTACTTTCAACAATAAACTCTTCCATAATTCCTTTCCACATATTACTCATATTATTAGAATCTGATGAGTTAGCTAAGGGAGGGGAACATGATTTTCTCGCTCACCACAGAGGTGAGTGAGCAACAGAATTACATGAGTACCTGCGTCCTGTGGTACTGCATTCTGTTGTGAGGGGGGAGCAGTGGTACCATTTGTGTATTGGTGCAGTGCTTTCTCTACCTGCTGAACCACCTTTTCTCTCTTATTTTCTGTTCACAGCTGCCTCCACTTGGCACTGTGATTCTTATCCCTTCTGTCAAACTTCTTGAAAGAATAGTCTTAGGCTTTTTTTGTCATCCTTATTCATACCTTTCCTCCTTCAGCCCCACCTCTGCCCCTAACACCTCACTGGCTGATGGTCACCAAGAATTTTTAAATCAACACATACAGTAGTGACCTTTATGCCTCCAGCCTCTTCTTTCTGCAACATTAATGTACTAGCAGTGTTTCTGAGGACTCTCTTTTATTTTCCTGCGACTGTATACTCCTTTGGATTTCTTTTCCTGTTGTTATTTATATCTGAACAATAATCTTAACTGCATTGCCTTCTTCTACCCCTGGAATGTTCTCTTGTTAACTTTTGTTTTCTCTCAGCACATCCCGTTTTTCCCCTTGTGAGCTCCAAGGCTTCAGATATTACTGTAGTGAATATGCCTGTCCAATGTACATTTTCAGTCCTGCCCCTAGTCCTGCCCAGGTCATGGGTACCTCTACTGATCGTCTCTCTGATAGTTCCCATTATCAACTGTAGGTCCAAACAAGACTACCAGAGAAACCAATCATGGATTCATTATTTCACCCACTCAGCAAATATTTATGACGTCTCTACCACATATGAAACATTCTAGACACTAGGGAGGAGGATCACAGACATGGATGAAGTCAGAGTCCGCCCCTCGGGGTTTTGCAGTATGGTTTGGGGGAGAGATGGTGATATTCGAGCATACAGGGGACTAAGGAGGTTTACTAGCATAAGTTACATTTGAGCTAGGTGTCCAAGTTATAAGTGGTCTTTTTGGAAGGTCAGGGGAGCATAATGACCATAGACCACCAAGGTGAAAGAAAACAACAGGTACAGTTAGGATAATGGGGTAAAATAGGAAGAGTGTATACCTGATGAGTAGAGTCTCAGTGTGGGCCATTTTCAGAGAATGAGGCTGGAGGGGTTGTGGGTGGTGGTAACTAATGTCGGTGTACTGTCTCATCTGAGTCAGGCAGCATCCCTCAGGCTTGGGGGAAAGATGGAGGTAGGATTTATTCCTGGAAATGGAAGTACTACAGCAAGTGTAGTGTCTTCATAGACCAACATATAGTCATGGGTTCATATATTGATGATCTGTATCTTGGCATTCTTTGTAATTGTCCTAGAAGTAGGTTAAGTTAAGCTCAGAGAGTAGTGTGACGTGCTAGTGTTTGGTGGCTGAGGCAGTGGTAAACAAAGTATGTGCACACTGAGGTTACCTATGTGAGTAATACCTAAGTGAGGTAGGAATTAACAAATCGTTATCTCAGTTTTCGTGATGATATTACATCTCAAAGTTTGGTGAACTTTCTGGATAAGGACGTAACTAGGTTTTAAATCTCGGACTCTCTGGATCCAGAACACATCCTCTTTCCAGTCTGACTTAGGATATGGAACTTCAAGTGTGTAGAAAAGGACCTGTGAAAGGTGGCTGGGTGGCTCAGTCAATTAAATGTCTGACTTTGTCTTAGGTCATGATCTCACAGTTCGTGAGTTCAAGCCCCATATTGGGCTCTCTGCAGTCACCACAGAGCCTGCTTCAGATCCTCAGTTCTCCTCTCTGCCTCTTCCTGCTTGCTCTCTCTCTCCCCAAAATAAATAAATACACATTTAAAAAAGAAAAAAAAGAGGGGTGTCTGGGTGACTTATTCGTTTAAGCAGCTGACTTCAGCTCAGGTCATGGTATCACAGTTCATGAGTTCAAGTCCCATGTCAGGCTCTGTACTGACAGTTTGGAACCTGGAGCCGGCTTCAGATACTGTGTTTCCCTCTTTTCTCTGTCCCTACTCTACTTGTGTTCTGTCTTTCTCTTTCTCAACAATAAATAAATGTTACAAATTAAAAAAAAAAAAAGGACCTGTGAGGAAAGTTACAGGGAGTCAGAGATAAGGAAGGGTTCCTGAGCTGCAGGAAATCACCAACTCTGTGGCACCGACTCCCATGTTTTTAGAACTTGTTTCTAGTGGTCCAGCACCTGAGCAAGGGTAGGGAAATGATACGGCCTCCTTAGGATTCGCACGGTACATACAGCACAAGGACAAGGACATAAGTCACACATATTTTGGAGTCCCAGAGTGTGGTATTCAGGATGCAGGCAGAAGCTTGTAACAGGTTTGAAGGATGGGGTGAGGGGAAACGCTGCATATCACCCACCTGGTCTGAAATTCTCAAGCAGAATGTTGAGGTCTTTGGCTGAGGCAACTCACCCCCTAAGAGTTAGGTCTGGTTTTGAAATAGTACCTGATAAAACTCATCTATTTTTTTTTAATGTTTCTTATTTATTTTTGAGAGACAGAGACAGCGTGAGCAGGGGAGGGTCAGAGAGAGAGGGAGACACAGAATCCGAAGCAGGCTCCAGGCGCTGAGCTAGCTGTCAGCACAGAGCCTGACACAGGGCCTGAACCCACGACCGTGAGGTCATGACCTGAGCTGAAGCCGGACGCTTAACTGACTGAGCCACTCAGGCGCCTCAGCACTCATCTATTTATTGAGCACCTACTGTAAAATCAGTTCTACACCTCCATGTTTGCAGTGGTGAACCAAACAGACTAGGCCCCAGCCCTCATGGGCTTGCAGTGTAGTGCAGGGAAGCAGACATTAAGCCAATAATTATACAAGTAACATTTAACTGCAATTGCAGTAAAAGCTTTGAAAGAAAAAGAACAGGGAGGGTGCCTGCATGGCTTAGTCAGGTAAGTGTCCAGCTCTTGATATTGGCTCCGATTATGATGTCATGGTTCCTGAGATTGAGCCCCAAGACAGGCTTTGTGCTGACAGTGCAGTCTGCTTGGGATTCTGGGTCTCCCTCTCTCTCTGCCTCTCCCCCACTCATTTCTCTCTCTCTTTCTCTCTCTCTCTCAAAAATAAATAAAAATAAAACCACAATGACAATGTATCATAGAGGGAGCTAATATTATATTGGGAGACCAGGTAAGTCTACTCTGTGAAAGTCACTTTTACAGTGATCTGAAGGATTGAGCCAGAGTCAGCCAGGTAAAGGTTGGATGAAAGGCAAGGAAGGCTCTGTAGACATCAGAAATAGTGTGAGCAGAGACCCTGAGGCGGAAAGGACCTTGGTGCATCAGGCAGAGAGAGGCCATGTGTGGCCAGAACCCAGTGAACCAGGAGATGAGGCCTGTAGGTAGGCAGGAACTAGCCAGGTACGTTTAGGATTTTGAACGTTTTCCTTGGAGAAGTGGGAAGCCATTGAACGGTTTTATATAGGAAGTGGCATGAACATATTTGTGTTTCAAAAAAGGCCATTCTGACTGCTATCTGGAACATGAGTTATGTATTAGGGAGGGTGGTAGGCAGAATAGTGACCCCCCCCCCCCAAGATAGTTACATCCTAATCCCCAGAAGGTGCGAACATATTAGATTGCATAGCAAAGGGGAGTTAAGATTGCTAATCAGCTGACCTTATGATTGGGAGATTGATCATTTGGATTATCTAGGTGGACCCAGTGTAATCACAGGCATCCTTAACAAGGGAAGAAGGAGACGAAAGAAGTGCATCAGAGAGAGATGTCACTATGGAAGAACAGTCAACATTGCTGGCTTTGGAGATAAAGTAAGGGGGCCCGAGGCAAGGAATGTGGGTAGCTTTTAAAAGCAGGAAAGACCAGGGAAACAGATGTCCCTCTCCCTACAGCCTCCAGAGGGTAATTAGGCCCATGGTGATTTTAGCCTAGTGAGTTCCATGTCAGACTTCAACATGGGTGTGAGATAATAAATTTGTGTTGTTTGAAGCCACTAAGTTTGTGCTAATTGTTCCAGCAGCAATCGAAAATTAATGCAGAGGGGGATCAGAAAGGCTGTTGGAAGATCACTTGGGGATCTATAGTGTAGTCCAAGCTGAAGTTGAAGGTGATTTGGACTAACTCAATGGTAGTGGGGGGAGAGAGATAGAAGTGGATCAGTTCACGCTGTGCTTTGGATGATGAGTGACAGATTTCTGGCACAGGCAGCTGGGAGGAGTGAGATCCTTTTCACTGAGAGGGGGAGATAGGGAAAGTGCAAGTTGTGGTGGAGATCGAGAGTTCGGTTGGGGGCCTAGCCTAGGTTTAACGTGCCTGTGAGGCACTCCAGCAGGAAAGGTAAAGAGGCTGTTGGCTGTTGGGTAGTTGGGTCCAGAACTCAGAGAAGACTGAGGTAGAAATGGCAATTTTGGCCTTAGTCTGTGTGGATGGCTTTTAAAATCATGAGAGTGAGACTCCTAGGACAGTGTTTCTCAAACTTTCAACACCCATTCATATCACCAATTTCAAACAAGAAAGTATTTAAAAAATTATTTTCAGTATTTAAAAGGATGATATTTTTGTAGCCTCTTACAAAGTATGTATCTAATTTGTCGACAGATAGCTTGAGATGTAGGTTAGATCCAGACACTCTGAGACACTCTGAATTCCCCCCCCCCCCCCCAGTATTTCTACTAAATTGGGAGATTCCGTGCTACAGTTTTAGATTGTCAAGATTTGCAACTGGTGTGTGCTGGCTCTGTCAGGTGTTTGGGAATGCCAGGACCAAACAGGGATCGAGAAAGCATGAGAAGATTTCTCCCCGAAGACTATTCCTAATGCTCCCTCAGTTGCCAAATTGACACACTTAAAAGATTAAGTAACTGTAGGGGTGAATGTTTCAAGCAGCCCAAATGTTTGGAAGATAGGAGCAAATGGATTCTTAGTTACTCTTTGATTACTTCAGTCTCTGGAAAGTATCTGTTTTAAAACTGGTGTTTTGTTGTAACATTTGGATGTGCTCTTTATCTATCCACAAGCATAAAATCATTCTCACTTTGCTGAGTGAAGAAGGCCATTCGATTCTGGGAAGGAGTCACACCCCAGCAATTCAACCACGTGCAGCATAGTTTCGTGACCAGCAAATCTGGTGTCTTATTCTCCTCATTAAAAACCGAGATGTTTTGGCTTTGAAGTAATGGTTCAGGTTATTTAAGCTGCTGAGTGTATTTTAGCTAAGCAGGCCCCTGGAAATTAGGAATGGCTATTAGTATTATCAGCATCACAAAGAAATATTTTTATCTGATCTGTCCTTTCGGAAACTCTTGTCAGCACTTTTTTCCTCGACACCCTTTACACTTGAGTAGGAAGGGTAATTTTGCAAACATGGCCATTTCTTTCACAGAGCCAAGAGCACATACTGAGTTGTCAAGATTTGCTGACGCTCAATTTTCATTATTTCCTTCAACACTCAGGTACAGTCAGGAGGCATATTGTTGACTTCTAATTGTTCCATGTGTCTAAAATGCCTTTTAGTAATGCAGCAACACCTTTTCTTGTTGTTTGAATAGCTCATGCTCTGTCGGTTTTGAGCGGGTTGCACCTTTTCCAACCCATGTCACAGCTCACAAAAGCATCAACTGTCTTCCCTTGTGCCATGAGTTTTCACTGATAAGCAGAGCAAAAAGTTAGAGTACTTCTACTTTGTTACAAAATACGGATATCCCAGGGACTGATTTGTGTTTTTTCCACAGTTTGTTCACTTTTAAAACAAAATATATGCAGAAACACTCATGTGATAATAATTGCTCTCTCATATCATGTGCCATTGATACTATGTGACTTCCAGCAGAGTCATATAATAAAGAAATTTTGTCAGTAGCTGTTTTTTCCCCCTCACAATTAAATTGGGCATTAAATTCGGGCATATAGCTTCTTAGGAATATCAAGACCTTACCTGTTTTAGCTGAGGAATGCCTCTTTAATTTTGGTCCCTTCTTTACCCTATCAACAACATAAATTGATTTGAGGCTTTGTTTGAAAATTAGGTGAAAGTTCACTTGGTTCTACACTGCCAAATTTACTGAACACTAGCTGATATGCACTGGTCAGCAGCGACTGAACATACTGAGTGACATGGGAAGTTGGTAACTTTAAAGAAATCCATGAAAATCACTATTACTCATATATTTCAGCTTTGCAAAATGTATATGAACAAATTTCTTTAATTTTTCCTCTGAAAGTGCCTGTGAACTACTTGGTAATTTTTGAGGACTGACCACGTTTTGAAGTTGCTGAGAAAGACAAGAACAGGGGCCAGGGCTGAGCCCACAGAGCCTAAACGTTATGGGCAGATAGATTTTGTGGTGAAAAATGTAAGACAGTCTAGAGAGTATGAGTTCATGGAAATCAAGAGAAGTAATTCAGGACAGAGGGTTGGCTGTGGAATGTTACTGACAGGTCAAGTAAGATGCAGATTGATAAAAGAGTTTAAGATTTAGCAACATGAAGTTAGGATTGGAAATCTTAGTAAGTCTGTCTGTTTGCTTGCTTGTTTGTGATGGTGGTGGGAGGTATTGGGCCAGAAGCTATAGAAACTAAATTAGAGTGGGTTTTAGAGTGAATAGAAGGTGAGGAAATGAAAAGGTGTGTGTAGCAAAGAGTTCTAGTTAATCCACCAGTGGAGAGAAAATGGGATCCTAAAAGTATACTGAATCCAAATGAAGGTAGAAAAAGATGAAAAGGGAGCAAAGAACAGAAGTAACAAGTAAAAAGCAAATGGCAAGATGATAAACTTAAACCTAATATTAATAATTATACCAAAGTAAATACTGTAAACATTTCAATTGGAGCAAAGATTGTCAGGTTAGAGTAAAAAGTAAGACCAACTCTAAGTTGTCTACAAGAAACACACTTTGAATATAAAGACAAGTAGGATAAAACTAAATGGAGAGAGACCTGTGGTGCTGACCGCAGTCAAGAAAAAGCTTGAGTGGTGTATTCAACTAGGTTTCGGGGATGATATCAGGGTAAAGAAAATCATTTCCTATGGTACAGAGGTCAGTTAATCAGTAAGCACCCTAAACATTCATTTACATGATAATAGGCCTTCAAAAAATATGAAGCAAAACTAATAGAACTGTAAGGAGAAATAGACAAATCTCATTATTGTTGGAGACTTTACTACTCCTCTCTCAATAATTGCCAGAATAAATAGGTACAGATGAGCAAGAATATAGAAGACTTAAACAACACCATCCACCAGCTTGACCTAATTCACATTTATAGACCATTATACTCAACAACAGCTGAATACACATTTTCTTTTCAACTATGCAGGGAACATTTCATAAGATAGACCATATTCTGGGCTGTAAAATAAGTCTTTTTACATTTAAAAGAATTCATGTCATATAAAATATGCTATTATATCAAAACGCAATTAAACTAGAATTCAGTAAAGCGCACAAGCATTTGGTAAGTAAATAACACTTTAACCCATTGGCCAAAGAGAGAGAAAATATGAAGGTAACATATCAAATTTGTGATTTGCTGCTATAACAGTATTGAGAGGGTAATTGATAGCTAAATTGATGCCTATATTGGAAAAGAAATGTCACAAATCTGTGACCATAGCTCCCTTCTTAAGAAACTAGAAAAAGAAAAGCAAATTAAACTCAAGCAGGAATGAGGGAAAAAAGTGGAAATTACTGAAATGAAAACAAAAAAGTCAATGAATGCAGATGCAGTTTTTTTTTTTTTTGAGGAGCATCAATAGAATTGATAAACCTCTAGACAGAGAGATGAGGAGGAAAAGAATATAAATTACCAATATTAATGAGAGGTGACATCACTACATATTCTACAGACATTAAAGGGTGGTATTGGAATGTTATGAACAATTTAATGTCAATCAATATGGCAAGTTAGATGAAATGGACATATCTAAGACCTGAACTACTGGAGCTCTCTGGAGAAAAAACAACGTGAATAACCTGAATCTATTAAAGAGTTTATTTTGTGGAAAAGGCCTACCCACAAAGACAGTTTCCCTAGTAAATTGTAACAAACATTTAAGGAAGAAATAATACTAATTCTGCATAAGCTTTCAGACACGTGAAGAGAAGGTTATACTTCACAGCTCATTCTATGAAGCTGACATTATCCTGATAACAAAACCAAAGATATCACAAGCAGCCACAGACCCGCTGATAAAAAAATTTTAAGCAACATTTTAGCAAATTGAATCTAACATATAAGAAGGTTAATGCATAATTACAAAGTTGTGTTTATCCTAAAAATGCCAGGTTGGTTTAATATTTGAACAGCAATAATGTAATTCATCATGTAAACAAGCTAAAATGAAAAAGAATATGATCATTTCAATGGATGCACAAAAAACATTTGGCAAGATCCAGTATCCTTGGTAAAATCTCTGACCTAGCAGTGGAAGATAACTTGTTCAGCCTGATAAAGGGCTAACTCAACAGGCCTGGGATGCTCAGAAAGGCCTGACCTCTTAGAATAGTTTTTCTGATGAGGATATTTGCATGCCTGAGATCTTGTGCCATGCTATGCCAGTTTATCCAGATCATTTATACTGGCAGTGTGATTTATGGTGAACATTTTCTTTCTCTTTGGAGGTCTGGAATGTCTGTAGCTGAGGTCAGTCACGTAGGGTGCTAAATACTTACATGACTAACTCCTGGTAAAAACCGTGGACATGTAGGCTCAGGTGAACATCCCTGGTTGGCAGCCCTTTATACTCATTGTCCCATATGGTTGCGGGGAGAAGTTAGTGTGTACTATGTGACTCCATTGGAGGGGGCACTTGGAAGCTTGGACGTGGTTTCCTCTGGACTTTATGCACTTTTCCCATTTGCTTATTTCATTCTGTGTACTTTTACTGTAATAAACTGTAACCATGAATAGAACAACTTCTGAGTCCTTGAGTCCTTCTCCTGTGAGCCTGAGGGTGATTGTGGGAACCCCTGACATAAGGAGAATCTACAAAATACCTGTATCTAATATCAAACTTAAGAGTGAAAAACTGAATACTTTATCACTTAGATCAGGAACAAACAAATGATGCCCATTTTTTATTCATCATTGTAGTGGAGATTATGATTCATGCAATAAGGCAAGAAAAAAAAGGCACGAGAAAGAAATAGCAGACATCTGTATACTGAAACAAAGTAAGGCACTCTCTCTCTCTCAATGCCTATATAGAAAATCTGATGGAATGTCCAAAAATCTAGAAGTAATAAGTTTTATAAGGATGATGAGCACAGGATCCATGTTCAAAAAATAATATATCTTTATATGCAAGCAACATTCAACCAGTAATTGAAATTTTAAATGCAATTCCATTTACAATAATATTTTAAAAAGGTGGAATACTTAGGCATGAAGCTTGCATGAATGCAAGCCCTGTACACTGAAAACTATAAAATGTTACTTGAAAAAGGTTATAGGCCTAAAACAAGTCAAGAGATATGCCTTGGGGTGCCTGGGTGGCTTACTCTTTTCAACATCAGACTCTTGATTTCAGCTCAGGTCAGGATCTCACAGTTGGTGAGACTGAGCCTGTGTTGGGCTCTGCAGTGCAGAGTCTGCAAGAATTCTCTCACTCTCCCTCTGCCCCTCCCCTGCTTACACACTCTTTCTCAAAATAAATACGTAAACATTTAAAAAAAAGTATTAAAGAGATATGCCTCATTCATGGGTTGAAATTCTCAATATTGTTAAGATAGCAGTTGTCTCCAAATAGGTCACTACACCATCCCAATCGGAATTGAAAGGACCTAGGAGAGCGAAGCAATTCTGAAAAAGAACAAAGTTTGAGCACTAACACTACCTGATTTAAAGATTCATTGTAAAACTATAGTCATCAAAACTGTAGTGTTGGCAGTAAGATAGAGAAAATGATTATTAGGATAGAACAGAATCCAGAAATAGACCCATCAACATATAGGTAATTGATATATTGTTTTTTAATAAAAGTAAGATTAAATGGAGAAAAACAGTTGTTTGATATGTGGTCAGAGGTTGTGTTTAAGCCTCTTGTCCAGTGGAGGCTTGCACCCTGTGTGGATCCATCCGTGTTGCAGCCGAGGAAACGTCTTCAAGCCCTTCTCATGACCTGCTCTGACTGTTCCTGGGCAGGTGCCACCATGGTGCTTGTATACAGCCTCCCTGACTTTCATGGTTAACTGTCATCTCAGGAGGGCTGTTCTTGGTTATGCCTGGTTCTTTAGATTAAATTTCCATATGCTCTACCATTTGGCTTGTATCAGAGCTTTGGGCCTCTTAATTGTGTTTCCTCGATATTTCCATTATTTTCTTCCTTCCCTCCTCCTCCTCCCCCTCCTCCTCCTCCTCCTCCTCCTCCTCCTCCTCCTCTTCTTCTTCTTCTTCTTCTTCTTCTTCTTCTTCTTCTTCTTCTTCTTCTTCTTTTTTCTTTTTTTTTTTTTTGTATATAGATAGGAGTTACTTTATTTGGCTCATTAACCACAAGAGAGAGAATGTTTGTTAACAAGTTGCTTGAGAAAGCCCTTTCTTTCTTTCTTTCTTTCTTTAGTTTTTTGCCTAGGATAAGCAGTCACTTTATTATTATTTTTTAAATTTTTTAATATAGTTTATTACCAAGTTGGTAGTGCTCCATTATTTTCAATAATGCTCTTTGACATACGATTCTCTATCTTCTGTTCCAAATAAAGTCAGTCCCCTCAGACAGAGACATGGAGCTCTCTTTCCCCCTGCGTAGAACCCGGTGCTGCTACACCTGCCGCTTGAGGTGGGGGTGATGTTTCCCGTAGTGATTGATACCTGCTCTTTGGGTGGAAGGGGTGTTGAGACCCCCATGTCTTCTTGACTTACTCCTTCTGACATGGAGCTTCTACCTTATGAGTAAACTAGGTTGGGAGCAGTCAGGGCTCAGTATCTTTAAGCTACTGGGCCTGGAGTAGAGTTTCCATCACATGAGCTGGGACTGGGTGGAGGAACCCAGAGGTGGTCCTGTCTGTGGCCTGCCCAGAATAGACCTATTCCTCTAGGCTGAAGGGGATGAGAAACACCAGCAGCCTGCCCCTTCCAGGATGAAACTAGCCCAGGACTAGGATATGGAGGGAAAGGGAGCCCCTGTCTTCCTGTCCGCACAGGCCCTGAGTTAGTGCTTCTGTAACACAGTCTGGTGGAGCGGGGCAATGGAACAGATCTTGGCTCAAGTGTCACAGACTCTCACCTGTTCCAAGATGTAGTTGATTTTTTTTTAAATAAATGTTTTTCCATTTGCTGTATGCCCTTAGAGACTTTACATGTTTTTGTTCGTTTGTTTGCTTTTGTTTTTTAAAATATTGCTCACCAATTAAAATGCAGTTTTGCTGGGAAGGTCCACTGAACTCCTTACTCTGTCATTTCAAAAGTTCAACCTTGTTTTTAAGCTTTTATTTATTTATTTAAAAAATTTTAATGTTTATTTACTTTAGAGACAGAGGGTGAGCATGGGAGGCGCAGAGAGAGAGGGAGACACAGAATCTGACGCAGGCTCCAGGCTCTAAGCTGTCAGCACAGAGTCCAACACAGGGCTCGAACCCACAAACCGTGAAATTATGACCTGAGCCAAAGTTGGACACTTAACCAACTGAGCCACTCAGGCGCCCCTTGTTTTTAAGCTTTTAATTGCAGGCTTTGGATCTTTTTAGACAAGATTTCTTGTCTTAGAGACAAGAAAGTTATGATTACCAAATGATTTTCTCAAGATATGTTTATGCTAACAAAACATATTTTGTTCACTGTAATAAACTTATCAGAAAGCTTTTAGCTAGTCTGGAAGGTGGCATTAGTTTTCTCCTATAGACTGGGATTTTGACTTTAAACTCATTTTCAACATAGCCTTTTTATTTGATGATTCAGATTGAGTATTCCCAGGCTCCATAAATATTCTCTTTGGAACAGATAGCATATAGACAGTTTCAACCAGCATACCCACTGCACTTGAAAATTTACAAAATGCTTTTCCACTTTATACTAGCTTCTTTTCTTCATAGCCTGGTGTGCTGGAAGCATCAATCCTGCCAATTAAAAACCGAACATTGGCATGACGGCTAAACTAATTTGTTCAGCTAGCATTTATTAATTGCCTACTGCACAACAGACAGCTTGCTCACATTCCTTTTATTGCCTCTAAATGTGTTCTAATCTAGATCCGTTATTAGTATAGTTAGTGTATTGTAAAGTTATTAATTTAAACTTGGCTTACTCTTTGAGCCTCATTATACAAAATGGCCCTTCCTTTGGAGGAGTAACTTATTGTAGAAAACCATAAGACTAGTCTTATGAACTAAGTCTTTGGAAAAGGCCATAGTGTCTGAGAAGTAAAGCAACCAAATTAAGCTTTGGCAATAGAGGAGAGAAGGAGCAACTGTCCATATATGAAAATGGGGCCATGGGGTTGGCCGTTTAGGGAAGAACTGATGTTCAGGAGGCCTTGGGTGTTTCTTTAATCTTTGTACTGCTAACTCTGTGATTCTATTTTTTAAATTTTGTTTTGTTTCAAGAATTTTTTAAGATTAGTTTTTGAGAGAGAGAGAGAGAGAGAGAGAGAGAGAGAGAGGCAGCCTGAGTGGGGGAGGGGCAGAGAGTGAGAGGGAGAGACAGAGAATTCCAAATAAGCTCCCCACTGTCAGTGCAGAGCCTGACATGGGGCTCAAACTCAGGAATTTGTGAGATCGTGACCTGAGCAGAAACCAAGAATCGGGTGCTTAACCTAAGACTGAACCACCCAGGTGCCCCTCAAGTTTTTATTTAAATACCAGGTAGTTAACATATAGTGTAATATTAGTTTCAGGAGTAGAATTTAATGATTCATCACTTACATATAATACCCAGTGCTCATCACAACAAATACCCTTTCTTAATACCCATCACCCATTTAGCCCATCCCTCACCCACCTTCCCTCTAGGAACCCTCAGTTCTCTGTTGTGTAGGAGTCTGTTTTATGAGAGCCTCTCCCTCCCCCCCCATCATCATCTATTTTGTTTCTTAAATTCCATGTATGAGTGAAATCATATGGTATTTGTCTTTCTCTGACTTATTTTGCTTAGCATAATACACCTTAGCTCCATCCATGTCATTGCAAATGACAAGATTTTATTGTTTTTATTACTGAGTAAAACTCCATTGTGTGTGTATATGTATGTTTGTGTGTTTATATGTACATCACATCTCTTCATTCATCAGTCAGTGCACATTTGGCTCTTTCCATAATTTGGCAATTATTGAAAATGCTGCTATAAACATTGGGATGCATGTGTCTGTTCCTTCAAATCAGTATCATTTGGGCAAATACCTAGTAGTGCAATTACTGGGTCATAGGATAGTTCTATTTTTAACTTTTTGAGGAACCTCCGTACTGTTTTCCAGGGTGGCTATACCAGTTTGCATTCCTGCCAACAGTGCAAGAGGGGTCCCCTTTCTCCATCCACACCCTTGTCAACATCTGTTGTTTCCCATGTTGTTAAAGTTCTGGTTCTCATGAGTGTAAGGTGGTATCTCTGTGGTTTTGATGTGTATTTCCCTGATGATGACTGATAGTGAGTACCTTTCATGTGTCTGTTAGCCATCTGGATGTCTTCTTTGGAAAAATATCCGTTCATGTCTTCTGCCTATTTCTCAACTGGATTATTTGTTTTCTGGGTGTTGAGTTTGAGAACTTCTTTATAGATTTTGGATACTAACCCTTTATCAGATATGTCATTTGCAAATATTCCAAAGGTTGTTTCCTTTTCTGTGCAGCTTTTTATCTTGATGAAGTTCTGATAGTTCATGTTTGTTTTTGTTTTCCTTGCCTCTGGGGATGTGTCTAGTAAGAAGTTGCCTGTGTTCTCCTCTAGAATTTTGATAGTTTCCTATCTCATATCTAGGTATTTCATCCATTTTGAATTTATTTTTGTGTATGATGTAAGAAAGTGGTTCAGCATAATTCTTCTGCATGTAGCTATCCAGTTTTCCCACACCATTTGTTGACAAGATTGTATTTTTTCCATTGGATATTCTTTCTGCTTTGCCAAAGATTAGTTGACCATATAGTTGGGGCCCATTTCCAGGTTTTCTATTCTGTTCCATTGTTCCATGTGTCTGTTTTTGTGCCAGTATCCTACTGTTTTCATCACTATAGCTTTGTAAGATAATTTGAAGCCCAGAATTGTGATGCTTGCAGCTTTAGTTTTCTTTTTCAAGATTGTTTTGGCTATTTGTGGTCTTTTGTGGTTCCATACAAATTTTAGTCTTGTTTGTTTTAGCCCTGTGAGAAATGCTGGTGGTATTTTGATAGATATTACATTAAATGTGTAGATTGCTTTGGGTAGTATAGACATTTTAACAATATTTGTTCTTCCAACCCATGAGAATGGAATGTTTTTCATTTCTTTGTGTTCTCTTCAGTTTTCTTCACTGTGGTTTTCAGAGTACAGATCTCTTTACCAATTTGGTTAGGTTTATTCCTAGGTATCTTAGGTTTTTTGAAGTAATTGTAAATGGGGTTGATTCCTTGATTTCTCTTTCTGCTGGTCATTATTGGTGTATAGAAATGCAACCAATTTCTGTACCTTGATTTTGTATTCTGCGACTTTACTGACTTCATATATCAAATTTTAGCAGTTTTTTTGGTGGAGTCTTTCAGGTTTTCTACATAGAGTATCATGTCATCTATAAATAGTGAGAGTCAACTTTTTCCTTGCTGATTTGGATACCTTTTGCTGTTTATTTGCTTAGGCTAGGACTGCTAGTACTATGTGAAATGGCAGTGGTGAGAGTGGACATCCCTATCTTGTTCCTGACTGTAAAGAAAAAACTCTCAGTTTTTCCACATTGAGGATGATTTTAGCTGTGGGTCATTCATGTATGGACTTCATGATGTTGAGGTATGTTCCCTTTATCCCTACATTGTTGATGGTTTTTATCAAGGATGGATGCTGTACTTTGTCAAGTGCTTTTTCTCCATCTATTGAGAGGATCATATGGTTCTTAGCCTTTCTTTATTAAGTTGGTGTGTCATGTTGATCGATTTGCAAATATTGAAACCCCTTGCAGCCCAGGAATAAATGTTACTTGATCGTGGTGAATGATTCTTTTAATGTACTGTTGCATTAGATTTGTTAGTATTTTGTAAGAATTTTCTGATTTATATTCATTAGGGATATTGGCCAGTAATTTTCTCTTTTAGTGGGGTCTTTATCTAGTTTTAGAATCAAGGTAGTGCTGGCCTCATAGAATGAGTTTGGAAGTTTTCCTTCCATTTCTCTTTTTTGGAACAGCTTGAGAGGAATAGGTACTAACTAATCTTTAAATGTTTGGTAGAATTTTCCTGGGAAGCCATCCAACCCTGGACTTTTGTTGGTTGGGAGTTTTTTGTTTGCTGATTCAATTTCTTTGCTGGTTATTAGTCTGTTCAAATATTATATTTCTTCTTGTTTCAATTTTGGTTGTTTATTTGTTTCTAGGAATTTATCCATTTTTTCCAGACTACCCAATTTGTTGGCATATAATTTTTCATAATATTCTCCTATAATTAATTGATTGTATGTCTATGGTGTGTGTTGTGATCTCCCCTCTCTCATTTGTGATTTTATTTATTTGGGTCCTTTCTCTTTTCTTTGTGATAAATCTGACTAGAAGTTTATCAGTTTTATTATTTCTTTCAAAGCAGCAGCTTCTAGTTTCATTGATTTGTTCTGCTTGACTTTTTTTGTTTGTGTCTATATCATTTATTTGTACTCTAATCTTTACTATGTCTCTTCTGCTGGCTTTAGGCTTCATTTGCTATTCTTTATCTAGTTCCTTTAGATGTAATGTCAGGTTGTGTATTGAGATTTTTCTTGTTTCTTGAGTTAGACCTGTATTACTATATACTTCCCTCTTAGGACCATTTTTGCTTCATCCCAAAGGTTTTGGATGGTCATGTTTTCATTTAAATTTGTTTCCATGTATTTTTAAATTTTCTTACCGAATTTTCTGGTTAACCATTCATTCTTTTTTGTAGGATGTTCTTTAGCTTCCTTATATTTGTGGTCTTTCCAAATTTTTTCTTGTGGTTGACGTCAAGTTTCATAGTATTGTGTTGGAAAATATGCATGGTATGATCTCTATCATTTTGTACTTGTTGAGGGCTGATTTGTGACCCAGCATATGATCTATTCTGGAGAATGTCTGATGTGCACTCAAAAAGAATGTGTATTCTGCTTTAGAATGAAATGTCCTGAATGTATCTGTTAAGTCCATATGGTCCAGTATGTCATTCAAAACTACTGTTCCCTTGTTGATTTTCTGCTTAGATAATGTGTCCATTGCTGTGAGTGGGGTGTTAAAGTCCTCTGTTACTAGCGTATTATTATCAGAGTTCCTTTGTGTTTGTTATTAATTGTTTCCTGTATTTGGATGCTTTCAGGTTGGAGATTTAAGTATTTATAATTGTTAGATCTTATCTGATAAACTCCTTTATTATGATAACACTGCCCTTCTTCATTTCTCCTTACAGTCTTTGGTTTAACATCTGATTTGCCTGGGGCACCTGGGTGACTCAATTGGATACGCATCAAACCCTGTGTTGGGCTCTGTGCTGGTAGCATGGGGCCTGCTTGGAATTCTCTCTCTCTCTCTCTCTCTCTCTCTCTCTGGACCCCTGCTCCACTCACACTTGTTCTCTTTCAAAATAAATAAATAAACATTTAAAAAAATAAAATCTAGTTTGTCTGATAGAAGTATGGCTACTCTGGCTTTCTTTAATGTCCATTAGCATGATAAATGATTCTCCATCTCTTCACTTTCAATCTGGAGGTTTTCTTAGGTCTAAAATGAGTCTCCTGTAGGCAGCATGTAGATGGGTCTTGTTTTTGGTTTTGTTTTTAATGTTTATTCACTTTTGAGAGAGAGAGAGAGACAGAGCATGAATGAAGGAGAGGCAGTGAGAGAGGAAACATAGAATCCAAAGCAGGATCTAGCTCTGAGCTGTCAGAACAGAGCCCCATGTGGGGCTCAAACTCATCATGAACCATGAGATCATGGCCTTAGCTGAAGTGCTGAAGTTGTACACTTAACTGATTGAACCACCCAGGCTCCCTGATGGGTCTTGTTTTTGTTGTTGTTTTTGTTTTATGCATTCTGACACCCTATGTATTTTGCATTTAGTCTATTTATATTCAGAGTGATAATTGATAATATGAATTTAGTGCCATTGTATTACTTGTTAAGTCATTGTTTCTGGAGATTTCCTCTTGTTCTCTTTAAAGAGATTTCCTCTTTTCTTGACTTTTTTGCTTTTGGTGTTTCTTTCCCACTCAAAGAATCCCCTTTAGTATTTCTTGCAGTGCTAATTTAGTGGTCATGAACTCTTTTTTCTCTCCTTTATTATCTCTTCTTCTATTCTGAATGACAGCCTTGCTGAATAGAGTATTCTTGGCTGCATATTTTTCCCATTTAGCATGTTGAATGTATCAGGCCACTCCCTTTTGGCCTGCCAAGTTTCTGTGGAGAGATCTGCTGCTAACCTTGTCTTCTCTTGTAAGTTAGGGATTTCTTTTCCCTTGCTGCTTTTAAGATTGTTTCCTTATCTCTGTATTTTGCAAATTTTACCATGCTGTGTTTTGGTTGTTGGCTTGCTTTTGTTCATTTTGATGAAAATTCTCTGTGCCCCCTGGATGTCTGTTTCCTACCCCAGATGAGGGAAGTTTTCAGTTGTAATTTGTTCAAATAAACTTTCTGCCTCCTTTTCCCTCTTTCCTTCTGGGATTCCTGTGATACGAATGTTATTATGCTTTATGAAGTTGCTGAGTTCTCTGAGTCTACATTCATGCTTCATTATTTTCCATACTTTTACCTTGTTTTAAAAAAAATTTTTTTTAGAGAGATTGAGGGGTGAGCCAGGGAAAGGGGCAGAACAGAGACAGAGAGAATCTTAAGCAGGCTGCACATTCAGTGTGGAACCCAATGTGGGGCTTGATCCTATGACTCTGGGATCATGGCCTGAGCCAAAATCAAAAGTCAGACATTCAATTGACTGAGCCACCCAGGCACCTTGATAATTTTATCTTCTGTATTACTTATCCATTCCCCTGCTTCTTCCATCCTTGTGTTCATTACATCCAGCCAGGTTTGCATCTTCATTATAACATTTTTATTTTGGCCTGACTAGTTTTTAGATCTTATCTCTGCAGTAAGTGACTCCCTGGTGTCTTCCATGCTTTTCTCACGCCCAGATAGTATCCTTATGATTGTTGCTTTAAATTCTTAATCAGGCATATTACTTATATGTGTCTCAATTAGATCCCTGGTCATGACCTTTTCTTGAATTCTCTCATCTTGACATTTTGTCTAGGTCTATGTCTTCTTCTCTCTGTTAGGAAAGCCTGTTATATTTCCTGTTCATGAGGCTTTATGAAGAAGAGATCACATAGTGTCCAGGCCTTTTGCTTCAGGGAGTTTCTCTGGTGTGTGCTGTGTGCACACTTCTTCTGTGTCTTAGCTGCTCTCTCCAGTCATCTGCAGAGGCTCTCCTTGCCTACAGCGGGCAGTGTTTGGACCTTGACCAGACTGCAGCTAATTTTAACTAGGTGTGCTCTGGTCTCCTTGTTACAAGAGGCCAGATCCCATTTTCACTAAAGATAGGGCTGTGTAGCATGCTATGGTCAGTAGACATGGTGGATGTGGGGAGTGTTTATGCTGGCCTTCCTAGGGGAGGGGCCTGCTGCTCTGGTTCTCAGGCACATTTGCCCGAGTAAAAAAGCACCTGCAGAGTGCAGGGGTGGGACTTGGTGTAAGCGGTTTAGGTCAATACTATTGGCACTGTGCTGTTTACTAAAGTTAGTTTATGCTGCAGGGCTGGGGAGGGAAATGGTACCAGCCCTGTCCTTCACACTGGAGAGGGGAGTTTGTGCCCACCACTCTCTGGGAAACCCTCCCAGAAGAGCGAGCAGTTTCTTCTGTGTCCCAGGCATCCCTCAGATCCCTGCCTTTACCCTGTCTGTGTCCCAGCCATCTGCCTACACAGCAGTGCAGTGCACCTGTGTTCTATCCCAGGCAGGCCCACTGAGTTTTAAAACTCTAAACTTTGGGGACCCAGTGTGGCACCTGCACTGGTCCTCTGGGGAAGGGTCTCACTGGGCTGGTGTTTGTTTGTCCTAGAAAGGCAGTGGCACCAATGTGCAAGAACTTGGAGTTTATAGTAAAGCATAGCAAAAAGCTGGCACCCTGGTTAGCCACCCTCAACAGGTGTCTCTGCCCTTATGCTAATAAATGGGGCAGTGCGATGGCACCTGCTGGCTATTTTGTGCCCTGAGAGGCACCACCACCTCTCTCAGATACACTCCAACAAGGGAGAGCCATCTCTCCCAGGGTTCAGATCACTCTGTCTGCTCCTAGGCCTCTGTTCTCCTTCCCCACAGGAACACTACAGTGCCTACCAGGCTCTACACCAGCCACAGCATGGACTTCTAAAACTCCAGTCTTTGAGCCCCACTGGTTGTAAAAATTTACCATACTCAGCCCCTCTTGTTTTCCCAGTCAATGGCTTTGGGAAAGTGTTTTCCTTCTGCAATCTTTTCTGTGCTCTTCTTTCTTTTTCTCTCTCTCTCTGTGACCAAGGCTTCTTCCCCTCCGCAGCACCCGTGGGCCTTCTCTCCCCCAAACCATGTCTCTGCACCTCCTACCCTCCACAATGTGGCCTCTTCTCCCCCATAGTTGTGCCATTTGTCTGTCCTCAGATCGATTTCTCAGGTGTTCAGAATGATTTGATATTTATCTAGCTGTGTTCGAAGGATGAGGCAAGCCCAGGGTCCTCCTGCTGCTCCACTCTCCCAGCTCCCCCACCAACTCTGTGATTCTCGACAAAATAATTGCATTTTCTCTGCTTCATTTTTTCCCCTAACTTTGATTGGAAGATAGTGACTTCTCCTGTGCATTGGGTTATAGAAGACAAAAAATTTTGTGGAATTTGAAGTGCTTTAGGAATGTTCACTACAGTGGCATCTGCCTATACTGCTGCCCTCTCCAAAATAGGGATAAATATGAGTCTGTCCTGGGTTCCACCCAAAGCTATTTATGAAAAGAAATTCTGGAAGGACTTTGGTTAAACACTACACTCGTAGACTGGCTTAAAGTATAGTCTTAGGGACAGTGTGACACAGCAAAGCACAAGTGATACATGTATACTGTATAAAGGGTATTTTCTGTTTCCCATTTCTTGTTTTTATTCCCCTCTTCTAGTAAAGAAAATAAGCCAAATATTTACCTTAACTATTGCCTTTAAACTAGGCCTTCTAAATTTTGGGGGTTGTTTTCAGAAGAAAAAATAAATTTAGGTCATTCTTGGTTTCTTTCTCACAGTAGAATGGACAAATGATGTGAACAATAATAGAAACAAGAGCAGGAGCTGAGAATAGTTAATGTGAACAGTTGATCTTAAATTTTAAATCATTGCCTTTATTTTCTGATTAAAAGATATAAGGCAAATAGTGGGTCCTGTACCTGAAGCTCTTGACCCTAGTGTGTTCTATTTTTCATTTCCTAGCCGCCAATCAGCTTTAAAACATGAAGGAAAAACCTGGAAAATAACTGTAAAGCATTCCTTGGAGAAGTTTCCAAACATGAATAAGAAATAGCAAGCCCCTTCATTGAGCTCAGGTAGCGTACTTGGTACTTTACTGTATTATCTCATTCATTTCTAACAAGAAGCCAGTGAAGAAGGAGCCTTTAATCTTCATTTTGTGAAGAGGAAACTGTGGCCTTGACAAGGTAATTAGAAACTTATCCCAGGTTACACAGCTTCTGGAAACAGGATGGACCATTTTAAGTGATGAAATTTACTCAAGTAGTTATGTATTCTTTGTAAAAAAAAAAAAATCAAAGATGTAGGAAATAAAAATTTTAACAAGTCACCAGTAACCATATGTTTACATGTGTGTATATGGTTACACACACACACACACACACACACACACACACACACACACACACACACACACACCCCTACCCCTGAAGGACACATAGTAAGTCAATAGTCTTGGTTCAGCCTGGGAAAGGAAGGAGAGAAGATACCAGAAATGGAAGTGATGATGGTCAGAAATGTTTTTAGCTTTATCTTGAGGTTTCTGACTTTCTGCAAGGAGAATGTTTTCATATATAATTGTGCAAAGTTTAATTTATTCAAAAACCCTGGGGACACATAGTGTCCAGATAGTTAGTCTTCTTTGACTAACCTCATTGCCCTTTTTCTGGTGACCCTCTTTTCATCCCAGTCTCTACCCAAGAATGTTTAAAACTTTTCAAAGATCATGTGTACATGAGTTACTTGATATAGAGACAACTATGAAATCATTGATGATGAAGTACAAGGCAGTATATTATGGGGTTACAGGCACAGGCCCTAGATCCAGACTGCCTGGGCTTGAATCCTGACTTCCTGTTGTATGACCTCTCTGTGCTTCAGTTTCCTCATTTATAAATTTGGGATAATAATACCTATTTTACAGGATTGTTATGAGTCCTAAATGAGCTCTTATCTGTACAGTACTTAGCACTTGGCACATTTTAAGAGCTAGGTAAGAGTTATGACAATTATTACTATTATCCTAACTAACACTCAGAAAACTCTATGATAAATTGTATATACATCCAGACTTTCTTCTGTGTGTGCATGCATGCCTGTGTGTGTATCTATATATACATGTACATCCACATACATTCATGTGGGTAAATATAGGTGAATTTTTTAATTAAAATTGGATTATACTATTTCTGTGTATTGTAGCCTTCCTTTTTACTTAACACAAATATCTTTCCATGCCATTAAATGAAGTAATGATTGTTTAAAACAAAACTCAGGTGTATTTGGTCTTAACTAGTGTGATACATGGATTCTTTTCACCAAATATGTGAACATATGGTAAGACAGAAATTTCTTGGCACTATACTGAGAATCTGGAGTGCTTATAGATATTGAAATAGCTTAATTAAATCATTGAATGGGCATTGATATATCTTAACTAAGTGTATTATTATTTGTTTTATGTGTTAAGCAGTAATATTCACCCTTTTTAAATGTTAGTCTTCAGAGTCAAGATGCCAGAGAGAATGGTACTTTTATTTTTTAAGTTTATTTATTTATTTATTTAAAAAATTTTTAATGTTTGTTTATGAGACAGAGAGAGACAGAGCGTGAACAAGGGAGGGGCAGAGAGAGAGGGAGACACAGAATCTGAAACAGGCTCCAGCTCTGAGCATCAGCACAGAACCTGATGCAGAGCTTGAACCCACGAACCACGAGATCATGAGCTGAAGTTGGACGCTTAACCCATGGAGCCACCCAGGCGGCCCCTATTTATTTATTTATCTTGAGAGAGAGAAAAAGAGTGCAAGCAGGGGAGGGGCAGAGAAAGAGGGAGAGAGAAAATTTCAAAAGGCTTCATGCTGTCATTGCAGAGACTTTGGCCTCAGTCTCACAAACCATTACATCATAACCTGAGCCAAAATCAAGAATTGGATGCTTAACTGATTGAGCCACCCAGGGGCCCCAGAGGATGGTATTTTTGAAGTGTCACCATGGGAGGGACACTTGGAATACAGTTATTTTTAAGAAAAATGATGTATATAAAGTACATTGATTGTTAAGAAACATATATTTCTTCTTCTCCCCTTTCTGGCTTTTCAGGAGATGTTTCACAAAGCAGAAGAATTTTTACCCAGAGCGACAAATAGTGAGATGGATGAGATGGACACCTCAGACACCCAGTGGGGCTGGTTTTACTTGGCAGAGTGTGGGAAGTGGCACATGTTTCAGGTACCTCTTTCCAGAACGTAGTACAAGGGCTTCCTATTCACTTAGCATCACGTTGCAGTGCAGACCTGGGAGGAAATCAAACCTTAGGAAATCAGATAGCTTGGCTAAAAGAAAAATGAGAAATTCTTCTAGTCCTTTTCCTTTTCTTTTCCCCAGGTTTTCTCAATCATGTAGTTAGAAGGAGCAGTGCGAGTTCACTGTGTGTACAGGGGGCGAGTGTAACTGAGTTGTGTAGGCTCAGTACGGCTGAGCAACTCCAAGTTCCGATTGGTGAACAAGGAGGAGGGAAGAGAGCAAGCCCATAGTAAGCACCTTGTGGCCGCCAGGTGGTATGTTAGATGTGGCAGGTATATTTTCTACCTTAGCCTCACAGCAGCTCTGAAGCAGATGTCTAACACTCTGTCTCATGGTCAAAGAGAGCAAAACTCAGAAAGGTTAACAGAATCTGTCCAGAGTCACATACGGCTAGTGAATTTCAACCAGTACCCAAAAGCTTGGTGGTCTTTGTTTACTTAGAACCCTACCTACAGAAGGTCTAATTTGAGCCAGTTGGAAGTTGTAGGAAGCTTTAATTATTGAAATCATCTGTAGAAATTGTAATGATCTGGAAAGAGGGATTCTCACCAGCGGCTGGAGTTTCTTTGCTGGAAGTCCCTGCAGCGTTTTGCACGCCCTTGCTGAGCTGTGATTCTCCCTGTGTGTAGGACCTAGAGCAGGCACTCAGTCAGTCCCCTTGTCGCTCCAGCCTCTGTCTCTGTGGCCGCAGAACCGCCTCTGTGGCCAAGCATTGATGTGACCAGCTGGTAAATGACATTCTCTGGTTTGTCTTAAAGCCGGATACCAACATTCAGTGTACAGTTAGCAGTGAAGATATCGAAAAGAGCTTCAAAACAAACCCTTGTGGCTCCATTTCTTTTACTACTTCCAAATTCAGCTACAAGATAGACTTTGCAGGTATGTTTTTTTTCCCTCATAGTTGTGTGTCTTTAGCATATTGATACGATAAAACCTACAGTTGTGAAGATGAGAATTAGTTGATATATTTGTGAACAGTGAAATAAATCTTTTTTGTCATACACAAAAATCTCTCTTTAAAAATTCAAGATTTAAAATCTTCTTGCACAACATTACCTTTTATGAAGGAATATTTGTATGCTTATTGATACTAACGTATATAGAGATTGTCATGTCTTTTGAGCTTATGTAACACTTCTCCTCTAAGGAACACGAAACACTTTTTAGCTGTTGTTTTGTTCATCATCCTATTAGCCTTTTGAAATAGCTGGGAATCTTTTTATTTTAAGAATCCATCCGAGAGGTTAAGTGACAGAGTCATGGGTAGCTGGAGATAGTTTTAAGACCAAAGTTCACCTGAACAACCTATCTCTTAGTGTCTTTGCCAGAACTATTTCTTGAATGGACGTTACCTTTTGCCATTTTATGATTTCATTGGCTCTTTCACAGAATAGCCAGCTAATCTGGAAATAAGCCCTACTTTGGGTTTCATCCATGATTATGGGCATGGTTTTAAGTATCCCATGAAAAACCTGTCAGATTCAACTCTTTTAGTTTCAAGCTGTTGGTTTCAGCTGTTTGTGGCATATAGGCATATAAGACCTGGAAGGGAAGGCTTATTTTTTTTAAGGTTTTATTTTTAAGTAACCTCTACACCCAATGTGGGGCTCCAACTTACAACTCTAAGGTCAAGAGTCACATGCTCTACTGAGTGAACCAGCCAGGTGCTCCGGGGAGGCTTTCTTAACAAAGCGTATTTTGGCTGCTACATGGCTCAGTCATCTAGCTGTTTCCTCCTAGTTTCTATGAGTTGTGTCTTTATGACAGGGTTGTGTTGTGATGTGGTCGGGCGGTGACACCTTAGGAAATTCCCTTGGATGAGCTAAGGCCCAGAAATGGTGAATGGGATGTGTGCAGTAAGAGGCTGATACAACCAGATATCTAATGCTTATTGTCCCCTCCCCCGAAGTTTTTTTTTTTAATCCTCAAGAGTTCAAACCATTATATCCTTCCTCCCGACTAATCATACCTACTTTTTTATGACATTAGCTAAATAGGTTGCCTTTAAGGGGCCCTGACATTTGTCATTTTGTTGCATTCTAGACAGAAGGTATCCCTTAGACCTTTCAGAATTTTTTGTGTACAAGTGCCAGTTTGAAGCGATACCAAGACATAATGATATGCACACACACCAGGCTTCATGTAGAGGATGCAGTTTATGAACACACTTAACTCAGCAAGCCACACGTTTCTGAAAGAATATTTGCTAATTAAAACTATATTTTGGGGAAAGCTTTCTCTCAGACCATGCAGTTTGTTAAAATATCTTTATCAAAGAATAGGGGTCACATTTAATAATTTAATTTCACCAGCCCTTCTATATGGTGATACTGCATCAAAGATATAGGCATCAGCGTTTCAAATGTACTATTTGCAAAATTAGCTCCAGCTATTCTGCCATAAGCTGACTCAGGTGCTCTTGGGAAAAATGGTGCAGAGGAAACTCAGAATGAGGTGGTAGAAGACACTGCAGGGTTTGCTCCCTGTGATGAGATGATCTTGCCTTTTCCTGCACAGTGGTGATGCCAATGTGTGTGAAGAGCCTAGGGGAATCCAGAAAGGGCAGGGCATACTTTATATGTTACAGCATTTGCCTAGATGGGCAAAGCTCTTCATTTTGAAATGGGATGATGCCAATTGGATAGCATACATCAACTGGCATCTCGAAGTAAGCCTTAGTCCTAACCTCTGTGGGAACGAAGACATGGATCTGGTGACATTGCCACAGCTAAGGCACAGAAGAGAGAAGAAAATGACACCTCCAGTGACTTATCAGTTGTATCTCACTGGAACCTCTTGAAAAAGCACATATTTAGTCTAGCTAGGTTTTCTATCCTTGGTTTTGGTATACGATTTAAAGAGGGTCGTAAATGTATCAATTTTTGAAATTTTGTGAATTCTTTCAGTTTTATAGTAGTAATTTTTTATCATTCCCCAAATTTTTGGAGCAATCAAAGTACACTTCCCATTTCATAAACTGACCAGAAAGTTCGGTACTATAATTTTATTCTCTTTCTAGTACTCTTCATTTTCCTAAGTTGGGAACTCTTGCACGGTAGCATCAGCTTAAGCTAAGTGTGCTACAGAAAGGTGCGGACCCCGCGCACTGAGCAGTCTGAGCCTGGTGTCCTGAGTGAGCTTAGACCTCGCGATGAAGCGGTGCTGCCGGAATAGCGCTCCTGTGAGGTGATAAATAGATGGGTGATAAGGAGTCCTTGATACATGCTCGTCGGCACCTCCCCAAGTGCTGTGGTTCCAGATCACCACATGCTGTGGCGACACGTTTTCGTGACTAATTATAGCACGATCTGTTCCTCCCGCTCGTCTGATATCTTTGTCTTTGCCTACAGAAATGAAGCAAATGAATCTCATCACTGGAAAGCAGCGCTTAATAAAAAGAGCCCCCTTTTCTATCAGTGCTTTCAGGTATTGTAAAGAGAATAGGGGTAGAAAGAGTGGGCTTTCCTTCTCTCTTCTAGTATTTGACAGAGGAACAAATAGACTGAAAATGTTTGGGTAGGTTATTTAACGATCTTAATGTTGATCTTTTCATGACTGAATTTTGCATTAGTTGATGAAGTACAGTGTGATGGTTGTCGCCTTTCCTGTTCTCTTCTTCATTTCCCCTTCTATGTTTACATTTTTCATTTCTGCAGGATGGTTGCAGAAAGCCATATGGTCTCTGCTGTAAATCCTTCAGCAAGCTACCCTGAAGTAGGTTTGAATTAACTTGCAAACACCCTGACAGAGCCATCCAGTTACATGGGCTAGTTCTAGCCCCTGGGCGGTTGCCCCCTTTTTCTCTGCCTCTACTTGTCCCCACTGGGCAGCTCCCGGTAGTGATTCCAAATCTGTAATGACCAAAGGAGACCTAAAGAAGGCGCGAGCTCGGTGGGATGGCAGCACGGCCCTCTGCCCCCGCGTCCGGGTCGCACATCGTCCCCCTTGCTTCCTCTGGCAGCACACAGCCCTAAAAGAGAGCTGTAGATGCCAGAAGAGAGTAAGTAGTTTTTATTCCTGTAAATGAAGTTGAAGGGGGAAGTTTTCGAGAGCACACCTCCTACTTTTTGTCATGGTCCCACAAACAAATATTGCCGTTCAAAGAACATAAAGAGAGAGAGGGAAAAAAAATGGGAGCGTGTGAATTGGAGGGGATACCTCTTTGCTCTTTCCAAGGGGATATTTTGAAACAAGGAGTCGAGTAAGGAAAGAAATGCTTTAAGTTTCTATCAATTTGTTTCTTAAGGCTTTTGGCTTATATTTTAGCATCCTGATTTAAAAGTTATTTAAGTACTTCTATAATGAATGCCCTAGGCTAGGACTTCTGTGGAATGTGGAGGTTATTATTCGCTTACCCACCACACCATGTCTTTATTCTTTGGCACAAGGAATATAATAAAGGAATTGCTTAGCATCCAAGGAAATTAAACCAGGAGGAAAATGAGACATAATAACTGAAAATGTTACTGTAATTGTGCGTTATTATTTCTGGTATACTTTGGTGGGGAGAAGCAGCAACACTGTGGGGCTGAACACTTTGTTCTGTCACAGACGATACAAACCAGAACAAAGACAGGAGAGGGCGAGAAATGACCAGAATGGAGGACAATAAGCAAGATAATAGCAGAGGAGAACAGTTAGGCAGGCTACAGTAGAGCGATGCAGGTAAGTGGGTGCTGATACAGAAATGGTTATTTACGGCAGGAATATACCAAGTGTGTATTACACGCAAGGTGAATAGCTCACATTTCCTACTGGCCAGGAAATTACAATTAATTAAGGCTATGCTCTACATAAAAAATTTTTTTAAAAGACAGAAAATAAAAACCTTTTCCATAGCTAAAATGTACTCCAGGCAAAGTAAACAAACAAACAAACAAAGCAACAACTGGGAGAAGTATTGTTACTCATTACTGTAAAGGATTCATCTTTGTACTATATGAAGTACTCCTAGGAATTTCTGAATAGAAGACCAGCAACTCAATAGAAACATCTGGCCTTACACAGAATCAGAGAAACACAAATTACACCAGACAGTTTTTTACTATCAGATTCTCTAAATTCAGGTTTGATAATACACCTTTTTGGAGAGGTTGGGAAGTAGGGATTCTCTACATTTCTGGTGGTAATGTCCATGAGCGTAACCTTCAGAGAGGGCATTTGGGCAGTATCTGTCAGAATCCTGAATAATAGTCTTTGACCCAGAAATGCCACTTCACGGATGTCCTCTTACAGATACACAAGTAGACAGGTAGAGTGGCAGAAGGGCATCATTCTTACCAGTAGCAAAGAGCCAGAGACAAGCTAAACACCATCAACAAGGGACTTGTTACACAAATTGTGGTACGTCCCTACCATGGACTTCTCTGCATCTGCAAAATAGATTGCCCACGTTTGTTCAATCAGTAGGTGTTATGTGTTTACCACGGGCCAGGTTCTGTGGTGGGGACTAGAAATGAGGTTACTCACCATCTACTGATGCAGAAAGATCTCTAAGAACATATTAAGTTGGGGAGGGGGCAATGGCTGCAAAAAAATCCCATAAGTTTTATGCTACCATTTGTGTGGGAGAGAAATTTCGCTTATAAACCTAAAAAAGTCAGGAAGAATACCCCAAAGACTAAGAAATAAAAACAAAAACAAAACCTTATTATTTGGAGTTGGGGCAAGGGTTGAAAATTGGACAGTTTTCACTGTTTGCTTTTTTATAGGTGTTAATTTTCAAATCATATGATTGTAAGATCTTTTCAAAAACTAAAATGAGCTTTAGAAATTAAGCTAAAGATAGGCTTGAAATTTATGACTTTTTTTTCCAGTGACCTCCAGCCCCCAGGGGGGATTAGTATGTCTTTTTCAGCCTTTTGTCATTAAGCCTTCCAACTTATTATTTTTCTATGTTCACATCCACTGGCTTCAACGTGGTGGATGGGTGTTCAGAGGTTCACTGGCTTCACTGCAGGAGTTAGCACAGACTGTGTATGAGAAAGAGAGGGCAGTAAACAGAGAATGGCTTAGGTTTGAGGTAGAGCTTGAAGGACATTGCATGTATGGCTGAGAGGTTTGGATTCTATTTGATAGGCAGTATCGGTCTTTTAGAGGGTTTTGTTTTGTTTTTAAATTGAGTATTTTGTTTCTTCTTGGAAATTCCTTTCCTTTATCTAAAATCCTTCTTACATTTTAAAGGAATTCTAGCAATTAAAAAAAAGCATGACAATATTAAACACCTGTTTTTGAAATCTGGTGTTATTTAAGATTGCATGTTTTCCAGCAAAGTTGTCAATTCTGTACCTTAAAAAAGCACACAGGAGGCATCCAATAAATATTTGAAAGTGAAGTACCTAGAGCTTCAGTTCATTTTTTTTGTTACAATGTCCCAAACGTGAAAATTCAGCTTTGGAGAAAAGGTGAAATTAAAGCACTGACAATAATTATTATCAGCTTCTAATATTTTTTCTTGTCTTTTGCTGTGTAAAGTTATATCTGTGAAAACGAGGCTATCCCCATGCCCCCACACTGGGAGAACGTGAACACCGACGTGCCCTATCAGGTAAGAGCAGAGCCAATAAACCCCAATACGGAAGAGCGGAAAGGGCCCCAGTAAAACTATGCAAACTTCTTTTTCCAGCTTATTCCTTTGCACAATCAAACACATGAGTATAATGAAGTTGCTAGTCTCTTTGGGAAAACAATGGATCGCCACAGAATTAAAAGAATTCAGAGAATTCAAAATCTGGACTTGTGGGAGTTCTTCTGCAGGTGAGACGGTGTCCAAACTGAACCCTCTCGTTGGCCTCTAAGACCTTCATAGTCTTAGAGGTAGCGAAGCCCAGATGTCTAACCGGACCGCCCCTCAGGTGTCGCACCAACTGTGGAGATGCGCTGTGTTGCTCTTGTATCTCGACCCTGTCTGTCAGCGCTCCTCCTCAGCTCTCTCGGGGAGTGACACAGAGCTGCCCTGGAGGTGAAGGTCAGGTTCCAGTCCTGTGACACCACCTCCAAGGGGAAAGACCCTCTCTCCTTTCCAGGTACAGAGCTGTGCATCCTGGCTGAAATCTGCATTAGAAGGGAATGTAGGAAATTCTTTAGTTTTGTTGACATTACTTTGGTGATGCAGACCTGTATGTGGAATTAGAAGTCTCTGGAAACCTGGTTGAACTCATTTATTAATTATTTATTTATTTATTTTTATTTTTTAGAGAGAGGGAGGGTGCGTGTGCCAGTGAGGGAGGGGCTGAGGGCCAGGGAGAGACAATCGCAAGCAGTTTCCACACCCGCATACAGCCTGACTCGGGACTCGATCCCACCATTGTTAGATGATGACCAGAGCCGAAATCAAGACTCAGATGCTTAACTGCCTGAGCCACCCATGCACCCCAGCATTGTTGGATTTTTTAAAAAAGCAATTACACTATCTTGCCTCTAGTCTTTTGCTTATTTTGTTTTGAAGGACATTGTGGAGCATACTTTGAAATGTCCTGGTAGGCCCAAAGTTTAGGTAGTAGATTTAAAATATCAGTTGACTTCTTAATTTAGGGTGTAAATGAGCCATTGGATTGCTCAGTATGCACTTAACCTAAAAATAAAGTCCATTACAGAAAACATAAAGCTCTTGTCCAAATTAACTTGTTGTGCTGTATTTTCTAATAGCAAATGTTACTTAAGTGATTTATAAGTGGAAGTATTTTTATTATCTTTATTAAATATTTTATTAAATTTATTAAATGTATGATATTTGATTTCTAATTTTTTAAAATATAAGCAGACTTAATATTTGCTCAGGAAATTTTCAAATAATAGAATCTAATATAATGAATATAAGGAATCCTATAATGTATCTATTTCCTTTTTTTTCATTGTCGTTGCTAAAGTATTTCAAAGCAAATCACAGCCTTTATTTTATTCCCAAATACTTGAAAATTAGGCTGATTTGTGTTTGGTAATGCTACATGGAACTCTTTCTGCTTCTGATCAGTAGTTAACGTGGCTTAAGCATATCCCTGGCTTTGTTGCCGTATAGTTTATGGTAACATAAGGGCTCCAGCTTGCGTTCTTTGTAGCCTTGAGTCTTTTGACCAAGCCAACTTTTATTTCTGACAGTAATGAGTTTAACTGAGTGTAGGTTTAATTGTGTTCTCGTTGAGTAAAATGGAGGCCTCTCTCCCCTTTAATTTTATTCTCTCAGTGAATATAGTAAGTTTTTCTAAAATGGTCTGATGAAAACAATTCATTATTCTTAATGTGAAGTGGAGTTCATTTATAACTAAACTCATAATTTGAGTTGTCTCAACTCAATCTTAGTGGTAAAAAATGTACCAGTGAATCCCTGTGTTTAAACATTGTATGCCAGGAATTTCACTGGAAATAGTATCACTCTGTTGATGCCCTTTATGATTTTAAGGAATGTTGGCTTATAGAAATCTGTTGGTAAATGTTGGTAAATGAAACTGTTACCTGCTATGACATTAGAAAATACTGGGTCTCATTGTAAGGACAACCTGTTATTTTGACATCTCCATTAGGAACTAAAATCCTAGTCAATCTCATTGTCACGTAACCTCTGACTCATTGTACAGGTGGTGAGGCCCATGCAAGTCCACCAGCCATCCGTATCCATGTCGCCCAGTCTTTTTTTTTTTTTTTTTAACTATTCTCCCTTCTTCTAACAAATATGTCAGAGCACCTACTTTGTGACATGCACTTTCCTAGGCACACATGGGATATAGTGGGGTACAGCACTATAACTTAGACAAAGAGCCAGGCAATTGCACCACAAAATGAAAATGAAAGTTAAGAAGAGTGGTTAGAGAAGAAGGTAGAAAGGTAGTCAGGAGGTTGAGCATGGAGGAGTTTGTAGTAGAGCCATTGGGATGGCAGTGTGATTTTCTTCAGTAGCCTTATGTGAGTTGGACTGACCCAGAGCTGCGGTCAAAGAGTCAGAAGGAGCAGGACCTGCAGGGCCTTATAATCAAACTGAGGGGCTTGGATTTTTTTCCTGGGACTGTGCAAAGCTGTTACAGCATTTTAAGCAAGAGAATGATCAATCCAATTTGCATTTTAGAAAAATAATTTAGCAGACTGTACTGCGGAGAAGTGTCTAAAGCACCGGTCTCAGGAGTGATTTTGCCCATCAGGGGATATTTGGCAGTGATTTGAGATGGCTTCTAATTGTCATGTGGTGGGGTGAGGAATTAATACTGGAATCTACTGGGGAGAAGCCAAGGGTGCAAAACATCCTGCAGTGTACAAGACAGCCTCCCACAACAGGTAATTATTTAGCCCCAAATGGCAGTAGTGCTGAGGCTGAGAAACCCTGGTTTGAAGGGGTCACAATTAGAAGCAGGGGGACCAGTTTAGGAAACTGTTTCCGTAATTAAACTGAGCCACGTTGGGTGGCTTGAATCGAAGTGGTATATGCTGTGTTGGGGGGAAGAGGATGGCTTTGAGATACCGAGGCTGTAAAGTGATGATTTAATGTGTTCAGCAGTGTGGGTAAGGAGATGGGAAAGAGAACTCCAGAGTTTCTGACTCATTTGGGCTGACCGAGGGAATATGAGCAGGAACAGATTTTGGTCTTTGTCTTTAGGGAGGCTGGGAAAGAAGCAGTAGTTGGCACGTGTGTCATAACTCAGGAGAGTGGTATAGACTAGAAATAAGTTTTGGAGTTGTTAGAAAATGTGAGGTAGTAGAAGCCATAGAATTGATAAGATGACTAGGAAGTATATGTAGATTAAGAAAAGAAAATTAAGAAAGATTAAGAAAAGAAAAGATGGATAGAGGAAAACTCAAGAAAGAAACTGAGAAGTAACAACCACAGAAAGTGGAAGAAAACCAATAGAAGGTGGAGTCACAGAAACCGAAGGAAGAGAGTGGTTAAGCAAGTAGGTGTCATCCTCAGGGTCACATACAAAAGAGTGCCAAACAAGATGAGATTGAGTACGTACTTTGGATTTTGCAACAAGGTGCAGGGTGCCTTTGTTTTGTGCTCTTAAGATTTCTGAATTTAAAGATGGGAGGGACCTGAGCATGTGTAAGTTACCAGAGGAAAGAACCCAGGGAGGGGGAGTTTAAAGGACAAGAGAAAGGGGAGAGTAATTGATGTATTAAGGCTCCTAAAGAGGTGTGATGGGATGGAATTCAGAGAGTTTACTAGACTGTATAGAAGGAGCTAGACAAGGGTGGGCCAGTCATGTTTATAGATGAGTAGAGGGCAGGGCTGAGGAGAGGGGTTAGGTTATGGAGTTCCTTCCTGGAACTTTGAGTGTCCTTGGTGAAATAAGTGAGGTCACTTCCAAAGAATGAAAGGTTAGGGAATGTGGATAAGAGAGAGCGATAGGGGAGGAGGGGAGATTTGGAATGGCCACTGTGGAAAATGGGGGAGAAAAAGCTAACCTGGGAACCATAACTTAGCATTTCCACCAGTGTTGAGGGTTAAGCTGTTGTTGGAATGTGTGAATTTGGAGTGGGAACCGCAGGGATGTTGTGTGGTTTATTTCAGCAGTCCACACTTAAGAGCAGAGAGGGGAGGTGGTTGGATTGACCCAGGGTTGGGCAGGATGCAGCAGCAAGGAAATAAGAGCAGTGAAAACTGCTATCTCATTAAGAATATGGATTTAGGGGAGCAGTGCTCCAAATCACCTGCAGAGCTCTTTAACATATGGCAATGTCTGTCATCTATCCTGGGTCTTCTGAATCAGAACCTTGGTGAACTGACACTTTTACTTTTTTAAAGTTCTGCAAGTGATTCTGATGGAGAATCATTAGCCAGGATGGAGAATCACTGGTCTGAACCTAGGCAAACTTACTTCAATCTGGAGCATGAAGATAATCCTGTTGCGATTCAGAACATGTGGCAACTTAGCCCTTTTGGCAACCTAGTCCCTAAGAGGGTGGGTAATTTTAAGATACCTTTGAGAAGTGGGTGCTGCAGTATTTTCCGTAAGTTCAGAAATGCCTGTGGGGTTGGGCATAGGTGGGCAGGGTTGTAAAGAACTTATCATAGTTTGAGTCCTATAATGTTCCCCAAAGGTTTAGCTGCAGCCCAAGAGGTCCTAGAGCTCAGTGTGATCCTTTCCCAAGCCCCAAGGTCATAGTACATGAGGCTGTACATTTCATGGGTGCCTTAGTAGTTGGCACTAGAATAAATTATGCTGTGGGGATGCAAAGCTTTGCCCACCTCCCACTCTGCCTTCAGTTGGTCTATATGCCACATCCAGTCTGGTGACCGAGCAGATTTTCAGTGCCCACACTGAAAGACTCAAATGAATTCTCAAACCAGAAATTATTCTGATCTATGTCAGAGAAATAGTAATGAGTGAATATCCTGATTTTAGAGTGGATTATAGCCATTACAGATGGTGAAGCATGACCTTAGAAAGATGTATATACTAAACAAATATTTACCTGGGGAAAAAGAGTACAAATTCACTAGTACCTAGCTAACTAAGAGGACTACCATAGTAGTAGACAGCTGAGCCCCTTAGACAATACAACTTGATTTCTGCAAAATGGTTGACAAAAGTTCTTATGCTGGAGGCAAGATAGAGAAGTGTATGCTGGTGATAGTTCGAAGAGAAAAACTAATACCCAATTAAAAGTCTTGGGCAGAGAGTAACTTTGAGTGGCATGCATGCTTTCTTCTTGAAGACCTTCAACATTTCAATCAGTAATTTGTATAGAAGGCTTGCTTATCATGCTTGTGAAAGCTTTAAAACTACAAAGCGTAGCTTATTTCTTGTGTAAATGAATCACAAGTCAGAAAGACCTTGGAAGATTGAAACAGTCAAAACAAATTATCTTTTTTAAAAAAAGATGTTTTTCCTTGCTTAGAACAGCAACAAATGTGCATCATAAAAAAAAGGGGGGAAAAGGGAGTACCAAAAGGTCTAAAAAGGAAAGTCACCAAATATGTTCTTAGTGAAAACATGCTGGATTTTTCTGAAGTGAATGTTTGTTTCATGTGCATCCTTCTAACATCATTCTTAATGATCTAAAACACCATCACCAGTAGATCAAAGCATCTACATTGAAAAAAATTTTTTTGATTTTACTTATTTATTTTGAGAGAGACAGAGACAGCAAGAGAAGGAGAGGGGCAGAGAGAGAGGGAGAGAGAGTACAGAGCCTGATGCAGGGCTTGAACTCATGAAACCACAAGATCATGACCTGAGCCGAAATCAAGAGTTGGACACTTAACCAACTGAGCTACCCAGATGCCCTTGAAGTTTTGATGCATATTGCCAAATGACTCATGAGAAAGACCATTTCTATTTCTCTCATTTTCAAAAAGTTTATTTAATTTGAGAGAGAGAGAGAATGAGAACAAGTGGGGGAAGGGCGGAGAGAATCCCAAGCAGGCTCTGCGCCATGTAGGCTCGGACTCAAGGTGAGTTCGTGACCTGAGCCGAAATCAGAGGTTGGACGCTCGACCACCTGAGCCACCCAGGCGCCCCACCATTTCTCTCATTTAAATGCAAGTGTCATTCCCCCACATAGTCACTAAGCTGCATGTTGTTTATCAGTTATGTGTTTTTTAAAATTACTATGTCAAGATTAAGTTTAATCAAAATGGATCTACTACATTAGGTTTATAAATGAGTTGTACAAGTATAGCAAGCCGAAAACAGGTCTGGTTTGAGAAAGTCTTGGGGCTCTAAGTGAGTACTGAATTGTGTTTTGAGTGACTACAAACTCACACCTCTGCTCCGAAATGGATGCAGTGACGTGCCAGTAGAGCCAGTGCTGGCTGATGGCATCTGGACTTTTTTTCTATTTCTTACCAACATTTATAAATTAGAAGGTATCCAGCAGATTCTTGTCAACCAAAAGCTGTCCAGGATAGAAGAAGGCCTGGAAGCCATGCTCTGAGAATGGGAATGGAGGGAATGGATTTGTAACCTCGAGTAGAAAGGCAAGGTCGGTGGTTATATTTTGGATGATCACAGAGTTGTTGTGTTTAAGAGTGACTGGAATTGTTCTGTGTTCGGGAAAGAATTACAGGGACCAACCAGTGGATGTTAACAGGAAGCCAGATTTTAGTTCAGTGTTGGGGGCGCATACATCCTAACCATTCTAGCTGATCCCAGAGAGTTGTGCTGTCTTGCAAAGCGTGTGCTGGACTGAATTGAAGCAGACTTTAAATAGCTATTTATCAGAGAGATAATGAGGGGAGAGGATTTTTTAAAATTTTTAAAATTTTTTGAAATATTTTTTTGAAATATTTTTTATGAAATATTAAAAAAATGAAAATGCTGCAGCTAGTTCATGAATACCCTTGTACCTGCCAATGAGATTTAACATTTTTATATTTGTTACATCTTTTAATATTTTCTTCACCTTTGTATATGGGCTTTTTCATTTTTTAATGTACTTTTGAAATGTACTTCAATTACTGATGTTTAGTAATACACAGTGTTGTATTAGTTTCAGGTGTACAACATAGCGATTCAACAGTTCTACACACGACGTGCTGCTCATCACAATGTGTGTATTCTCCATTGGTCACCGTAGTGTTACCACAGTATTGACTATACTCCCTTTGCTGTGCTTTTGATCTCCATGACTTTTTAGTTTTATATTTATTTGTTCTTTTTGTTTATTTTTGCATATGGTTGACACATGGTGTTACAATAGTTTCAGGCATACAGCATGGTGATTCAGTTTCTCTATACCTGATGCTCTGCTCACCCCAAGTATAGCTACCATCTGTCACCATACAAGGCTGTTACAGTGTCAGTGGCCATGTTCCCTATGCTATGTCTTCTTATTCCTGTGACTTATTCATTCCATGACTGGAAGCCTGTACCTCCCTCTCCCCTTCACCCATTTTACCCAGCCCTCCCAACCCCCTGCCCTCTGGCAGCTGCCATCAGTTTGTTCTCTGTATTTATAGGTCTGATTCTGCTTTTTGTTTGTTTATTCATTTGCTTTTTTAGATTCCACATATGAGTGAGATTATATGATATTTGTCTTTCTCAGTCTGACTTATTTCACTTAGCATAACACCCTCTAGGTCTATCCATGTTGTTGCAAATGGCAAGATCTCATTTTTTTTTAATAGATGCTTTATATTACACTGTGTGTGTGTGTGTGTGTGTGTGTGTGTGTGTGTACACCACATCTTCTTTATCCATTTGTCTATCAATGGACACTTGGGCTGCTTCCACATCTTAGTTATTGTAAATAATGCTGCAGTAAATATAGGAGTGCATATGTCATATTTGGGCTTTTTAAAAATACAACGCATTACAGATACAGGGGGAGTGTTTATTCCATCCCCATCCTGTTCTGCTTTCCTCCTGAGGCTGGTGTGCTGCCTTCTCATCCACGTTTTTATAGATTTTACTGCCTATATGTGTTCATATACAACATGCAGTTTTGAGTCATATGTCTCTTTCTGCAGCATTCTTTTTATGTTCAACATTATTTTTCAAGAGTTGTCTATGTTAGTACATTTAGATCTGGTTTTATTTTAATTTTAATGTATGAATGTATAATTCATCTTTCCATGAAAGAATTTTAGGCTGTTTTTAGTTTATTTTTTACTATTATAATCAGTCTTTCATTGAATATCTTTTTATGTGTTGGAAGAGATTTGTCCACTGAGAAGTGTGTTGAACTGGATGGGTTAATGTTTCTTCCAGCCCTGTGATTCAAAATTCAGTTTAATCCAACTAACATTTTCTAGTCTCTGGAGATAAAAAGATTAAGGCATGGTCCCTGTTCAATGAATGAACTGTTTAAAGACTCTCTGAAGTTTATATTATTTAGTCGTTAATTGGGTCATTTTTAGGCATCTGTGAAGTGTGGCTGGCTTCGGCATTTGGTTACCTTGACTATAATGGAACATCATTGGGGATATCTATAGTTTTTGGTATAATTTTCAAACTTAAGTTTCAATTTTAACTAATAAGTTTTGGTAAGATGATTAAGTGTCCAAGGGCATTTGAGATTATTTCTTTTCCAGAATTGCTTTGTCCACCTTTGATTTATGTTAAAGAAGTGTTTTCTGTTTTACTCTTTTTTATTGAACTTGGCCCTTCTGAAAACTAATAAATGCCACTTACGATCTATCTCTCTGTGTATTTTATATGCCTGTGTGTATTGTGTGCTTAGGAAAAAGGCTCAGCTCAAGAAGAAACGAGGCGTGCCTCAGATTAATGAACAGATGCTCTTTCATGGGACCAGCAGTGAATTTGTGGAAGCAATTTGCATTCATAACTTCGATTGGAGGATAAATGGTATACACGGTGCTGTGTTTGGAAAAGGTAATTATCAGAATTCCAGGCCCAGTTTGAGTCCTAGGAGAGAATCTCGTCTCTTTAGAGATAATTGATTGTTTTATAATTCAGGAGTTTGATAGTCATTAAGTTAGAAGTTAAACTGTACTAGATTCCTGGCACACCCTCGGAGTTTCTGAGCCACAGAAAAGCCACTTCCTGGATGTACAAGGTGGAAGTAAGACTTTGACATCTCTACCAGATTAACTAGTTCCCCAGTCCCAGTCATTCAGATGGGACCGCTTGTCTGTATTGGCTGACTTTTGCATTCCATTTAGATGTCCATGTATAAATCCTAGACAGGGCTGCCTGTATGCCAAACTGTCTTATGTCAAATATATAAAGAACTATACAAGATATTGATTACATTGTACCCAGGTTTAGGTACTAGTATTTTTTTGTTCATTTTGTTTTTTAGAAAATGATAGGTAAGGATGTTAATGAGCAATAAGGAGTAATGGGGGAAATTCCTCACCTTTTTTTCTAATGTGAAAGTCCAAGCTCTTCAATTTATACCTACTACTCAAGCAAATTAAGGTAGGGGTGAATGTTTGTTTTTCCAGTCCTTACTTTGTACCTTATCTCCAGTGAGAGAGCTGGCTACCACTTAGGATCAAGATATGCTACATTTTTAAAGAGTAAATTAATTTTTAAAGTAACTACTGAAAAGGTCATCCCATCGATCTGACTGTAAGAGGATCAGAAAAATCTTACCATAAATCCTGTCCGCATTGGGTAATCTGAGACTTTGTGATTCATTTCCCAGATACTTTAGAGTAAATATTCCCTTCATGATGTCAGTCTCCTAGGCTTACTGTCTTGGAAAATTTGATGCTTCATTGCCTTTTCACATTTAGGCAATGAAGCTGTGTGAACTTGTACTTCGGGAGTGCCCAGATGTGAAGAGTGTCACACTCTTCAGAGATCTTTTTGTGTTTGTGGGGTGGTTATTGTCTCCAGAAATATTACTGATTTGTTACCCTGTATCCTAGAAATGTGGTTTCTTGGGTTTTGAAGTAATCTCCATAGACCAGTAATTCCCGCTGTGCTCAGTGGAGCTCAGTGGATGCTGGGCAAGGGTAGCGGGCTAAGGAAAGCAGTGGAGGGAAATCAAAATGGGAGGGAGATTCAAGCAGGGAAACCTCAGGTCTTACATTACTTTCAGTCACAGAAATGGTCTATATCTGTCTTACATACTGGATCTCTCTAGAAGCTCTCTTGGGAAAATAGAAGTCCAATAGCTTCATTTTGGTGGGAGTGGGGGAGGGTGTTAGTGGTGGGGAATGATCTGTGTAACAAACCTGTGGGGCGGTCCACAGTACCTGGCTTGCTTTCTCTTCTTTCCTTAAAGATCTGTAGATGGAGACGTTGCACATCTCCTTTTGTTATATGCTCCCATGTGTCTGTTCGCCTAACAATTAGAGTGTTTTTGCTTGTGTTTCCCATATTCTTCAGAGTAAACTTGGCTTATTCTGGTCCTTTTTGTTTAAGGAACCTATTTTGCTAGAGACGCTGCTTACTCCAGTCGCTTCTGCAAGGATGACATAAAGCACGGAAACACATTCCAAATTCATGGCGTCAGCTTGCAACAGCGGCATCTGTTCAGAATGTATAAGTCTATGTTTCTTGCTCGAGTGCTAATTGGGGATTACATAAACGGAGACTCGAAATACATGCGACCTCCTTCCAAAGACGGGAGCTATGTAAATTTATACGACAGCTGTGTGGATGACACCTGGAACCCAAAGATCTTTGTGGTATTTGATGCCAACCAGATCTATCCTGAGTACTTAATAGACTTTTATTGATTTCACTTCCCAATCTCCGTGGACGAGGAAGTTCTAGTCTGTTTTTGCAGGAAGATTTACTTTCCTGTCATCTAGCCACTAACTGCTCATTATCTGATACTTTTGAAACAGATATGGAAAAAAGTGGCGTCCATATAAAAAGACATACTGACTCGAAGGTTGGTTTTTTGTTGTTCTGTTTTTGTCCTTTGCTCATAGTCTTGTCAAAGATTGATAACCATTGCCGTTTTAACACAGAGATGAAAGGTAGCACTCAAAACTGAATCATCTGGGTCTCAATTAACATGATCATTCAGAGTCTGTAAAGTTTATGTGTGTGTTCTATTTATTCATATATATGTTCAAAAAAATAAAAAACAGACATAACTGTGTCCCTTCAGAGGAATTGATCCTTTGTAAATTGAATTCTGAGAGTATTATCCACCAATCAATATGTTGTCTTTGTTGGTCTTCTGAAGTGGAAATTTTATTTTTTTTTAATGTTTATTTATTCTCTAAGAAAGAGAGACAGAGAGACAGAGCACAAGCAGGGGAGGAGCAGATAGAGGGAGAGACACATACTCTGAAACAGGCTGTCAGCACAGAGCTCGATACAGGGCTTGAACTCATGAACCACAAGATCATGACCTGAGCCAAAGTTGGATGTTTAACCTACTGAGCTACCCAGGTACCCCATGAAGTAGGAATTTTAAACCCTGAAGCAGTCTGAGTACCTTGGAAGAAATCAGAAATAAAAACATTATTTGCAGTGCAGCCAGACCAGCCAAGGGATGAAGTCAAGGTAGTGAGTCCTGCTTCGGATTGCATCTGGAGAGCAGGCTGCAGTCTCAGACCACTCATGTCATTCTCTTGTCCCCTCCATTGGCACTGACAAGTGTTACAGAGGGCAGTAGGCCCACAGTTTATCCACCAGGGCTCTTGAATTCTGGTTGCACGACTTGCTGCACACTGTTTATTGCACCTTTGAAGTGAAACCCTTTTGTTTTGGGGTCAACACAATAATTAATTTTAAGATTTCTTAGCTGCTCCCTACCATACACAGCTATTCAATGATGATTCATAATATTCACATTTTAAAGTTGTGTCTTCCCATCTTGACTCCTTGCACAAGACATGGGGTACTTAGAACAAATCTGCTGGAGTCTTTTGAGTAGCAAAATGACAATCTGCAAACTCCTGAACAGGTAGCTACAGTTCATAATCATGTCTATGCAAGTTTGTGTACCTGTTTCATCTGTTTTGCTATTCTTCTATTCTGAAGAATAGGTAGTATTGGAACAGCTTCCCACCCCTGTAGATATTCTGACAGACAATCTCTTGGCAGAAATGTCATACGAGTATTCAGGTATTGGGGGGGGGCGGGGGGGGGAATCAGCCATAGAATTGACGAGTATTTCCCAACCTTGACTGTCCGTGGTTCTACTTGAAAAAGAGAATCCTTGTATCAAGCCTGGCCACGAAACGGTTTCCTAAGTCAGTCTGATAGTGAATTCTCTCTCCATTATCCTCATTCAGTTTTGGCCAAGAGGTTGTGAATATAACTTCTCAGGAAAAAGCCAGTAAATGTCCATGCCTTTGTGGCTCATTTCAATCATTTGAATTGGGAAGGCATCTAGAAGTAATAAAAATAAAGAGAATGGAGCAACATCAGGCATGGTAATTCTTCAACTGCCATAAATCCCCAGATTTTTATTGTAGCCCAGAGTGCATGTAACTGTGCAATTGAAAGTAGGTAGTACACAGGAAACCGTTACGTACAATACTCTGACACCAAGCAGGAACAAAGATTTCCTGACCAAGCTGCACACACTAGCTACCAGCTCCCACGAAATGCTGTGAATATTTAGGAAGAGCCTGTTTTAGAAACATGCAGAGGTTGGGGCACCTGGGTGGCTCAGTCAGTTAAGCGTCTGGCTTTGGCTCAGGTAATGATCTCATGGTTTGTGGGTTCGAGCCCCGCATCTGGCTCTGTGCTGACAGCTCAGAGCCTGGAGCCTGCTTCAGCTTCTGTATCTCCCTCTCTCTCTGACCCTCCCTGCTCATGCTGTCTCTCTGTTTCTCAAAAATAAATTTTATAAATACATTAAAAAAAAAAAAAAAAGAAACACGCAGAGGTTATCATAGAAAAAATAGGAGGAAGAGTCCCTAGGCAACCTTGTGAGAAGCTCTAGACTGGTTCACCAAAAAACAACTACAGACATCAGGATTCATTTTTAAAATCTTCTTGTTCTATGTGTCTGTTACTTACACACACGCAAAATGCTACAGTAACCCCCACTTCAACAAGGATGTCTTCTTTTCAATTTGACACGATTGCCCTTCGCATCACTCAGAAGGAATACGTGTCATAGCATTTGGGGGTTCTTCTTGTAGATGTACAAGTGTTACCAGGTGTGACCGAGAGCCCTGACTGGAGGGCCACACGGCAGTCTCTCTGAACTCTGAACCTCCCTAGCTGGCTCACAAGTCGCAAGTAGAGTGCATCACAATAGACATCGCAAGGAAGAATTCTCTTCTTGTCTGACAGTGTCGTTCAGCTCTCCTTTTATAAGAACTGATTTTGATAAATTTTTTCAGTCTGATAGTGTAGCATTGATTTATGTTAAAACTCTGTTTCTTTTGGTCAGTAGATTGAGTTGAGAAATCATAATTAATAGGTAACCAGACACAACCACCTGCCACCTTTTCCTCTTGTGCTGACGTCGTATGTGTGGGGAGAGTAAAGAGAACCTATTCCAGATTAATGAATAAATGATTTTTAAAATTCTATGTTGAATACATTCCATCTGATAGTGACTTTTCTTTTTCACTTTGGTGACATCTGTCTCAGGGTAAAAAAAATGTGCGTATGAAAAACAGTTTCATAAATCTTGTGGTTATGAACAGGAAGTTTTTTTTTTTAATTAGTGCAACTTTCATTTCTAGACTGTTACAGTGATGATAAAGCATTTGGAGCCATTTTTGATATGTGAATATATTATTTTTACATGCGCTGATTAAAGCTTTCCGTAGCAGGGCTTGGTTATCTGTTTATGCCATATATTTGTTTCTGTCATTTCTGCGTCTCATCGCCACCTTGCATTATTTAAGCCTAAATTTGTAGCTCAAACTTAGTGGACCCTGAAGAAGTTTGTTACCTCTAACTCTTATGTAACCCCCAGATGAGGGAAGTCTCTTGTTCTTGGTTTAAGCCATCATGAGCAATAGCTAATCAAATAATATGGGAAAATCATTTACTCTGCTATTGAAAATTCCAAAAGCGATCAAGGCCAAGTGCCTACAGTCAGCGCTGTTTACTCTGTGCTCCCCTGCCTCAGAGGAGCCGTTCTGGAGGGCGTGTCCGCGTTCACCTGAGGCCCATGTCTTCTAGCCTCCAGCCGTTCCTGGCATGTCCACAGGGAGTTTTGAAACAAGTTAGACATTTCATTTAATCTTCAAGCTTCTGTGGTGGAAGAAAGAAAGAAAGAAGAAAGGAAGGAAGGAAGGAAGGAAGGAAGGAAGGAAGGAAGGGAAGAAAGGAAGGAAGAAAGGAAGAAAGAAAGAAAGGAAAGAAAGGGAAAGGAAGGAAGGAAAGGGAAAGGAAAGGAAAGGAAAAAAAAAAGGATAGGGAAAAAAAAGGAGAGGAGAACTATCCAAAGCTGTCTTAATTTTAGAGGTGAGAAAAATTAGAGATGGAATGATCAAGGCTACTGTGCAAACAAAGCAGGTTTTCTGTTCACTAAAATCACGTTGCAATCTATGCAAATGTTGGCCTATTGGTAAGGCTCAGTGTGATAAAAATGCAATTTCAATGAGGTAGAAATGTGACATCTTTCCAAGTTGGTTCCTAAGCCATCTGGGATTTGGGGTTGCCTCCCAGGTCACCAGGAGTAGCTCCAGGAACAGTCTGTCAACAGCCGTGGTTGTGCTGTGGCCTCACATTGTCCATTCTCCTTGGGGAAGGATATTCTGTTTGCTTGTAGATAAACATTGTGTTTGGTTTAAAACCCAGAGAGAGAGTCTATTTCTAGATGAAATTATACATTCTGTACTTGTAAAGAGGAAAAATAAAAGGGAATGGAAAATAGACCGGAAAGGAAAAGCAAACAAAGCCTTGTCCAATATTAGTTTTCAGTAGACACTTGAGCAAAAGGATTTGACTTATTTTTACTCCTTTGCACTATATGTAGGAAGAGGTTTGGTGAAACGAGCCTGCCCTGCGTCATTTCCTAGGAATAGTTTTATGACGTCGCTTAGGGTGACACTGGTGGAAGAAAGGAACATTTCCAAGAACCACGAAGCGGATCATTATTTGGGGGCTGCCTGGGTTTTGTGAGTAATACGTACAGGAGAAGTGAGCCCTACGTATCCAGGAAGATGTTCTGAGTTCATCCATTCAGCTTTACTTTTTTTGCAGAGTGGCTCTCTTCTCCCGTTCCAGAGACTGCAGGCTGGAAGGGGGCGGAGAGCATACGCAGCCTGTCTCTTTCCTCTGGCCGCACCCCTTGCTACGCCTGACCCACCCCAGGCAGGTAAAAAGGTGTCTTGGTTATTCCGAACACCGAGATGGTAAATTCCCTGCTGTTACTGATTGAAGTCTTCTGCTATAAAATCATGTAACCCATTTTCTCAGCTCTAATTGCCTGGCTTTCAGTCTTCAGCACTGCAGGCTGAGAACTTGGCTTGTATTTGAACTTTCTCACTGTGTGGCGGTGTAGCTAGGAATTTAACATTGGTCTTACTCATTTCTAAGTGGCTTCTCATGAGATTGGAACACAGGGTGACGCCAGGGACATTTGTGTTTCCTGAAGCTCTGTAGCCTTGCTGTATCCTCTACCAAGAGGTCATACAGGAAAATGATTCTGACCCCAGTTTATGCTAACTTCACTGTGGGAAGCCAGCTTAGGAGAATCACAATCCAGGATACCACTCAAATCAGTTTTGCAATATTAATTATAAGTCAAGATTGTACTTCTTGTGTTTCCTTGTTCCTTTTTTAAAAAGTACCTTTTCCTGAAGGGCTCATTATGCTTTAGTGTCGCCTGGCTAACAGGTAGAAGCTGCAGGCATTGTAAGTTTACGTTTGATTAACATCCTTAGAGAATCAGTGTTGGAGCCAAGCTCCTCCTCTTTACTCCTTTAAGAAGGAGATGAAGCACCATCTTGGGAGTTGCTGACCCGAGTTTTATTTCTACCTTTGATGTTTCACTCAGCGTGACCTTGGATAAATCAGCAGACGGGAAGCTTCACTTTTCAGAAGGTGAAGTTTATGAAAGACTCTTGTTAAAAGTAAAAGGCCTGACAGAGCGTGGCTAGATTTCTCTAGGCAGCATTTGACCTGCCCGAGGATGATGTTTGAGTCTGGATCAAGAAAGTCCAGCAGCAGGGATTATAATGCATCATGAAGCGAGAGTACGCAGTAGGAAGGGAAGCTTCTCCCTGAACCCCTACTGCCACTCAGCCCCCCTTTCCCTCTCAAGTTCATGACTCAGAGGGCCTGCGGTGTGCGCGGCGGTTGACAAGTCATTTACAGCCTCTGGTCTCAGGGAACTCCGCCTCTCGCAGGGAGGACGTACACTAAACTGTAACAAGAGCGATGGGCTTTACCGAGGGGAAGTTCAGGCTGCTGTGAAAGCCTGTCGCAAAGGGACCTAACCTAGCCTGGAGAATTAGAGAAGCCTTCCCTAAGAAGTGACATTTGAATGTGGGGACCTGTGCGATGAGTGGGTGTTAATTAGGTGAAGAGTTGATTTTAGTCCCTCAGCCACACCAGTGGTGCCACCTCAGGCTTTCCAGAGATGAGAAGAACAAAGTGTGGCGAGGAGGTAGGTTGTACCGTTTTTATGATTAAAATGAAGGTGACAGGCCCAAAGCCACTTTGAGTCAGGATTGTTGCACCCACCCCCACACCTGGCCCTGGGGGTCAGCCTCAAGGGAACTGGAACCTGCACTAAGGGTCCGTGGAGATCGGAGCAGGGATGGTGTAGACCTTTCTATAACTTGCTTGGTGAATCAAGATGCTTGTTAGGTGGCCATGCACATTCTAGCCCCCGTGCCTTTGCTCAGGCCTTGCTGCTTCCCCCCAGAACCCATACCTGCGTTCTCCCCTTCTGCTTCAGAGTCCCATCTCTCTGCAGCGTAGGGCCTGGAGTCAGGGCCAGGGTGAACGCTGGCTCCACCACTTACCAGCTGTCTAACGCTGGAGAGGCTTCTGAACCTCTCTGTGATTCCGTTTCCTCATCTATAAATGGGGATAATAATAATGCTTACCTCACGTGATGAAATAATGCTGAGGGAGTGCTTTGATAATGCTTGGCATATAGTCAGCTTCAGTAAATGTTTGTAGGTATTGATCTATAAGGAAGTGGGGCTTTGCCCTAAATTGGATGCTGTCAGACAGCAGGGCGAATCTTTGATTGGGTATCTCAGTAAGCCTTCCCCGTCTGGCTGGGCAGAATAGGCAGGGGATGCACTATAATTTGTAAAGCAGTAGCGACATCTCATTTGGGCTGAAAGATGGGATATTTGGTATTCTGCAGGCGGCACAGTGACCTCATTTTTGTGTGTGCTTGGACAGAGTTATGAGGTGGCCTTGCTTTGTCTCATTTTATCATCGACTCCAGTAACCTTATCTGGGGTTCAAATTCTGGAAGATGGTCTAGGTTCTGTAGGAGAACAGCACGGGCACCAGGCCAGCTTCCACATGTCTGCGGCTGATCTTTTTTTTCCTCTAAAATTATTAAATAACTGTTTTGTTTGGCTTAGTTTTCTTCCTTCAGGGAACTTATAAGTGACTATATTCATTCCATTCAACAAAACACTAACTGAGCATCTATATCTGTCACGTACCAGGCACCATGCTAAGCATAGGGCACATGGTAAAAACCCTGCTTCCAAGGAGCTCCAAGTCTCCACGAGAGAAGATTTAAAGACTGCCTGCTTCAGTCAGTCATTTGGGTCATTTTGATGGTGTAAGTGTCTTCCACAGCTTTCCTATTAAAGAAGTTCTCTGGCCTGTGTCTGGATACAGTAACAGTAAGCACCAGCTTCCATGAGACAACATTACAAGTTTAAGGCCAAATGTTAGAAAATCTTACCTTGATCTGTAACCCCTCCCGGTGTCTTCCACCACTTGGATCCGCGTTTACCGTTAAAGGCACACAGAACAAGTTTTCTGCATGTTCCTGGTGTTCCCGGTAGCCCCTCTACATAGTCAACGCATGACGGGTGTAAGCAAACTGGATTCTTACATCTCAGTGCTGTACTGAATGACTACTCATATTTTTCTCAAAAGAATATTCTCATTCAACAGATAATTTAATGTGATTGTGCTTTCTGAATGGCTTTGCTATTAACATTGGCTGGAGAACAGAGACTATTGGGGTTCCTAGGCACGCAGAATGCACTGAGATGACAGCCACAGACACTAGATGGCAGCACCTTCCTTCAGAACTGGCAGCAAGATCTGGGGGCCGGGTTTCTGTCTCTGCATTTTACAGAGCAGCATGAAGGGACGCTTCAGGACCCATCTCTTCCCTTCCTCCGCCACCAGGGTGGGACAGCCCCGCTCAGGTCCACCTGGTCATGCCTTTGTCCCATTGATAGTAATTGCTAGGAAAAGGGGGGCCTTTCTCAACAGTGACCTCTTCTAATGTTTTGGAGTCTTGCCTATTTGAAAGCTCTTCTTATATAATCATTCACATGCTATTGTTTCATTTTATTTTCTTTCCTTTTTTCATGTGAAATTTTAGATAGTTCAGAAAATAATTATTGGGTACTTTCTGAGTCCATAAACACACAGATACTTACTCTTCAAACCTTACCTCTTTAGGCATAAAATGAAATGAAACAGTCTGGTTCTCTACTTTCTGGCCTCACCCTGCAGCTCTTTGTGTACCTGTGTTTCTACCTCCTGGGGGTATACTCTGTATCATTCGCAAGTTGCGGAGCCCCAAATTTTCACCATCCTCCTTCACACAGAGGAAGCTAACACCTCAGAAAGCAATGTGTATATTGATTGCTCTTTATAAAATGTGTGCCAGAAAAGAGAGGCCATAAACCCGGCTTAAAATTGGAATCTATGACATACCAACACACATTTCTGAAACACTTCTCTCAAACTCTGAGGAGTTGAACTTGGTGCACTACAATTCTTTTAAAGGTATAATTACATACTCTTCCTATGGCCCCAGGTGGCCGGGGGGTTAGGTGATAATTCACCGCTGTGGAGGACAGAACAAAAGGGCCCTGAGGTCACGTTCAGACCGCAATCACAGACACTGTGCTTACCAGTCCAGGGATCCTTTAGTGTAACTTTGTTGCAATGTGGCTATGTATGCCCGATCTTAGTGCTGATTGATACCCTTCATTAAAAAAAAAAAATAGGTGTATTTTAAGATGAGGATTTTGAAAATATATGTCATGTGTTTAGCATTTTGTATTTGAAAAACAATGTGCTTTAATGAAAAAACATAGGTTTCAGAGTCAGATCATCCTGTTAGGGATCCAGCTTTGCTACTTTATGGCCATTGTAGCCAGAGAAGTTGCTCATCTCCTCTGAGCTACTGTTTGCTTGTCTTCCCTCCTTTTCTTTCTGTGCCGTTGGGAGAATTACCTGAGGCTGTGTGAATACGAAAAGCACTTAGCACTGGCGTATGCTAGTTGCTCCACAGTGAGATATAAGTTTATTGCAAGTCGCTTCGTTCCAAGAGCAGGAGATCTGTAAGCAGGAGATCTGTAAGGCATGGTGGGAGGGCCAGAGGGGTGGGAGCAGTCGTTCTGTGGTGCCGCAGAGCTCCACACAGCCCTTCCCCTCCACAAGCCATAAGAAGAATGCAGGAAGGAAAAGGCCAGGCACAGAAAGTCCAAGCAACATAAACAAAAAGATACCTGTGATGTAGAGTCCTGACTGCCCTTGCTTCCAGACAGATCTGTATCTCATCCATTCCAGACAGTGCCGGTGGGCTGGGAACAACGCAGCATTGTGGGTAAGGATAGTAGGACTTCAGGTATCCCTTCCAGCCTCAGAACCTGTTGGGAACGCTTTGTATGTCTTCCCACTCAACAATAGCAACAATCGAACCTAAGGCTTTGGCTTCATCTAGATTATCACAGACTACAGTTAAGTAACCTGCCATCATTGACTTGAATCCAGTCTTGGCTCTTCCATCAACTTGGTGAGTCACTTCCCCCTCCGAGGCCTCGATCCCACATCTATAAAATGAGAAAGAGTCTGAAGGCCCCTTCTAACTCCTGCCTTCTGTGATACACAGCCTTCACTCTCTCAAAGCTGCCAACAACAAAAAATAAGATCAGTTCTGCAAAGCAGTTTATGTTCACAGTTCTCCAGCTTAGAGTCAGTACTGGACCAGAAAATGGAAGGTAGGAAAGAAAACTAAATAATAAGTGAAATATATTAAAACAAAGGGTAAAGTAGCAAAGACTGAGGGTTCTTTCGTTTTTTATATTTATTTATTTATTTATTTAGAGGGAGAGCATGCACAAGTGGGGAAGGGGCAGAGAGAGAGAGAGAGAGAATCCCTGTCAGTGCAGAGCCCAATGTGGGGCTCCATCTCCAGAACCACGAGATCACACCTGAACCGAAATCAAGGGTCAGATACTTAAGTGACTGAGCCACCTGGGTGCCCTTGTAGTGTAGCCAGACGTGTTTTACAGAAAGTTGACCCTCTTGCCAGATGACCTTGGAGAGTCCAGTTTATTCTTATACACACACACACACACACACACACACACACACACACACAAGAGCCCGATGCAGACTTAAACCCACAAACTGTAAGATAATGACGCTCAACCAACTGAGCCACCCAGGCGCCCTGAGTACAGTTTATTAAGAGGAATGATACCACAGGAGGCCATGAGATCGAGTTTGTTACCTCTCAGGTGTTCCCTCTGCTGTCACACAGGTTAGATGACATCCAAGGCATAAGACACCCTCACAAGTAATCTAGGTTTTATGGAATGCTCCCACGTGTCTGGGGGCAATGAGACATAAATTGTAACCACACGACTCTGGGTGCTAAATGGTTATCAACAGAAGCTAGATGAACTTCATGTCCTCACCTCCTCTGTGGGAAAGCAAATTGCAGAGGGATAGGATGAAAATGATCTTGAATAAACTCTAAGGACATGGGCAAAATGATACTACTCAAAAATCAAGGCTCTGTTTTAGTGATACGATTCACTTGATACAAACCTCACAACAGTGTGGGCTTTTTGCTGTTGAAATCTGTTCCTCAGGGGAGAATTCGTAACTGAACAACAGGTAGTGACCTGCTCGGTGTGCGCCCACAGCATCGTCTTCATTTACCTGCCAGTGGTGTGGTGTATACTCTGGGGCCCAGGGAAGGTAAAATCTGTTTACGGTTTGGACCAATAGGACAGTGAAAAGTCTTCAAAAATGTGTGACCTGCACCCAGTGTCTGCCTGGGTGGTGGGTATCGCAATAGCATTTGGCAAATCTGAATGAAGCATTTTGGGTGGAAATAATGAAACCAAATGAACCCACACATAGTCCTTTATGTCTCTTTTCCTAAAGGAGAAAAAAAAGCCCTTAGTTCTTAGTTTTAGTAATATGCGATTTCAGTTAATAAAACTACCCAATGAATTCTATAAATTAGAAAATGCTAATTGTTCCTAAAGTCATTCTACATTTCTTAACCATCTACCATGTGCCATTTGATAGCCAGGCCCTTTGCTAGCACTGACTTCAAAGGTGAACAATGTATAGCCCTTGCCTTCTAAGGGCTCTTGGCCTGGTGAGGAGACAAGTATGTAAATAAATAAATGATGACTCCACATAATAAGTGCTTGTCAGAGATATGAATTAATGTGTCATGGGAAATACGAGATGTGCCTGGAGAGTAGAATAAGGCTTAACCCCAGGGCAAAGCAATATGATACCTAAATCTTGGAGGGAAATATCAGGTGACAAAAGTCAGAAAGGCCAATCCAGTGGCAAAGAGATGAGCGTAGACAAACTCATGTGTCTGAGGAAGAGTGAGCAGCAGGGGCAGCGCTGTGTGGTTGCGTGGTGAATGCAGAAAGCAGGAGTGAAGGGAGCTAAGGCTGGAAATATTGATTGGGAAGGGACTTGTATTCCCAGCTAAGGGGTGTGGGTTTTGTTTGAAGAATTGACCAGAGTTTTTAAGTAGCTGAGGGACAGTTTGCAACTGGGTGAGTAGAGATGTCATGAGTAGGAGGTAAGCATTGCTGGAGCCTGCAGGATTGCATTAACGTTTTGTCTACCTGACACTTTGCCCCTTTCCTGGGAAGAGCAGACATGCTTGCTCTCCCCTGCCCTTCATGAATACATGAACCTGACGAGAACTGACTCCATTTCCTTAGCTCCAATGATTGTTCTGAGAGTATGTGCCACATGCAAGCTGGTCCAGTCCTACCATCTTGTTCTCTTCACCCTTTTCCAAGTATTTCATCGACATATGGGCATGTGACCCAGAGACCTTCCTTGATAATTCTGCATTTTGATTTGGCAGTAAGGGAAAGAATCTTTCTTTTCTGATTATGAATCTGTGAAGTTGCAAATGTAGAGACGCCAGTGGTTGTGTCTCATATGTGGAAGAAATTGGTCTTTAGTAGAACAAAATGGAAACTAACACATGGAGAGAAGCAGGTATGAGAGACAGAAGGGAGGTAAGTTCTGCTCCAAGCATCCCTGACGCTACTTTAATTCCTGCCTGTCCTACAGTTTGGTCAACACGAGTTAATCAGTTACCGTAAGGTCCTTACTGTAGGATTTCTGACACTTGCAACCAACAGTACTAACTAGTGAAGACAAGAAGATATATCTTGATCTTGATACATTACAGTATAAAAGGCTCTTCTTCAAGCTCAAATGTCCATCAACTGATGAATGGATAAAGAAGATGTGGTATATCTTTACAATGAAATACTACTCAGCAATGAAAAAGATTGAAATCCTGCCATTTGCGACAGTGTGGATGGAACTGGAAGGTATCATGCTAAGTGAAATATGTCAGTCAGAAAAACACAGGTACCATTGTTTTCACTTATATGTGGAATATGAGAAACTTAACAGGAGACCATGGGGGAAGGGGAAAGAAATAGTTAGAAGTAGAGAGGGAGGCAAACCATAAGAGACTCTTAAATGCAGAGAACAAACTGGGAAGTTTGGGGAGTGAGGGAGAGGGGAAACTGGGTGATGGGCATTGAGGAGGGCACTTGTTGGGATGGACCCTGGTGTTGTATGTAAGTGATGAATCATGGGGATCTATTCCCAAAGCCAAGAGCACACTGTGTACACTGTATGTTAGTCAACTTGACAATAAAGTATCTTAAAAAAATAAAAAATAAAAGTAATAGATATTTATGGTATAAACTTTGAAAGGCAAAAGTTTAAAGAAAGAAACATGACTCTCCTGCATCCTGCTGTTCAAACCTACCTCTGAATAGCTGTCTTTTCAAAACTGTGTTCTAAGGCTGTGCGATCATGTGTGTATATTACGAGAGTGACATGATACACTGTGCACATACTATTTCAAGCCCCTTTTCTGCTGATTGGAAATATTTCGTTGACATTTTATCAAATCATCAAACATTCTTTGAAAATACGGCTTTTATGTCTACATTTTCATGTCCATTATACAAAAATACCATGCTTTGTTTACTTAATATATGAATATTCAGGTAAAATAAGTTAATTTTCTAATTTAAACCATGGACAAAGTATTAGTGGAATTATGTTAAAAAAACCCATTTTTTTAAAAGGACATATTACATGTTCAGTTACCCTGAAATTAAGGATCTTTATTTAGGTGATTGCAACTGAAGTTATTCTTTCTCAGTAATTATGGTTGTCACTGGAGGTAATTTAGTTTTACTGAAAGAAATTTGATTAACATATGAAGTTAAATAAAATGAATTTAATGACTTTTAAAATAAAATAAAAAATAAAAGGCTCTCCTCCAGATGGTAACAGAGCTCAGGAGAAAGGCAAAGGACTGGAGACATCGATTGGAAAGTCATGTTCGGATAAGGTGGTTGTTTAGCCTTGGAAGCAGACAACCTTGTCTCAGGTAAGTGCAGAAGGTGGCCAGAGGCAAGGATGGGACCTTGGAGAATGCCAACATCTGAGAGTTTCAAGAGGAATATCTCCGATATTACCCAGAACTTCCAACCTTACCGTCCTCAGTGGCAAGAAAGCAATCAGGGAAAGCCCCTAGGGTGTCACGAGCTTTCCTTTTAGTTTATTATTTTTTAAACTGTTCTAGGCCACATCTTCTGAAATCTGCCTCTTGTAGCTTTCAGTCAGGGGGGCGACTAATCCTTCTTTAGAATGTTCTTGCCTGTATTTGAAATCTGTGATCTCATAATCTTGGGTCTTCTCTTTCTCAGGGTTAAACCTCTACTTCCTCCAGTCATTACTCATCTGATAATACCAGATTTTACTGAACTCCTTTAAATGCCAGTCCACATTGCTTATGAAGGGTGGTATCTGAAACAACATAGTGTTTCCAATATCATGTGCCTAGCACAGACTACAGTGGAACAGGATGCCAGGCTTTGCCATATGAACAACATACTGGTCACACTGTTAGGAAATACTGCACTTGTGAGCAACGCAAACATCCTAGGTCTTCCCCCCCACCCCCTAGAAATTGCTGGGAAACCAGACAAAAACTATAATTTTGTGATTGCCTTTGACTTAAATAAATGCCTTGACATTTGTCCTTGTTATTTTGAATATGAAGAAATGATCATGGTAACATTATCTATATGATTAAATAATGGAAACACTATACGTAACCAAATATAGGGAAATTTAAAATATATTACAGCATATATATAAGATATAATATCGTGTCTGTGAAAATTATCTTTCTGAAGTACATTTAATGGCGTAGGAAAGTGTGTACGGCATATGTTAAGGGAAATTCTGGACTTAAATCCTGTGTAATAAATTCTTAAAAGTCCTTCCGCTGGCACTTAGGAGGATGGGAGGGAGTTCCTTGCTCAACTTAATCTTATTGGTATAAATCTACTCTTTCAACTTCAAGAAATAAGTTTGGTCCTAATTGCATTGCCCAACATTTTTTGTCATCCAAAGCTTGATCTGCCAGGAAGAAGGTATAAGTGATTATACTATTGGGCAAGAATAGAGAGCTGCAGTCAATATCCAGGAATGCATTGAAGTTTTGAATCATAGTAACCCAGACCTACTGGGATTTTTGACTTAAGCAACATATTAAGCTCTGACAATGCATTAGTAGTAAATACAGGCAGACCAAAAAGCTTCTTAAAAGACCATTTCATCCATCTTTCCTCCTCTTGCCAAATTTGGTGTTGCACCTTTTAGGAAGAACCTCCTAACCTAGCGTTCCCATCAGTGGTCTGTAAGTCAAAAGTCCTGAATTCAGTTTGTGCCTCAGTACAGGATTTTGACCAAAACACTTAGCCAAGACTCTTGCTTCCCTTGTCTGCAAAACAAGATTTGCTTTATGTGAAGGTCCTCAAGTTAGTCTAATGTCAGGACAAGATGTAGTTCAAACAAGGAACTGTTGCATTCAGCTGTAGCAGAAGGAAGGTAGATTAAAACAAAGGCATTTTCATCTCAAAGAAACTCAGATGGGAATTCAGGAGCCCTGACAGCACAATATGGAAATTAGGAGAGAAAATTCAAGAAAGAAAAAGGCAGAAATCCTGACAAAGAAATCAAGATGCATGTTCATGGATATTTTCGTTTTGATGAAAAGAGTGATATATTTGCATACCATGTAAATACTGTGTGTGCTTAACAGAAGTCCAGTTTCCTTTCATAGAGTTCTTGAAGGACAGGAGAGATCCATTTCTCTGAACACCAGTAGACAGGGAAGTGATTGATGTGCTATCTTCTGAATACCTCTTCAAATCTGATATCTGTAAAATAGTTGATCTACTGGGAGAAAAGCCGAACAAAATACAAAGAAGCTTCATGGTCAGTGTAGGGCAGGGAACTTAGTTCTCCCTCTACTGTCTGAATTCTTGCCTGGGATCCCCGTAAGGAAAGACAGACTAACAAAAGGAAAACAAACAGAAGCTTATTAACATATGTACCTCAAGTATAAAGGGGAGGTACTCAGGGAAAAATGAATAACTCCCTGAGGTGGCTTAGAATTCAGGCTTAAATACCATGTTAATAGGGAAAATGGGTGGGATGTAGGCCTCCTAGGGAAGAGTAAATGGGTTTTAGGGGAGATGAATGGGCCCTTGGAAGAACAGATGGGAGGTTTAATAGTTTGTGACCACTAGTGTGTAGTGTTGACTTCTAGTCTCTCCTGTGATGAGAGTCAGTCTTCTGTGGTTCATAAAACTCCCAGGGAGGAGATTTGTGACAATTGAGTTCCTTTTGGAGGATCTGTCTTCAGGCAGATAGTGTTGTTCAGAAAATTCCTCTCCTTGTGTTTGCAGCTTTTTTGGAGTGCCTATAGTTCAAAATAACATGTAAGCAGCATATTCTGAGGTGGGATATTCTGGAGCAGCATATTCTGCTAACCTTCATTAATATTTGCAAGTAGAAAAGGATTTCCTGGACCAGAAGGTATTACCTGAGCAATGGACATTATTACCCTAACAATATTCAGTACTTCATAGTTTAAAATTAATACCATTTGAGGCATATTTCCTGAGGACTTTGCAGGTAATAAATGGATGTCTTTTTAAAACAACCGTAATGACACCAAGTTAATTAAGATCAAATTAAAATATAATATAGGTTTCTCTCTGTACTCCTCCTTTTCCCACCTGCTTCTCTCTATGAGGGTGATGGACTCTAAACAGGAGCAAACTCCCCTTATCTTCTAACGCTGAGGTCTTAACAGTGATGAAGAGTTTTCTGGGATGCATCATAGTCTGGTTACACCCTTAGGAGAAGATCATGGCCACCTTACACCTGCCTACCCCAACACCTTGTCCTTGCACAAAGGCAACTGCACTGGCCTCAGAGTCACTAAATTCCTACAGGAACTCACTTGCTATGAAAATGGAATACGATGTCTGCTTCCTGTTTCCTCAGTCTACCCATGATGGGTAATTGTATCTAGAGCCCAAAAGGGACTTCCTAACAGTCTCCAATCCCCTAAAGGGTGATTATGCAGAAGATGATGGCCAGCTGCTCTCCATTTTCTCTGAGAGCAGACCAGAAGGACCGTATTTAAACCACAGCACAAGATGTTTTAGTTAGACATCAGGAAGAATTGCCTGTTACTGTTTTAAGAGACAGAATTGGTAACCAAGCGCAGCTCTAAAATCACCTGCCTTGAGGATCTTTAACAGGAAAGATAGGCAGGTGGACTACGCATGCTGCCAGGGCAGGTGCCCTTAGAGGCCACTTTTCATCGATCTCCCTCTAGGGAGATGTGCACTTGTCCTTAGAACTTGTCTCATGAGATGGATCCCAAGGTGGGCCCATTCCTCACCCCCCCTACCAGATGCTAACAATGTTTAGGGCAAGGAGAATGTCTGGCTTGGCACCTCGAATATAGTAGATATTCAAGATAGATTTCTGGAGTGAAGGAATTAAATTCAGATAAAATTTACCTTTGCGATTCCTCAATTCCTTACCTACTTTTCCACCTCTTTCTCCTTTCAGAACCCTTCCCAGCTCAAGCAATTTCCCAAGTCTCTTCCAGCTCAGAAATTTTAGTAGTCTGGGTTTGCCTTTCCTTGGAAACGCACATCTTATAAGCCGTGCCTCAAATCTGAATTCCTAAATAACAGAATAATTGCTTCCAATTGTACACATTGTTTCAGTTAATCCTAACAACTCTGTGGGGTAGGCATCATCATCCTAATTTACAAATAAGCTAAAGCTTAAAGAGACTGTGACATGTTCAAGGTCAAATAGCTAAGAAGGATGTAGACTCACATCTGTCTGACTCATTCAAACAAGGCCATATGAGTTCTTTCATTCAGGAAGAGAGAGGTGGAGGGTAGGGAAGGAAAAACACACAGAGAGAAACAGAGAGAGAGAGAGGACCCGAAGACATTAGTCTTCAGTGATGGGAGAGCAACTCCCATTCTCTGGGGTGAAGGAGATGTAAAGTGAACCTTACAAGGAACTAAACTCCTGCAACATTCCAGAGCAGTCCTGGAATCCTGCCTCCTAAGCCTACCTGACCTTATACCAGCTACTGGCTCCTGCCTGCAAAACGCAGGCAGGCCCCAGTTGTCTCCTGGGGACAGGGGTCTCCAGGTACCAGAAGCTATGGAGTTGTTTAGGGCCCTAATATTTTAGTTGATGTCACTGCCTTGCAGCCTTAGGACTCTAGCATTTCAGCCACTGGCAGAGTTACCTAGCAACCCTCTCCTTCTGGCATGGGAACCACCAGAAATAGGATCTCTGTCAACAGTGCAGTTTGATGGCTTATTTTCCCCTCCTTCAGTCGCATTTTGTTCTGATCTTGGACCATTCATCCAAGGGGGAAATTCTTATCAGACTTGGATCACAGAGCTCCAAGGCTGTGATGTATTTAGCTGCCATATTGGAAATAAGAAATACAGAAGCCTGTAGCACACATGGCCCACAAGGCCTTGTGCGCCAAGTGCTCCCAGTGAAGTTTTTACTGTTTGTCCACGTATTAATCTTCCCAGACTCCTTTTAAAGAAAGTTATACATTCTCCGCACCCCATCTCTGAAACTATGGCATAATTTACTGGGAAAGTGTGGTTTAATTTGTACATAATTTTCTTGGATCAAATAAATCACCCTAAAGCAATTGCCTATTGAAGTTTTGTTATTACATATGCAAAGAAGATGGTCCAGTTATTGCAGAGTGGAGACTGGCCCGTTCTACGGTGGAAGGCTGAAAAGGAAAAACAGGTGTACTTGCAATGGCGCTGGTCCAGTTTGCAACACGTGAGCATCCTCCATGCATAAGAGATGCTGAGACACCTGAACTGGAACTTGGAACCCCACTGTGCAAGAATAAGAAACTCTGGGAACACACCCACTAAACTTTCAAATTCTCTGTTATACATTCGTGTCCAAGGTGGAATGGTACAGTGACTAAGAATACAGACTCCGAAGCCAGGCAGCCTGGGTTTCAGACCTACCGGGGCACCAGCAGGCTTCGTGACTCCTCTGCACCTCAGACGAGTCACTGCAAAATGGTCCTTCTCCCTGGAGCTGTTGTGACTGATGGTTACATGAGTTGATGTTTAGTGCTTGGGACACACCTGGCATGTAGGAAGTGCCCTACAGCTAACACAGCACCTGGTGCCCAGTGGCTCAATGAATGCTTGGGAATGACTGGCAGTGCATCTGGCTGCTCGCTGGTGATCTTCGCGGCAGGGGACCTCTACCATTTGTCAGAAGGACAAATTGTGAGTAGTTGGAATGACAGACCATGCAGAGAGTGAAATATCTTTCTTTGAGGGTCTTATAACAATATTGACTCTCCTGAGTCAGGGATTTCTGTGTGGAGTCCTGCATGTGAACAAGGAGCTGGAGGAGGCCTGGGGAAGAAAAGGGCCCTCGTGTTCTTCAAACAAAAGCAGCAGCTGTCTGCTCACCTTGCAGTGCTCCAGTCCTTATTGTAAAGAAGCCACTGAGCTACACTAGAGGGCGCTGTGCTGAGTGCCTGCTGAGCAGCCTAGAACCACCTAGGCCTTCCCAACAGGTATGCAGAGCCGCCAACCCCTCCCCGCTGTGCCCTCACGTCTCATGTATGGCTTTGGTCTCTGCTGTATTTTTCATCCTGGTACCTTCGAGGTCCCCCATCCCTGGCCTCCTTTGCCCTCTGTCTTGTGATCGCAAGTCTCTGACCAAAAGTTTTGCAATTTCTCAATTCCCAACATTTAGATGTCTTAGAAAACATGATTGATTCTGTGATCCACTGGGGAAAAGCTGTGATGTAAGCATTACATCTATGGCAGATCTACTTAGCTTCAGTATGTCTCCAATATATGAGTTTTTACGCATGTATATATTTTTTACCCATGTGTATACAGTGCACATATGCACTCGTGAATAAACTTTATAAGTAATCATATGTATACACCCTTTAAAGACGAGGGTGTCTGGACTCATACTGCCCTAAAGTATAAAATGCTTGCTTCCTTTTTTTAAGTATGTTCTCCACCCAATGTCAGGCCTTGAACTCACAACCCTGAGATCAAGAGTCAGATGTTCTGCCAACTGAGCCACCCAGGTGTCCCCTAAAACACCTTGCTTCTTCTGCTGCCTGAAGTTTTCAGTTTTGTGCTCCTTCTACCTTTCAATGACTGAAATCTCTAGATAACTCCCATTACATCAGATGCCTAGTTCAATGCCTAGAAGACTTTGTCCCATTTCATATTTTTCTAGCAAGGGATGCTTTATATTTTTCAGAGAAGATTTACTCTACCAGCTGATGAACTTGGAATTCCTACCAAGTATATTAGTTGACCATAGGTATTTTTTTTTAAGTGTTCATTTATTTTTGAGAGAGAGACAGAGAGACAGAGCAAGCATGAGTGGGGGAGAGGTAGAGAAAGAGAGGGAGACACAGAATCTGGAGCAGGCTCCAGGCTCTGAGCTGTCAGCACAAAGCTTGATGTAGGGTTTGAATTTGGAAATGGTGAGATCATGACCTAGGCTGAAGTCGGACGCTTAACTAACCGAGCCACCCAGGCACCCCTACCATAATTCTTTGGTTTATTTTGAGAGAGATAGAGAGCAAGAGGGGGAGGAGCAGAGAAAGAGGGAGAGAGAGAACCTCAAGCAGGCTCCACATTGTCAACTGAGTCAACATGGGGCTCAAACCCACAGAACCATGAGATCATGACCTAAGCTGAAATCGAGAGTTGGAAGCTTAACTGACTGAGCCACCCAGACACCCTTAGCTGACCCTATTTTATGCATACCTCAGTTTTGACATTTGCTGAGTAGTACGTCAACCCCTATCTCCACCTTTGGTTTCTTATCCTCCAGACTCTGTGGTCTTTAGGAAAAAAGATGGGTGCTTCTCAGCATTCCTTAACAACACCCAAAATATAATTTGTTAGGGGTGCCTGGTGGCTCAATCAGATGAGTGTCTGACTCCTGACTTCTGTTTAGGTCATGATCTCATGATCATGGGATCAAGCCCCATGTTGGGTTCTGAGCTGAGCATTGAGTCTGCCCCTCTCTCTGCTCTCACACTCTTTCAAAAAATATATATATATATAATTTATTAAATGAAGTAGTGATGTTCCTGTATTTGTGTGTGTGTGTGTGTGTGTGTGTGTGTGTGTGAAAGAGAGAGCAAGAGAGAGAGAGAGACTGTTGGGGGGTTGTCGGCAAGAAGCAGAAACTCACTCCTAACTAAAGGGGTCGATGGTAAGATTGCCTGAGAACACTAGAACTGGAAAACACATCAGGATTTCAGCAGTTTCAAGACACCCACCCCCTTTCTCTCTGCTTCAAAGTGTCCCTCATGATGAATTTTCTCATTTTTGCATACCAGTCCCTCTTCCCTTTGGTTCTCACTGATCTGTCTCCTCTACATTCTTCAGCATAAATTCTGACAGACTTAGCTCATTCCTACTACCCTAGTGGACAGTGCCATTTCCATTGTCTGCCTCGTGGACTAATGCCCAGCCTGTGACGGGGCTGCCTGAGGTCAGAGCGCACTCTGATCTAATCAACAGTTACACCTGCCAAAAAGATTGCCTGGCCTTGCCACTTTGAAGGATGGGGGGTGAGGGGCTGTGGATGACGCAGTTAAATAGAACAATAAATGCAGCAGGAACATTATAATTCACGCGGAGTATCCCTGGAAAGAAATGCTGGGACTGTAACAAACAAGCAAAAAGAATGACTAACTACTGCGTGATTGTTATATGCCATGTTTGTTCCAGATCCTTCACACATCATCCCTCATTTGACCTTTTATGATGTGGTATTAAGGTTGTCAGATTTCACAAATAAACATACAGAATGGATGCCCATGCAATATTTGGGACATGCTTATACTAAGGAATTATTTGTTGTCCGTCTGAAATTAACTGGGCATATTGTATTTTATCTGACACCCCTATGTATCCCCCATTTTATAGATGAGAATACAAGCATGAAGAGACAATTAGCCCAAGAACACACAGCTAGGAAGTGGCAGAGTCCGTTTGGCTTCAGGTCCTGTGCTTTTAATCACCGTGCTAAACCGCCACATGTAAACACTCGTGTGCACACACACGCACACACACACACACAGACCCACACACCCTAAGGAGAGAGTCTTTTGTTATTGTCAGCTTTCAACAATAAAAGTCAAACACCAATGAATCCTTAGTGAATGTACTAATCACGGTCTGGGCAAGAGACAGAAATCACAACAGAAATCCAAACAGGAAATGTTTAGTATAAAGACTTATTAGTTCTATGAAGGGTTGTTGACTATTAAGAGGGTACAAGAGAAGGCTAAGGATTGGAAAAACAGTAACTAGAGGAAGCAGGTATTTCACCCAAGACTCAGGGAAAAGCAAACAAGGAAGAAACTTAGAAACTCTGAGAAAAGGGTCCTGCAAGGTTGGGAGGGTTTCTGGTTGTGACAGGAACATGGTGCTTGCAACATGGGGAGAGGAAAGGGGTGGAGGATGCCCACTGTTGAGCAGCAAAGGGCAGCCTGCCATGGCCACAAAATGCTGCTGGGATACTGCATCTGATCTGTGACCTGCTTCATGGAGGAACAGAAGACTAGAAGGAGAAGAAAAAGACCCATCTTTCTCTTCCAGCCTTGCTTTGTCCCTCCCACACTCCTATTGTCAAAACCTAACATTCAGCCAGCTGGCAAAGAGAAATATAGCCCATAGAGTCCAGCTCCTGTATTACAAAGCAGGATACAGAGGGTGGGTTTGGAGCTGAAAGATACTAAATTAATAACTGGTGCAGATGGAAGGTACATTTTTTCTCATCCCGATGATGGAAAGAAGCCCAAAACATCATCACGCAAAAGGAAGATAGATTGACTAAGAGATGCATTTGCTCTTAAAAAACCAAAGGTTTGCATGAAAACATCTCTTGGAGTAGAGCTGTAAAATGCAATCTGCTGCCAAGGTATTGGATAAGCAAGACAAGGTGTTATGAAGCGTGTTGTGGAAAAAGATGTAGAAATACTGAGAGATTTTTAACTGAGCGAATGCCCAGTACAGAGTTAATAGAGCCGGGAAATTCATTTTGTAAGAAACTGAGTAAAACCAAAAATCAATCATTACAGGATAGATCACTTTTTAAGAAGCCTCCTTAGTTATTACTTGCAAATGGATGGTGATAAACATTTTCTATGCAGAATATCATTCACCTCCCGAACTCCTGACATTTCTGGAGAAGGTAATACTGATGTTTGTAGAGGCAGGGGCTTACGCTTGATGAACTGTGAAGACCCCATTCACTGCCAGAAGGGAATGGGTCTGGAGATGATGAATAGAGACAGTCTTTGTATGTGAAGGAGAGGAAGTCAGTCCTGTTACTTTAGCCGTGAGGTAGTAGCCATTCTATATTGTCAGCAGTTACTTCTTTTTCTATAGAACCTTGACTTTCCTGCTTCCATAGCATCTTCTCTAATTGCAAAGTGTCCTCTCTGATTTGCTCTCTAGACAATCATGTCTGTCCTGCAAAGTGCTGACTCTCAGCCTTGCTGGGCAAATTGAACACATCACTCTTTGAAATGCCGATGTAGCCAAGGTCAGTCCAAGGGGCATTCTTCTATATTGAAAGCATGCTTCACTCTCTTGCCTACCCTAGCAGTGGTGTCTCTTAGTATTTATGGAACATCTACTCCAGCAGTGCACCTGATCCACATTGATTGAGTCAAGACCCAAGACATTCTGTATGAAAATACGTGAAAATAGCTCTTATGTAGAGTCAATGTTTTGCATTCACCCTCCTCTTTTAATTGGAAATTAGGGCTACATCCTACTCATTTTTCAAATATTTAAGTGTGCTTTAGACATTTTTATATTTGTAATTCTTCCTTGAGGAGCAATATAATATAGTGCTTAAAAGTATGGGCCAGACTTTCTAGATTCAAATCCTACCTATACCAGATATATGAATTTGGGTGAGATTTGAAAATTCCTTTATGCCTCATCCCCTCATCTGTAAAATGAGTGCAATGATAATAGTATGTATTTTAGAGGGCTATCACGAGACTTTATGTCCATATAAGAGACTTAGAATATGATCAACAGCTTTGGGATCAGTCCTCTGGCCCAAAAGAATTAGAAGGCATTTTGTAACAAGGAATACAGGACCATGATATCTGAAAGAAAGGAAACAAACTAGATGAGTCCTATGATTGCCCAGTTTTCTGACTGGAGGCTGTTTATGAGCCGCTGTGCAGGTCAAAGAACTCCAAAGGACATCCTGTGGTCTCACTAAGTTGTTCAGAGCTCAGAGTTTGGGGAGACCATGGAAGCTAGAGTTTGTGGTGCAGATAAGCTCCAGACACCTGCAGAAGGGTTTCCTCAAGTCTTTGGCTAATGATCTGCAATTGTGTGGACCCAAGCCCCATGAGACTGAGGAAATTATCACCAAAAAGAATAGACCAAGCAGTTCATACAAAGCTGGAGATAGTTCCAATTCCAGCAACCAGAATGGAGAGAGATTATAATATACAAGACATTAGGCAGAGTTCTTAGAAGAGTAATTTTTTAAAGTAGAGGTTTGGTCTGGACCCACTTCATCAAACTAAAAAGCAAGCTTCCAAAAGAATAAACATATCTTCTAGTAACTTAATCATATTCTAGGACAAAAATCCAGCATTCTTTAGAGGATTACAACAAAATTCAGAACTTAACACAATTCACAATGTTTGTCATACAATAAGAAATTACTAGACATCCACAGAGGCAGGACAATAGGATCCATAGAACAGAGGAAAAATAAATCAATAGAAATAGATTTTAAAAATGAGAAAGATAATGGAATTAGCAGATTAAGACTTTGAACAACTATCATAAATATGCTGACATATGTAAATAAAAACATGAAATAATGAAGAGGAAAATGGAATATATAATAAAGACCCAAATAGAACTTCTAGAGATGAAACATACCTGAAATGAAAAATATACTAAATGATATGGGAAATTATAGAAGAAAAAAAAGAGTGAATTGAAGGCATACTAAGAGAAACCACACTGAAACACACAAAGAAAAAACTTTAGAAAAACAAGAACAGAGCCTCAGTGGACAGCAGACCACTTATCATAAATTGTGCAAGTCAGAAGACAGTGCAACACCATCTTTACAATGCCAAAAAGACTTAAAAATAAAAAGAAGAAATAAAAAAAGAAGAAAAAGCCAAACTTGATTTATATAGCCAGGGAAAACATCTATGAAAAATGAAGGCAAAAAAAACCTTTTTTCATCTGATTACAAGCCAAGGGAACCCATCGCCAGTGACCTGCATTGAAAGAAGTCTTAAATAAAATTCTTCAGGTAAAGGGCAAAGAATAAGAAATGAAATTTTCTATTAATAGGAAGAGGTGGAGAATGCTGAGGATGATGGATATGTAGGTAAATATAAAAAGCATCTTTTCTCATATTTTTAAGCATCTAAAAACAATTGACTATTTAAAGCAAAAATAAAAACACTGTATTGTAGAATTAATAAAATATGCAGTAGTAAAATGCATAACAACAAAAACTCAATAGAAAAACAAGAAGTGGAAGTATAATGTATGTGTTTTACACTGCAGATGAGGAAGTAAAATATTATGTGAAGGTAGATTGTGATATGAAGATAGATGTCATATATCCTGGAACAATTTCTTTAAAAAAAGGAACAGTTAATAATCCAGTGATGGAAATAAAATGGAATTATGAAAACTATTTAATTAACTGAAAAGAAAGCTAGAAAAGAGGAAAAGGAAAACAAAGAACAGATAAGACCAGTAGAAACTAGTAGCAAGATGTCAAATTTAAATTCAAAGAAATTAAATAAAATATAAATGCCTAGAGGCGCCTTGGTGGCTCAGTCAGTTGAGCATCTGACTTTGGCTCAGGTTATGATCTCATGGTTTGTGAGTGTGAGTCCCACATTGGGCTTGCTGCTGCCAGCACAGAGCCTACTTCAGATCTTCTGTCCCCCTCTCTCTGTCCCTCCCCTGCTCATACTTGCTTTTTCTCTCTCTCTTTCAAAAATAAACATTAAAAAAATAAAAAAATATAAATGCCTAAACAACCCAGTTAAAAACCAGAGATTGTCACATTGGATAAAAAGGTAAGACCCAACTATATGCTGGATTCAAGGAATACACCTTATATATAAAAACACAGATAGGTTAAAAATATAAAAGTGGAAAAATATATAACATGCAAACATGAATGAAAAGAAAATTGGAATGGATATATTAATAATAAACAAAGAAAATTTCAGAATGAAAAATACTATAAAGATAAAAAGGGACATTGCATAGTGATGAACAGGTCAATTCATCAAGAAGTCAAAACAATATTAAACATATTTGCTCCGAATAATAGATATTCAAAATATATGTAGCAATATTTGATAGAACTGAAGAAAGAAATTAGGAAATACACAATTATAGTTAGAAATTTCAACATTCCTCTCTCAATAATTCTTGAAACATTTAGAAAATAACCAGCAAGTCTATAGAAAACTCAAAGAATACTATTGACAAGTATGATCTAATTGCTATTAGGTCATTCTATCCAGCAAGAGGATAATACACACTTTTTTTTTGAAATCCACATGGAACATTCACCAAGATAGACCATATACTACCCCATTAAATTAGTCTCAATAAATTTAAAATAGTTGAAATCAACAGAGTATGTTCTTTGTCCACATAAAAATAACATAAATGTACCAGTAAAATCCAAATAGTTTGATGTTAACATACTTTTAAATAGCCCACAGTCAAAAAATTTTTAAAGAAAATTAGAAAGTGCTTTGTGCTGAATGAAAATGAATACACACATATAAATTTCTGAGATGCAGCTAAAACAGCACTTAGAAAAAGATTTATTGCATTAAATGATCACATTCGAACATTTTAAAGGTCTTAAATTAATTATACATATAAATATATATATATTTTAGAGAGAGGTCAGGTGAGCAGGGGAGAGGAACAGGGGGAGAGAGAATCTTAAGCAGGTTTCATGGTCAGTGGGGAGACTGACACTTACTGGTCAGTAGGCTCGATCCTGTGGCCCTGGGATCATGACCCAAGCTGAAATCAAGAGTTGGATGCTCAACCAATGGAGCCACCCAGGTGCCCCTTAAATTAATAATTGTATTTTTCAAGGGCACCTGGGAGGCTCCGTTGGTTAAGCATCTGATATTGACTCAGGTTATGATCTCACAGTTTATGGGTTTGAGCCCCACTGACAGCTTGGAGCCTGGAGCCTGCTTCAGATTCTGTGTCTCCCTTTTTCTCTCTGCCCCTACCCTGCTTGTGTGCTCGCTCTCTCGCTCTCTCTCTCTCTCTCTCTCTCTCTCTCAAAAATAAATAAATAAAGACATTTTAAAAAACTATGGAGAGCAGAGCAGGTTAAACCTGAAGTAAGCAGAAGGAAGGAAAATAATAAGGATAAAAAGATAAAAAATGATACAGAAAAGCAACAGAGAAAATCAATGAAACCAAAAGCAGCTTTATTGAAAGAAACCAAAATTGATAAACCTCTAGTCAGCCTGATCAATAAAAGGAGAGGACGCAAATTACCAGTGTCAAGAATGAAAAAGGCAGCATCACTACAGGTTCTATAGACACTAAAGGAAAAATCAGGAAATATTATGAAAATGTGTATGTTAATATATTCAACAACTTAAATGAAATTAAAAACTTGAAAAATGCAAGCTAAACACACTGAAGAAGAAGTAAATAAACTGGAAAGTCATATATCTATCTAGAATTTTGAATCTGTTAATTTCAAACCTGCCCACAAACCTTAGGCCCAGATGCTTTCACTGGTGAATTCTATCCAATAATTAAAGAAGAAATAATACCAATCCTACGAAAACACTTTTATAAAGCAGAAGAGAAGGAATGCTTCCTCATTCATTGGTCTGGTGTTATTCAGAAGCCAGACATTATTAATAGTCAGACATGATAAACCAATGGATTTCATGAACACAAATGCAAAAATCCTTAACAAAGTGTTAACAAATTAAATCCAGCAACATATAAAAAAGAATAAACAACATGGCAAAGTGGAGTTTGTCTCGAGTGAAATACTAAGTTAATAATGAAGCAATGTAATTCATCACATTAGTAGACAAAATTAAGCAATGTAATTCATCCTATTAGTAGACAAAAAGGAAAACCATATGATCAACTCAACAGAGGCAGAGAAAGTATTTGAGAAAACTCAAAACTCATTCATGATAAAAAAAAAAAAACTCAGGAAACTGGGATTACCATGAAACTAATAAATGGAATCTATGAGAAACCAACAGCTAACATCAGATTTATCAGTGAACCACTGAATGCTTCTTCCCTAAGGCTGGAAACAAGACAGGGATCTCTGCTTCCTTTTCCCTTCTGCTCAACAAACACAGAGCTCTTGGGCATTCTAGGAAGGTGAGAAAAGGAATTAAAGGAAGGAAAGGCGGAAGTAAATTGGAAAGGAAGAAATAAAACAATCTTTATTTACAATTGATATGACCTTGTATATTTAAAAAAAAGGTGAATCCACAAAAAAGTGAAAAGAAGTGAATAAAACTAGAGTTTAGCAAGATTACACAATACAAGGACAATATGATATACAACATATCAATCATACGTCAGTGAATTCTTGGAATTTGGAATAAAGACTTCTATTTACAATAATGTCAAGCAATAAGAAATACTTAGGAATAAGTTCAAAAAGTACATATAAAACCTTCACACTAAGAATGATATGTTTATCAACAGAAGGCTCAATATTGTTAAGATGTCAGTTGTCCTCAAATTGTTCTATAGATTCAACACAATAGCAAGCTGATCCTTAAATTTATATGGAAACTCGAAGGTCTTAGAATAGTCACGACAATTTTGAAAAAGAAGAAAATGTGCATGGGCTTGCACTACCTGCTTTCAAGACATATTAAAAACTACAGCAGGGGAACCTGGGTGGCTCAGTCACTTAAGCACCCAATTCAGCTCAGGTCATGATCCCACAGCTTGTGGGTCTGAGCCCCGTGTCGGGCTCTGTGTTGACAGCTCAGAGCCTGGAGCCTGCTTCAGATTGTGTGTCTCCTTCTCTCTCTATCCCTCCCCTGGTCATGCTCAGTCTTTCTCTCTCTCAAAAATAAATAAACATTAAACATTTTTTTAAACTTCAGTAATCAAGTATGATATTAGAATAAATATAGAAAAATCTAGAAATACACTCACATATATATGACTTTTTTTTTTGGTCAATGTTGCCAATTCAGTCATAGTCTTTTTTAACCATTAGCACTGGAACAATTAGACATAAGGGGAAAAAATGAACTTTGACTCATGTCACATCATACGTTAAAAATAATAATAATAATAATAACTTATGGGACTCCTGGATGACTCAGTCATTAAGCATCTGACTTCAGCTCAGGTCATGATCTCATGTGTGTGAGTTCAAGTCCTGCATCGGGTGAGCCCTGCTTCCCTCTCTGTCCTCTCTCTCTCCCCGCAACTCTGCCCCTCGCTCACTTGCACCCGATCTCTTTCAAAAAAATACTTTCTTGCCAAACTTCCTGTTCCTTAAAAACAATAACAGCAACAACCTCACAACATTATATACTTAACCATAGAGCTGCAATTTTAAAAATTTAGGAGAAACCATAAGAGAAATTTTGTCACCCTGGGTAGGTAGGTATAGGTAGGACACAAAATACAAAAACCCAAAATACTGATGAATTAAGCTTTATAAAAATGTAAAACATTTGCTCTTGAAAAAATAGTGTCAAGAAAACAAAAGGGCAAATCACAGGCTTGGTAAAAATATTTGCAAAACGCGTATCTGAAGAAGGACTTGGATCCAGAATATAAAGAACTCTCATAATTAAAATTTAAGAGGCCAAATGACTCAATTAAAAATGCAAAAGACTTAAATATATAGAAAATAGAACATATAAAGAAACTATGTAAATAGCAAATAAGCAAATGAAAAAATGTTCAACATCACTTAGCCATTCGGGAAATGTAGGTGGAAGCCACAGTGAGATGCCATTACCCATGACTCGGCTGGGATAGCCAAAATGAAGACCCTGGCAGTACGAAGTGCTGACAAGCATGTGGAGCAACGGGAACTTTCATCCATTGCTGGTGGGAATACAAAACCAATACAACCACTTTGGAAACCAGTTTGGTAGTTTCTCACCACATTTCCGTAAGACCTTGGCAACCCCGCTCTTACACATGTATCCAACAGAAATGGATGTACATGTCGACAAGGACTTACTTGAACGTGAATTTTCCCACAAGCTTTATTTATAATAGTCCCACACTGGAAATGTCCCAAACAATTAGTTAATGGATAAACAAATGGTGATATATTTATTCACTGGAAAACTACTGATACATGCAGCCATGTGAATGAATTCAGAAACATTATGTTAGTAAAAGCAGACATAAAAGACTACAGTGTATGATTCTATTTATGTGAAACTCTAGAAAAAGCAGAGCTAGTGTGATAAAAAGCAGAACAGTAGTACCTACGGGCATGGATGTGAGAAGAGATTGATGGTAAAGGGGCATGAGGGGACTTTGGGAGGTAATGGAAATGTTATACCTTGCCTGTGGTGGTGGTTAAGGAGTATGTACATTTATAAGGAGTATGTACATTTATAAGGACTCATCAAATGGTACTCTTAAAATGGAGAATGGATAAATAATGGAGTATTACTCAAAAATAAAAAGATACAAACTACAGAACATTTAACAATGTGGGTAAATCCCACAGAGATCGTGATGAGCGAAAGAACCCAGATACACAAGAATGCATAATGTATTTTTGGATTAATCTGAAGTTCTAGAATAGGCAAAAATGATCATCTATGCTGAAAAAAATCAGAGATGTAGTAGATTATGAAGCAGGGGCTGTGGAGTGGCCTGAAGTGACTTTTTGGGGGATGGTGTTGATAATTTCTGTATTTTGATTGAAGTGTGAGTTACACAGGTATATACATTTGTCAACACTTATTGAACTATACACTTAAGTTCTGTGCATTTCATTGTGTATAAATTATACCTCAGGAAAATGTTCTTAAAAATTAGAAAACCCTGGGGCAGCTGGGGGGCTCAGTCGGTTAACTATCTGACTCTTGGTTTCAGCTCAGGTCATGATCTCACGGTTCGTGAATTTGAGCCCTGTGTCGGGCTCTGTGCTATTAGTGTGGAGCCTGTTTGGGATTCTCTTTTTCTGCTCCTCTCCCCTCAAAATAAGTGAACTTAAAAAAAGTTAGGGGCACCTGGATGGCTCAGTCGGTTAAGCATCCAACTTTACCTCAGCTCATGATCTCGTGGTTTGTGGGTTCAACCCCTGCATCAGGCTCTGTGCTGACAGCTAGGGTCCTGGAGCCAGCTTCAGATTCTGTCTCCTTTTCTCTGCCTCTCCCCTGCTCATGTTCTCTCTCCCTCTCAAAAGTAAATAAACACTAAAAAAAAATAAATAATTAAAAAATCCTTTTATATGCATTATTTCATTTGTTCTTCCCAACAACCTAAGAGGGTAATGCAGTGACCTCCCCACAACACACGCACATCTCACATTTCAAACATCCAATGTTCAAATTAAAAAATATAGAACTTCCCTGAGCTCACACAGTTGGAATAAGAGTTTCGCTGTTCTTTCTATTCCATGTGCTATTTTAGTGGTTTTAGCTGAGCTGTGGAACACAGTGTAAGTTGGTCCTTTATAAATAAGCACATGAAATATGATTCTGCACATCCAAACCAAACCTGTATGTTTTCCAAAACAATAGGAGCATCAAGGCATCCTCTGCAGTGATAATTCATGCGGGTACAGCACAGTGTGTAAATTGCACTCCACACACCAGCGTTTTCTCCACCCGTTGTTTGGTAAAGCAAAACCACTCAAATGATAACAGATAGCAATCGCTGGTTGACAACTTCCCAGTCGATCATCAGCGTTGCTGATTGCTGCTGTCACCCAGTGGGTTTGTCAGGAACTTCAGAGACGTGTGAAGCTTGGAGGCACCAGTCACTCATTACTGCAGATGTCTTAGTGAGCACCACTAGGGCCTCTGTCCTTCCTCATGAATGTTTCTCCCGAGGTGGGCTCATCGTGGGAGCAGTTGATTTCCTTGGGCAAAGAGGTGTCATATCCCCACTGATATGATAGAATAGGATAGGATATATGAAATGAGCTAGAATCTCCTACTAAATCCTCAATGTTCGTTGGTACAAAGTCACAAATATTTCAAGCTCTGTTGTAGAAGAACGGCAACTTACACCTTGTAAGTTCAGAGATCAGGAGGCTCGATGGTGTTTTATTCTGATTTTCCCATGAGGAATTTGAGATACACTTTTCACTGTTAACGGATTCCTAGATATTGTTGTTATTAATTGGCTTCTTAAAAAGGTGCCTTTGGCGTCAGTTCCAGCTTTGCCTGTGGTCAGTGGTTTATGTTTGTGGGAAAGCTTCAAAATTCCTGCACCTTTCTACCTCTAGATGGCGCCCTTCCCACTCCGGTTCAGATTTCATAATTTACAGACCTGCCGGAGAAGATGGCAGAGACATTAATTGTCCTGCATTCTTTTTTTGTGAAGGTTCTCACACAGAGAATAATCCCCCTCCCTCCCTCTCTCCTTTCCTTTCTTTTGATCAACGAATGTTACTGAGGACTTACTATGTGCCAGGCATTGAAAATGCAGAGTTAATAACAAGTCCTTTTCCATAAGTCATACCTAATAACGGAGATAGATATGTATCCAGACAATCATAACACAATTTTCAAGTGCTAGATGCAAAAGGATAAACCTGGAAGGTTGGATCTAGATTGTGAAGGGACTTGGGGGCGCCTGGATGGCTCAGTTGGTTAAGCATCTGGCACTTGATTTTGCCTCAGGTCATGATCCCAGGGTCATGGGATTGAGCCCTGCCTTAGGCTCTGTGCTGGGCATGGAGCCTGCCCAAGATTCTCTCCCTCCCTCTGTCTCTCTTCCCCATGCTCACTCCAAATCTATCTATCTATCTATCTATCTATCTATCTATCTATCTATCTATCTATACACACACACACACATATAATATTGTGAAGGGACTTGTGTGCCATGGAAGGGGGTAAGGGAGTAGATTGTCCTCCTTATGTGTTTTAGGCAGGGGAGGAGTTGGGATCAGATCTGACTGTTGGAGAGATTACTCTGGCCCCAGTGTGTAGGACAGATTTAGGCTGTGAAGAACTTGAGCCTCCTTTTCTGGCTCTCCCTTCTTTCCCTGGCCTCTGCCTACTGGAGGGTATCAAGGCTCAGTCCTGGGCTTTCTCCTTTCTCCCCTTCTCTTTCCATCTCTAGCCATACCCTGTCCCACTGCTGTGTCAGGCGATCACACTGAGTCTGGCTGCTTTAAACAGGACCTACTGAGTTGACTGTCAATTTTGTGCCACGGCAAAGACGTCCCTCCGATCTACAGCAGCTAATACCTAGAAGCCTCCTCCACCTCCACTTCGTTGTCGGGAGCCTAATCTTTCCATCATCTTTCCCACCATGGTAATATCACCACCATCCATCCAGTTAGCTACCCATCAGACGCATTTTTTCCCATAATGCCTCATGCCGATCCATTAAGTCTGCACTGTTGCCAAGGTATATCCAGATCCAGCCACTTCTCTCCATTTTCCCCACCATCACTCTGACCCAAGCCTCCATGACCCCTCCAGTGTTACACCAGCTTCCTTCCTGCTCTCTCTTCCTTTCACCCCCTCTCCCACTCACCAGACACTAATCAGAGGGATTTCCAAAAGATACAATTCAGATTACATTAGCGCCTGCTTAAAACCTGTCCATCAGTACCCAATGCACTTAGAAAAAAATTCCCCCGCTCCAATCTGAAGACAAAAGTCTTTCTGTTATTTGGTCTGATTAGCCTTACTCCGAAACGTGAGCTTGTGTCCACTCTCCTCCAGCCTTTCTGTTCCTTAGTCCCTCCAACGCTTTGCACTTCCTCTTCCTGGAATGCTCGGGGCAGGCCTGGCTTCTTCTCCCCAGGTTCTTCTCCCACATTTCCTCTTCTAGAGCCAGCCCCCTCTGCCCTCAGTTGTTCCTTCTCACACTCACATTGCTCTGCTTATTCTCTTTGGAACTCAGCAATGTATATGTGGATCTTATTTAGTGCCTTTCTTGTCTGGCTCTCCCACTACAACAGAAGCTCCACGAGACTAGGGACTTCTCTCTTACTCATCGCCGTGTCCTCAGGGCCTAAAAAAGAGCCTGGTGCAAAATGCGTGTCTTGATTAAATGAACGAGCGTGACTTTGGGGGTGTGGCAACAGTTCAGATGGGTGATTATAAGGGCTTGAACTAAATCAGTAAAATGACAGGGACGGGAGCCAGAGGAGGTTACAGTCAATGTACCTGAAGATTGCATCGGTGAGACTTGGTGACTGAAGGAAGGGCGGGGGTGGGGACAAGGGGTAAAAGATATTTCTGGGCTGGGTGGATAATAATGCCATTGATGTAACACAGAATTCAGAAGGAGGAGCAAGAATGAACCAGGCGCGTGTAGGAGCTGTGAGGCGAGAGAGGATTAAGAAAAACAATGACTTGATCTGTAGAATTGGCTACGGTTCCAAGACAATTTTATAAGTGGGTTTAGATTGTAGATATGTATTTTCATTTGAAATCCAGACTTGTGCAATTTAGGCATGTATTATGATATTTTTGAATCGGCTGATTTTTTTCTACTTCTGAATTCTGTGTAGCCTCTTCTGCCTTTAGAAATGCATCGTGTGTGTATGTGTGTGTGTATTTGTGTGTGTGTGTGTGTGTGTGTGTGTGTGTGTGATACAATCAAAGAAAATGTCAGAAAGTGAATATCCCTATTTAACTGTCTGCTCAAGATTCTGCAATGTTTTCCCCGTTTTTGAAATATAAAGTGATTTGAGTTCAAAACATCTAAAATCTTCTGAACCACTTAACTTTTTCAGATCCTTCATATACTCTGAGCCTAGGTAGTAAAATTTACTGAAAGAAATGGCCAGTTTTAGTTATTTGTTTTTAAAGTTTATTTCTCGGGGCACCTGGGTGGCTCAGTCAGTTAAGCCTCCGACTTCGGCTCAGGTCAGATCTCATGTTTGTGGGTTCGAGCCCCGCATCGAGCTCTGTGCTGACAGCTAGCTCAGAGCCTGGAGCCTGCTTCCGGTTCTGTGTCTCCTCTCTCTGACCTTCCCCCCCTCATGCTCTGTCTCTCTCTGTATCAAAAATAAATAAAACATTAAAAAAAATAAAAATAAAAAATAAAAAAAATAAAGTTTATTTCTCTCTTTATTTTTGAGAGAGAGCCCATGGAGGGACAGAGAGAGAGAGGGAAGAGAGAGAATCCCAAACAGTCCCTGGGCTTTCACCTCAGAGCCCGGCTCTGGGCTCCATCCCACGAACTGTGAGATCATGACCTGAGCTGAAATCAAGAGTTGGTCACTTAACTGACTGAGCCACCCAGGTGCCCCAGAAATGGACAGCTTTAAAGGTGGATAAAACTTCAGAGGTCATTTAGTTCAGCTAGGAGAAAAAGTGCCCAAGTTAAATATGGCTTGTCAAATGCGTGAACCACGAAAAGAACCCAGGAACCAGGAGAAGTGTAGGTAATGAAATCACTGAACGCCCTGAATTTGAACTCAGCGTCTGATTGGCAGCAGCAGAAATCTTCAGAATCCTGATCGCATGTTTAGTGGTGCTGTCTCTTGTCCCCACATCAACTCAGTTTGATGTTCCACTTTCACAGACAGCACCAAGCCTCATCACTTTCCATTTCAGGGTCATTCCAGCTGCTGCTGGGGACTTGTGCAGAAGTCACTGCCTTTAGCAAATGTGTGTTCTGTTGTTTTAAGTGACAGCATTAGCCTCCCACGCGTCCCACCTGGTACCCTAACAGTTCAGCCGTCCGAGTTACTATTCCATTTCTCAGTTCCTTCTGATAGATGAACCCATTCTTTCCCTTTCCCTTCTGCTTCTGATGCGGACGCCTGGCCTGAGCAGGTGTTTTGTGCAGGCTGTACCAGCCACCCAAGTAGTCTCTCGAGGAACCCTCCGAGCAAGAGCTGATCCACACCTTGCGTGTTTGTCAGCCTTCAAAAGCTCTTCTGACATTCAGCCTGAGGACGCGTGTTCCTCCGCGGGGTATTACTTAAGACTCCGTGTGTACAATGGAACAAACAGTGATCAGACAGATCCTAAAACAGCAGGGCGCACGCCACATGTGTGTGCTCCACGGGGCTAGCAGTGGAGACCAGCCCACCTGGTATTAAAGACACGAGGTGGAACTCCCCACCCGAGGGGGCCACGTGCTATGCAAAGGCCATCCTCATTTTCTGAGCTCCAGAAAAGACTGATTTCTGAGCAAATCGTGCCCTGGGCGCCTCTTGGGGAGGCCAGATCTTTCCTTTAGGAGCCAGATGCAGTTCCAGCCACACCAGGCACCAAAAGACAAGAATTTGTTTTCTGCTCATGACCTTCCAGAGACCACCAAACTCTACAGTCTCAGCCTGGATGGGCCGAAAGGTCATCCAGTACAACCATCCATATTTTCCTCTGGAAACTGATGGATCTTATCCAGATACAGCCCGAGCCTGTGCCTCCATTATGTAAATGCCTTTGAGTCATGAGAAGATTAACATTACCTGTCTGGATATGAATCAAAAAAATCTTCACTGAGTTTCAATTTCCCACACGATTTGACCCGAACTTCTACTTATAGCCTCATCTGCTCCTGCTCCCCAGCACATACCCAGCATTTTAACCAAATGATACTGTGTGCTTTCACATTTACACGTTGTGTGAATTTCCCAAATACACATGGCGTTTTCCCATTGCTACAAACCTCTTCTTCCAGGCACAGATCCTTCTCTCTGACTTGCATTTCCCACATTCCTTCAGCTCTGTGGCTCAAAGTTGTATCCCACCTTAATGTCTGATTTCAGTAACTCTCTCTATAAAGATTTCCCTGTGTGTTCCAGCTAAAATGCTCTCCCCTTCTTCAAAACTCTGATAGCTCAGTTTTTGATCTCTGTTATCACATGTTACCTAAGAGTCTAGTTCTTGGAGAGCATACCTTATCTACCTCCTGCTATAATAGACTGTAAACTACCCAAGGGCAGATCATTCTCTGCCATCTCCGTATCCCCCATAGAATCTAAGATAGTCCTTTGCACCTAATAGGAGCTCAATAAACATCTGTTGGGACATGAATGAGAATCAAGAAATGAGTAGTTAAAGAAACATAAAATGAGTAGTTAAGGCATTTTGGAGCCCTGAAAAACTCAGCTGGTGACTGGGTCCAGAGTAAAAGAGAAAGGCAAGAGCAGGAAATGTGCTGGTTTGATCTCTCTTTGGAGGCAGCCAGCTGCAGCCCCAAAGAAATACTTTCCTTAAAAAACAAAAACAAAAACCAAAAACAAAACCAGCCAACTTCCTCAAAGTTGGCAGAGGAAGTGATGATGTCAACCTTCTATTCCTTCACAGATGTGTCACTCAATAAAACTCCACAGCTCAGACACTAAAGTATGACATCTCCTCATGTTTCACCTAGGTTTGCTGGAACACACACAGACACACACACACACACACATACACACAGACACACACCACATACTCATTTCAGGTGGACAAACATTACCTTTGTTTTAGAAGCTTGTAGGTATTCTTGGCAGGGCAGAAAGTATCACCCAGAATATGTGTTATTACATATATTTCAGTTCTTTTTCTTTTTTGCAAAGGCCAAGGCGGTTGTCAAGAATTGATTTTTGTTAGATTTATAATACCCGGGGACTCTTGCTGGTCTCAGAAGTGTCTCCATATCATGATGCTGTGAACTATCCAGCAGGTGGCTGGAAACCGGGCACGCTGTTCCAGAGATCCCAGCAGTGGAGTCTGAGTCCATGCGGGCAATGGACACCTGGGAAGGACACGACCTGAACAGGACCGACGCTGGCTAGGGCCGTGGTGCCTTCAGGAGGGGATGCAGGTGGGGAAAGATTTTGTGTCACAGTGAGATGGCGTTGCCTACGCATATGAGGGGCTTGTCACTCTGGGCTTTAATCTTCCAGAAGTCGTGTCTCTATTGATGAATTGGTACTGAGCATCAGATTTCCTTTTGTTGTAGACGTATTGAGGCATAAATTACAGACCTTAAAATTCATTCATTGTAAGTATATAATTTAATTATTTTTAATAAACTTATACAGTTTTGAAACGATCACCACAATCCAGTTTTAAAACATTGCTATTATCCTAAAATTCTATTAAATTTATATGCAGTCAATCCTAACTCCAACACCCTACCTCAAGTATTCACTAATCTGCTTTCTGTCTCTATAATTTACCTTTTGGGGCATTTATTATACATAAAATTATATAATAGATACAGTCTGGATTGTTTAAGTATGATTTTTGTTAGGTTCATACATACATGTACTGGTATTTCATACCTTTTTATTGCTGAATAGTATTCCATTGTATGGATATACCATATTGGGTTTAACCATTCACTAGTGGGTAGACATTTGAATTATTTCCAATTTGGGACCATTATGAACAATGCTGCTATGAACTTAAAAGTCTTTGTATGGGCATGTCTTCATTTCTCTTGAATAGATTCCTTGGAGTGAAATTGCTGGGTAAGTTTATGTTTAATTTATTTTCTTTAAAGATTTTATTTCTAAGTAATCTCTATATCCAATGTGGGGCTCAAACTTCTGATCTCAAGATCAAGAGTTGCATGCGCCACTGACTGAGGCAGCCACGCACCCCAGTTTATGTTTCATTTAAAGAAATAACCAAATAACCAAACAGTTTTTCAGACTAGATGTACCATTTTTATTTCTGGCAGGTACATGTGAGGGTTCCCACTTTTTCATACCCTTATCAATACTGTCTTCCTGAATAATGCAGTCCGTAGGTCTGTAGTGGTGTCACATTAGGATTTTAATTTGCATTTCCTGATAATAATGATCTAGATCACCTTGCCATGTGTTTACTAGTTATTTATATTTTCCTCGTTTATTCAAATCTTTTCTCTGTTTTTAAATCAGGTTGTTTGTCTTCTTATTGTTGAGTTGTAAACATTTTTTTCATATTCTGGTTATAAGTCCTCTCTAAGATATATGTCTTATAAATATTTCATCCCAGCCTGTGGCTGGTCTTTCTACTTGTTGGGATTTCTTAATGCACAAAGATTTTAATTTTAATAAAGTGCAATGCATCCTTTTTTTTTTTTTATGGCTTCTGTTTTAGAGCCATGAAGACTTCTACAAGGTTTCTTAAAGATTGTTCTTCCACATTTTCTTTGAAAAGTTCATAGTTTTAGCCCTTGCACTTGGACCTATGATACATTTTGAATTAACTTTTATGTATTATGTGAGAAAAGGATTGTAGTTCAAGTTTTTGCACATGGATATCCCCTATCCCAGCCTATTGTTGCAAAGATCATCGTATCTCCAGTGAATTTCCTTATTACTTTAGTTGAAAATCACTTGACCAGAGTAATGTTTTATTTCTGGACTCTCAATTCTGGTCCAATAATCTGTATGTCCATCCTGATGTCAATACATCATTTCATCAATTACTGAAATTTCTAGTACATTTTGTGATCATATAGTGTAAATTCTTTCCATTTTTTCTTCTTTTACGAAATTGCCTTGACTACCCTAGGTCTTTTGCATTCCTCTATAAATTTAGAATCAGCTTGTCATTTTTACCAAAAAAGCCTGACAAGATTAAATTTTCTAAAATTTTATTTATTTATTTATCTTTTAAATAATCTATGCATACAACATGGAGCTTGAACTCACAACCCTGAGATCAAGAGTTACATGCTCCACCAACTGACTCAGCTGGGAGCCCCTAGATTTTAATACATTGCTTCTATAAATCAATTTAGGTAGAACTTAACAATATCAAGTCTTCCAATCCATAAACATTTCATCTTCATTTATTAAGATTTAACTTCAGATTTAATTTCTTCTCTTTTTCTAGTTTCCTAAGGTGGAAGCTTAGATTCCTGATTTTACATCTTTCTTCTTTTCTATTATATGCATTCAATGCTATAATTTCCCTACCAGCACTGCTTTTACTACATTCCACACATTTGGATAAGTTGTCTTTCATTTTCCTTTAGTTCAAAATGTTTTAAAATTTCTCTTGAGATTTCTTTCACCCATGTGTTATTTAGAAATGTGTTATTTAATCTCCAAATATTTTGGGTTCTTCCAGTAATCTTTCTGGTATTGATTTTTAGTTTCATCTCATTGTGGTGAGATCATACTTCGTATGACTTCTATTTTAAATTTGTTAAGATTTGTTTAAAGGTTCAGAATGTGGTCTGTCTTGTTGAATATTCTATGCGAGTTTGAGAAGAATATGTATTCTATACTTGTTGGATGAAGTATTATATAAATGTCAATCAGATCCAGCTGATTAATTGTGCTATTCAGTTCAACAATATCCTTATTGATTTTATGCCGACTAAATCTATCATTTACTGATAGAGGGGTTTCAAGTTTCCAACTACAATAATGTATTTGTCTATTTCTCTTTTGTGTATTTCAGTTTTTGTTTCATGTATTTTGACACCCTATTGTTAGGTACACATATATTAACTGTGTGTCCTCTTGGGGAATTACTCCTTTTATCACTAGGTAATGCCCTTTTTTTTTTTAAATCACTGATCATTTATCTGGTTTCACAGTGTTTTGTGTATGAAATTAACATGGCTAATACAGCTTTCTTTTGATGAGTGTTATTTCACTTCTTTAACTTATCTGTGCCTTCATATTTAAAATGGGTTTCTTTACATTTTTTTAAAGTTTATTTATTGTAAGAGAAAGAGAGCACAAGTGGGGTAGAAGCAGAGAGAGAGAAGAAGAGAGAATTCTAAGCAGACTCTGCACTGTCAGTACAGAGCCCAATGCAGGGCTTGAACTCACAAACAGTGACATCATAACCTGAGCCAAGATCAAGAGTCTTAACAGACTGAGCCACCCAGGCACCTCTAAAATGGGTTTTTAATAGAGAACATATAGTTGGATCTCATGTTTTCATCTGTTGTGATAGTCTCTTGTCTTTTAATTTCTGTATTTCCCATTCACATTTTAAGTGATTTTTATATAGTTAGATTAATATCTACCGCATTAATAATTGTCTTATATTTGTTGCACATGCTTTTTCTCTTTTTTTAACCTCTCCTCTTTTAATGCCTTCTCTTGCTTTTTATTGAGAATTTATTTTATCTTTTTAAATATTTTATTTTTAAGCAATCTCTACACCCAATGTGGGGCTCAAACTCACCTGAGATCAAAAGTTGCATACTCCACCAACTGAGCCACCCAGGTGCCCCTTATAGAGAATTTTATAGTATTCCATTTCTCTCCTATCTTAACATCAATTACACTTCTTTTTAAAAGATTTTAGTGGTTATCCCAGAGTTAAAAATACATATTTACAACCAATCTAAATCTACTTTCAAATGGGTCTATATTTATAATATTCGATTCCTCCCTTCTGTTCCTTATAATATTGCTGTCATTCACTTGGCAAAGTGCTATAATCACCCTGTGTATTGTTATTATTATTATTATTATTATGAACAAATAGTTATCTATTAAGTCAATTAAGAATAAGAGAAGTAAAAGATATAATTTTATTTAATATTTTTGAAAATTTCATTTAGTAGTTTTATTTAGCATTTCACTTAATCCTTCTCTGATGTTCTTCCTTTGATTATATAGATCCAAGTTTATAAATTATATCATTTTCCTTCTCTCTGAAGAGTTTCTTTTAAAATATTTCCTGCAGGGCAGACCTACTGGTGATAAATTCCCTCAGTATTTATCTGGAAAGTCTTTATTTCTCCTTCATTTTGTTGGACATAGAATTCTGTGTTGGTGGGGTTTTGCTTTCAATGGCTAAAGTATTTTACTCTATTCTCTTGCTTGCATGGTGTCTAATGGAAAGTCCAATGTAATTTTCACCCTTGTTCCTCTACAGAGGTAAAGTGCCCCTCCCCTCCCCTGCCCTTAATTTCTTTGAAGACCTTCTTTGCCTTTGGTTTTCTGAAATTTAAATATCAGATGCCTAGGTATAGATATTTTGGTATTTAGCCTGTTTGGTGTTCTCTGAGTTTCCTAGAATCTGGTGTCTGTCATTACTATGAGAAGTTCTCAGCCATTATTACTCAATTTCCTTCGCTTCTTTCCTTCCTTTTTCTCCTTCTGTGTGCCCACTGCACATGTTATATCTTTTGTGATTATCCCACGGTTATTAGGCATTCTCTTCTGTTGTTTTCATTTTTTTCTCTCTGCATTTCATTTTGCGCAGTGTCTGTTGGTGTATCTTCATTCTCATTGATTCTTTCTTCAGCTGCGTCCAGTGTACTGGTGAGCCCAGCAAGGGCATTTTCCATTTGTGTTGCAGTATGTTTGATTTCTAGTATTTTGATCCTTTCTTAGAATTTCTATTTCCCTGTTCACATTCTCTATCTTGCACATTGCCTACTTTTTCATTAGAGCCCTTAACATATTAATCATAGTTATTTTAATGTTTATTTATTTTTGGGAGATAGACAGAGACAGAGCATGAGCAGGGGAGGGACAGAGAGAGAGGGAGACCCAGAATCCCAAGCAGGCTCCAGGCTCTGAGCTGTCAGCACAGAGCTGATGTGAGGCTTGAGCTCACGAACCGCAAGATTATGACCTGAGCTGAAGTTGGATGCTTAACTGATTGAGCCACCCAAGTGCCATTAATTATAGTTATTTTAAATTCCAAAGTCTGTGTCATATTTTGGTATGGTTCTGATGCTTGCTTTGTCTCTTCAGACTGCTTTCACTTGCCTTTTAGCATGATTTATAAGTGTTTGGTGGAAAGCAGACATGATATATATTAGGCAATAGGAGCTGAGGCAAATAAGCTTTAAGTCTGAGGCTTTTTTTTTGTTAATTAAAAAAAATGCTTATATTTGAGGGGGGAGGGGCTGAAAGAGAATCAGAGGCGCAGAATCTGAAGCAGGCTCCAGGCTCTGAGCTGTGAGCACAGAGCCCAATGCAGGGCCCAAATCCATGAACCGTGAGATCATGATCTGAGCTGACTGAGCCAGCCAGGCACCCTTGTGTGAAGTATGATGTCAATCTGGCTGGGAGCTGGGCTGGATTTAATGTTTACTGTAGCTGCAGCTACTAGAAGCTTCAGTCATCTCCTGTGTCCTTGTGTTTTTCGGCTCTTTCATTTGCACTACGCTGTTATCATACGGGAGCCCTGTTGATGTGTTGGTAAGGTGTTGAGGAGGGAAGATTTCTGTAATCTTATGATTAAATCTTAGTCTTTTTGTATGCCTGAGTCCCTGGACTATGACCTTCAAAAGTTTTTCTTTGTCTTATTTTTGTTTGTTTCCTTCAGGTGAAACAGGAAGTCAATAGAGAGCTGAAGCTGACCTTCCCCAGGTAGATGAGACTCTGATAAAGTTGGCCCTTTGGAGAGCAGATCTTTGTTATGAAGAACACTTTAGGCATCTGTTGAAATGGTTACTTTCCCCCTCACTCTGCTTGAAACATGGGGGAGTTTTTGTCAGATGCTCATCTTGAGAATTTGGTGGAATTCCTAAAGGTAAAGCCAATGTACGTGTGGGGCGTTCCTAAAACTGCACACACCTCCAAGAGCTTCTCACTTTCCAGCACATCCATGCTCAGCCTCCAGCAATTCATCAAAATATCATTTAGGTATTCCTACCATTGTATGGCCATAGTGGCTTCTCCTTTAGGTACAGTGATTGAGACTGTGAGTGTCTATGTATTTACCTGTATCTCCAGATGTCAGGCTGGCACTTTGCCTTGTGACATCAATTTTCTGATGGGTCTTAGAACTTATTTTTGGGTTGTTGAGCTTTTATCTTGTTGAAAGGATGGATGTGATGAAGTCAAGCTTTTTACATGTCATAGTTGAAACTGGAGTTCCACCATCCTTTTACTTTAAATCTCCTTGTTTCTTTGAATCTAAGCTCCTTTTCTTGGAGACAGCGTTGAGCTTGGTCTCCCTCTTTTCTACTCAGTCTGACAATCTGTGTCTTTTGAGTGGAGTGTTTAGTTACAATTCTGCACTCACTTCCAATGTCTAATGTTTTTTTTTCTCACACCACCAAACAATTCTTGGATCCCAGCTGCATGTTCTTCAGGTCAACTCAATTCTGACACTAATAATCTGGAGACGACATCAGATTCCATGGGTCGAGGGTTCAGTCCTATAATGCTGCCTCTTGCTTCAGGCTCCAACTGCAAGCGTAAGTGGTTACCTGGTGCCTCTCACTTGCCGGATAGAAATTGGAGGTTCCCCTAACTCCTTTCCCAGGTTTGATTACTAGAGAGGGTGACAAAACTCGGGAAACCAGCTTAATCACTAGATTCCAGTTTATTGCAAAGAATATTAAAAGGTATGAATCAACAGCGAGATAAAGTGATACATAGAATGAGGTCCCACATGAAAGAGCTTCTGTCCTCAAGGAGTTTGGGGCCTGACATGGTGACATATGGAAGCATTCTGGTTCACCAACATGGAAGGTCTCCAAACCCCGTCCTTTTGGGGTTTTATGGAGGTTTCATTACATAAGCATGGTTGAGTAAATCACGGGCCATTGATAACTGATTCAGCCTTCAGCCCCTTTCCCCATCCTGAAAATCGTGGATTGGGCCTGGAAGTTCTAACTCTGATGGTTGTTGGTTCTCTGGGCAACCAGCTCCTCCCTTTGCTCAGGGGATTTCCAAAAGTCACCTCATTAACAGAAACTCAGTGGCAGTGGAAAGAGGATTGTTATGAATAACAGTTCATCTTTGTGGCTCTGAAACTTTTCAGGAACCTCGACAAAAGATCACATATTATAATAAAAGATGCCACCATTGCTCTCTTCACTTAGGAAATTCCAAGAGTTTGGGGACCTGAGCTGAAAGCTACAGACAAAGACCAAACCTATACTTCTTGTTATAAATCACACTATTACAGTAGACCATTTATATTTTGTGAACTACTGGTAGGATTGGACTTACATCTGCTATTTTGCTATGTGCTTTCTATTTTTCTAATGTCTTTTTTATTCTTATCCTCCTCCCTTATTTCTTTGGTTTGTGTTGAATAAATATTTTTAGTGTGTCATTTTAATTCTGTTTTTTTTCCTTTTTGCTGTATTTTTTTAAGTTATTTTCTTAGTACTTGCTCTAGGTCTTACAGTATGTATTTCAACTTAGGACAATCTAATTCAGAATTCTAATGAATAATAATAATTAATTCTAGAAACTGTTCTGTAGGGACAGAAAAATGTTTTCTTTTTCCCTTCTAGGTTCTTTGGCTGATTCAATAAAGTTATATAAGATGGATTAATAGGAGAAAAACAAATTTCCTCTGTATAGGAGCCCCATAAAAATATGAGCCCCGAAGGGCAGCCAGGTAATTAAGGCTTACAGAACAGGGGGCACCTGGGAAGCTCAGTCGGTTAAGCCTCCGACTTTGGCTCAGGTCATGATCTCACATTGGTGAGTTCGAGCCCCGAGTTGGGCTCTGTACTGACAGCTCAGAGCCTGGAGCCTGCTTCCGATTCTGTGTCTCCCTCTCTCTCTGCCCCTCCCCACTCATGCTCTGTCTCTCTCTGTCTCAAAAATAAATAAAACATTAAAAAAAATTAAAAGAAAAAGGCTTATAGAACATCCTGAGCTGAGGAACGGTACAGGAGTTTAGGCACAGGAAAAGAAGGGTGGCCATTCACTGGAACATGAAAGATGTTTGAAAAGTAATGTCCTGTTGTGCAGATAAGTTTCTTAGGTAAACAAGGTGTCTCTAGCAATAGCTCTTTTCCTAGCATTTAAGGGGCAAATGATGTAAATTTGGGCCATTGAGGGGAAGCTAAAGAGCTTTTCCTTAATCTGAAGTTTCTTGAAAGTAAGCAACCTAAAATAATCCTTATGACAAAGAGGCATATTTTTGGGGTGACACGTTCTGCTCCCCTGTAATACTGCCTTTGAAACTTCAAGTAGGAAGTTTCACAGTCCAGAAATTAAGTTGACAGACTGTTCCACATCTCCTTGAATCAGACTAAGTCTTGAGAATAGATCAGTTCAGTTAAAGAGTTGTCTCATTCTGGGAAGCAGTCCCGAGGCGGGCTCCCTAAGTCAGGCGCTGCTGTGCAAGCGATCAGGTAAACAGAAGAAAAGCAAAGGTTAATGGTTGGAGCAAATTATAAACCTAGTGCCTGAGTCTTAAAAGCTGCCAGTCAAGAATATTTCTAAATGTCAGGCTTGAAGCATCTTCAGATGGAATGAAGGCAGGCAGGGACAATTCAACTGATTTCCTGGTTTGCAATTTGAATATCCCTGATGATGTCATCAGGTGTACTGTGGTAGGGTTGCCTCCCTAAGGAGAGGAAAAAAAGGAGAGAGAGAAAAGGAAAAAATGAAAACCAAACTTCAAGGTAATCTGGCTATGCGCCCACATGACAACACCCTCACGACCTTGTAAACTGAGACCACTTAATCAAATTACATGTTTGTGTGTGTTACCATATATGGAAAACAAAGAAAAATCTATGACACAAGACGTTTGGTGCTCAGTTCTTCAGGTACTAACCCAACTGAGTGGGTGCTGGGATCAGTAAAGTTGCTTCCTGGAAAGAAAAAGCCTCAGTGTCATGACTCTGCGGGAGAATCCTGCTACAGCACTGGTAAACGTTCTGTGTGGCCCATTCAGCGATGGGCAGGAAGAAGACTGTCTAAACATGAGCTATTTTGGCAATTTTTCTGAAGTTTATATCAACGCGGTTAGCTTCCGTTTACAGGGCTTCAGGGAAAAGTTCTCAATGATTCCACGTCAAAGGAGGGGAAAAAAATTGGAAACATTAGTTTCAAGATTTGTAGCCAGTTAGTTGAGGAAAGTAGAAGAATTCAGGATCTAGTCCAGTTTATAAATAAAAAATAAAACCTCAAAGGCAATGGACAGTAATGGAATCTAATAGCCACAAAGGTGTGCTACTAAAACATAATTTTTCTCTCTAAAATCACTTTTATTGTACAGATATATAGATATGTAATTTTATATATATGAATTTTAGTTGGTTAACATATAGTACAATATGGGTTTCAGGAATAGAATTTAGTGATTCATCACTTATATACGACTCTCATAAAATCATTCTTATTTTTACTAAAGATAGCCAAATTAAGACTATTTTGTTTGCAAAATGGGTCTAGTTTCAAAGAACTTGGCCTGATCATTTACAGAAGTGTGGCAGGTATAGCGTTGACCACACAGGCTCTTTTACGTCTGCTTTGCTGGAATTTTCATAAGGAAACTTAAAAGCCTCTCCAGGCTAAGAAGCCAAGCCAAAGGCTTACCATCAGACTTTGCCTGCAATACGTATTGATTTGGGTAAATTCCTCTTTGAGGTCCCAAAGATGTCCTGAGGTTCCTGCATCTGCCCATGAAGTGACCGTCCTTACTCACTTATTTAGACCATAAAGAATTCTGTAAGCAAGGTATAAGCCCTGTTTTTCCAAGGGGCTTTATTGACTCCATAAAGACAGCCTTTGTTCCTTGGAGCTGTCTGGCATATCTGATTCTATGCACATCTCTCTCAAATATGACATTCTAGTCAAAGCCATGGTAATATAACAGATGTTTCCAATGCTGTCCTGTTACAAGGAGAACAGATTCTTATTGAACTTTTGCATGTAACTCTATTGTCATGAAAGAAAGAATAGGTACTCACACCCTGGAGGGATCAGGTAGGGAGAAAATGTAATTGTTTCATCTTTGTTTACAAAGATACAGTTTACCAAGGTTGCTCTAAGAAATAGGTAGCTTAAGAGAAAATTTTCCTTGGAGCATCTGGGTGGCCCAGTTGGTTGAACATCTGACTCTTGATTTTGGCTTGGGTCACAAACTTGTGACTCATGGGATAAAGTACCCTGTCGGGCTCTGTGCTGAAGGCATGAAGCCTGCTTTGATTCTCTCTATCCCCCGCTCTCTTCTCTTTCCCCTTCTCTCAAAATGAACAAGCTTTAAAAAGAGAGAGAGAAAATTTTCCTTAAATCTGGAAAAACAAAACAGTTTCAAACAAAAAGTCATAAAAATTAAGATTATCCTCATCAGTTTGTTTAGCCCATGTTATTAATTCTTGTTCTACCTTAATCCAGTTTTCCCACTAGTTCTGGAAAATTCTTACCCATTCAGGTTTATGGTCAGAAACTGTGTTTGCCAGAGTCCTTTTCATAATTTGCTTGAAGATGAAGCACTTTTGGGGGGATGGTTTGCAAAAGCATCAGAGAAAAACAATCACTGTAAATGACAAAAGACTTACAAATGGCCACGGCTAAAGATATTAGGAGAGTTCATTATAATGCAATTGACGAAGAAATGTGGTTATTTCTGGGACACACATATTGTAAGATAATAACTGGAATTACAAGTGGTACTATTATACCAAGACGGACTAGAATTTTAGGCATTTCATACAATTCTGGAATGTTTTTCTATCTAAACAAATACAACATAAAGAAGGCTTACTACTACTTCTTATTTGACAATGTTTCTCATGTAATTTAACACATTAAAGAAGCCTAATTAGTGCAATATTTTCCTATTTATAAGGAGAGAGAACAAGCTGTTTTGAGATGTTCTAGGGATCCTCTGGAAAATTCCACAGTTGGGTCAAGGTCGAAAAAACTTCATTTGGGATTTGATTTGGTAAAGTTTGTCACAAATATCAAAAGGTTTGGACCTTGGATTAATAAGGATCACAGATTACTATGAAACAATACTTATGGTTAAATACTTTATTTAACCAAAGTGACAGTAAAAAATTTGAAAGGCACACACAGAAGGTATATAGTGTGAGCAAAACTTAGATCTTCTAATGTTGAGAAGTTTCTGTTTTCTTGACTAATCAAAGACCTGATTAAGATAACGTGAAGCACAAGAAATTATTCTGATAAAACACAAAGTCTTTTCATCTGAGGCAGATTACTTAAAAGGTAAAGAGGAACTTTTCATAATCTCTTATCAGAAGCAAACCAATAGTCCAAGAAAACTTTATCCTTTGAGCAGATGAGAGAAAATCAAGTTTTGTTTTATATAAGTACACCTCTAATTTTAAAGCTGAATTTTATTACCCTTATAATACATGTATTCAATCTGAGCCAAGTTGACCACACAAGGTTGGATTCTGTCTCTCATCCTCTCTTTCCAATTTTCTATCTAGTTCATCTTTGATTCTCTCATTTACCCCATTTGATATTTCACTTTCAAACCAAATTATTTTCTCTTCCCCTCATCGCCATTTCTTAACTGTTATGCCAGTATTTTCTATACTATCAGATTTATGAATTCTTTTCATAACCTTTAGAAGCCTATGCCCTTTTTTTCTTTGCATGTACCATTTATAGTAACACAATCTCTGGCACAAGACATGTTTACAAATAGTCACAAATATCTTTAGTTTCTTTGCAATAAGGAGCCAAAAGTAGATAAATCTATGCTCAGTAATTAATGTTTTACTATTTTACCTTATTTGAAAATGGTCTAGATATTCAATAATTTTGTATTATTTAACCTCAAATAATTCTAAAGTTTCACACTACCAAAAAAGTTTTGGAAGCTATTTTTAAGTATATATACCATAAAATGTAATTATTGCTAAAAAAAGTTCATCTACAAACTCTTATTCTACTTGTATCTAAATCACTACTCCCAATTATGTGTATGCTACTTATAAAAACTTCATGAGACATTTGACAATGTCAGCCATCATCCAAAATGATTTTTCTTGCTGACAAATTTTTTAAGAGGTAACATGAATTTGACTAGTAAACCCAAGTTGAATAAAAGTTACTTGTGTTATTATAGTCAATGTTGATAACTCTAAAGACATGTACGTTTCAATTAAACCAATGAACTTAAAGTAGCTTTAACAGTGAATATTTTTCCAGTTCATGTGACCTGTAAAGCTTTTGGGTCAGTTTCTGTTATATTTCTTAGATGTTTAGGATTGCTTTACTTATAGGCATTTAATTTTAAGCCAGTTAAATAGAACTTTCTTATAAATTAACTTGGCAATACCATCCAGAAGTAGAAAAATGTCACACATTTACAATGTGCACATCTAGGCACATGTAAATGTAACAAGTGAGGGAGATTATTTAGTTTCAGAAATACTAAATAAAAGCAGTAAGTGTCTAGTTAATGGTAGGTTTATAGCGATTGGAAATGTGTATGAACCCCCGACCACAATGGAGTTCTAAACCTTTAGACACTTCACTTTCTGGTTCTTCTTTCCCCTCTCCGTTTTTTGGGCTTATTTTCACTAGCTTTGCAATGAGAATGTGCCAAAAAACAAAGGGAGGAGGGATTGAAAGTTTCTGCATCACCTCAGGGAATGTACATTTGTTCCAATCAGACTACTTTGTGGGCGCAGGCCAGTGAGGCTGTAACCTCTGTAGTACTCAGCCAATGAGGAACCAGGGGAGGGACTTCCTGCTAGGAGATAAATTGTCTGCTGTAACTGCCCTGAGTGTGCCTGTCCATTAGAAACTTAGTCTTGCAAGAATGTTGATTAAAGCCTCACTTCACTGTGCTCTGAGTCTCTGCATCCCTCCTTTGATTGGGTTGGTGGGCTTATTTCTAACAGTAAACTTACAGACACAGAGACCTTATAGCTATTTTTTAAACATTTTTAGCCATGAGTCAGGTTAAATAATCCCAAACTAACTAGTTTATGAAATAACAGTTGAATTCAAAATTTGTTTTGGCTGTTGGAATAAGTTAAATTCACCTGCTCAGATAGCTAAAACTTTTTACTATAATTGTGGAGAAGACATTTAAGACTTTTTTCATTAGCCCAATTTCCAAATCAGCCTTTTTTCCCCTCTCCTCCTTCTCTTAAACCTCTCCGTTACATACAGCTTTCACTTCAAAGAATCTCTCTTAGTCTCAGAGAAGATGGAGGTCAAAAATTCACATCACAAAGATAAATTTTCTCTTTAAGGAATTTTGGAGCATATTTGTCTATTATTAGAGGTCTAGAGTGATTACTTTTTAAAAATGTCCTTCTTTTTTTAAGTGCAGGACAATTCTGTTTGCAGTGACTTAATCTTTTACAATACCTAACAAGCATTTTGAGATGAATAGGAGAGGTTTGGGGATTGGAAAGGATAAGCGAGATTTGCATTGCTTCTAGAGACAGACTTGTGGTTTTGTAGAGATTTGTAAAACAGTGAATTATTTCTAACTCCTTAAAGAACTGAATTGCAGCTTGAATATAAAGAGAATTGGGGCATCTGGGTGGCTCAGTTGGTTAAGCCGACTTCAGTTCAGGTCACAATCTCACAGTTCATGGGTTTGGGCCCCACATCAGGCTCTGTGCTGACAGCTCAGAGTCTGGAGCCTGCTTCAGATTCTGTGTCTCCCTCTCTCTCTGCTCCTCCCCTGCTTGCACTCTGTCTCTCAAAAATAAATAAACATTAAAAAAATTTTAAATAAGGAATATCAAGAGAATGACCCATCCATCCAACCAGACTTGCTACTTTATATCAGAAATATTTCCAAGTAAGATGGAAATCAGAGATTTCTATGTTTTAAAACTTTAGGATTAACTTCTTTAATGCAGAATGCCTTTTAAATTTTTTTTAACATTTATTCATTTTTGAGAGATGGAGACAGAGTGAAAGAGGGGGAAGAGCAGAGGGAGAGACACAAAATCTTAATTTCCAGACTCTATGCTGTCAGCACAGAGACCAATGCTATAACTAAGGAACCGTGAGATCATGACCTGAGTTGAAGTCAGACACTCAACCGATAGACACCCAGGAGCCCCCAGAATACCTTTTTAAAAATCCGTGCAAATCAGGGGTGTCTGTGTGGGTCAGTTGGTTAAGCATCCAATTTCAGCTCAGGTCATGATCTCACAGTTCGTGGGTTCCAGCCCTGCGTCGGGCTCTGTGCTGACAGCTCAGAACCTGGAGCCTGCTTCAGACTCTGGGTCTCCCTCTCTTTCTGCCCCTCCTTTGCTCACACTCTTCTGTTTGTCTGCCTCTCTCTCTCTCTCAAAAATAAATAAACATTAAAAAAACCTGTGTAAATCATTCAACAAAGACCTTCAAATGCTCTCATTCTTTGTGGGTACACTATTCAACCTTGGACCAATTCACCTTGAGTAGGGGGGAAGAATTTAATTTGCTTTTATCAGTCCCTGAATATCAGCCTCCAGCTGATTCATTTCCTGATCATTTGTAGGAGGGCCCAGGAGAAATTCTACTTATCTGTTGGGGAGGGGGAACTTTCCAGGGGACTATCTAGCTTGTCTGAGAACTATCATGTAATCATGGTTTGGGAGCATACCCCTCAACAGTCAAATTGAGGTCTCAGTGAGTGGAACTGTGAATGGCCACTAACCTTTTCAACCCTTGTCTAAATTTGGTAGGATCTTCTGAATGTGGAGGTAAAAGGGGCTTTATAGTTTAGAATATCTGCTGCTGTCTGGAGGACATGAATTCTTTGCAAGATGGGGAGGTGTCCAAGATACATCTGCAAAGGACATTGCATAAGAAGGGCTGATCTCGCAGAGCCAGATTACAGATTACTCTCCTAGAGAGTAGGCATTAGAAGGTACAGAACAGTGGCCCTACTGCCAATCTCAGGTGCTTCTACTAAATTAATTTCCTGGTTTTCATATTTATGTGCGTAACCTGTATACCCCAAGCCTGGAGATCAGGCCAAAATACTCTCTGTAAATCTTACAAAGAAAGAGAAGTCAAACCAATCAGCTGGGTGTTGAAAGAGTTTTCTGGGAAAATTGGAGGAATTGGGGGGGGGGGGAATAAGGGAATTTGATGAGGTCATGGGCTGGATTTTGAGAGAAAGGGTTTAGACTAAGGGTTCAGTGACCCAAAATATTTTTTGGAGGGGCAGGGGCAGGAGGTGGGGATGAGGAAAAGGGAAATTCATGTTAGATGTGGATTTTAATTTTCATTTTAAGTATAGTTTCTATTCTTCCATCTTATTAAGGAAGTTCCTAGGGCTACCATCATATTCTTTATTATCTGGTTTTAACTTGATCTTTCCACAGGTGCTAGGAAAACAATTGTTTAGGATGAGTGTTCTCTTGAAAACCTTGTTTTTCTTTTAAATATAGCCAATTCAAAGCATCTGTCATCTGGCAGTGAGTGAATAGGATCTTATAGGGACTCAAACCAAGGAGCCTTTTTATGGCTTTACATGAGCACAAGAGGCATCCTTGAGGGAGAGTGCAAAAGACACAGCCCTCCCCAGTTCCCACAAAATTCATTCTCAGGGTTAGTCTAAGAAAGATCTAGCCACAAATAGGATACAACTCACATTTCTGTCTTACCAAATTAGTGAAGTGCTGTTTCCCCTTTCCCTTGAGACTAACGAGACAATGAGGTTGAGACAACAAAGGGCCTGTATGTGTCTGGACCCATTATAACAACTACCCCACCATGCCCCCTGCCCCTGAGAGCTGGGACAGACAAGAGAGCAAATACACCCCTGTACCTGCATTCTCCGGTTGGTGGAGACAAGAGAGAATATACTCACTGGTCATAAAGCCAAGCTCACAAGACATTAGAACAAGATGAGAGAGGAAGAATCAGTTAAACATCTGACTCTTGATCTCAGCTCAGGTCTTGATCTCAGGGTTGTGAGTTCAAGCCCTGCGTTGGGGTCCATGCTAGGTGTGAAACCGACTTAAAACACACATAGACAAAGACACACACACAAGATGGAAGGGAAATGTTCACATTAACAGCTTTCATTAAGCCTTAGGTCTTTTAGCACCAAATTAATATCTCAGAGGGATGTGCTGCTAGGTCTGGGATTGTGTGTTGTTATACAGTCTGCTTTGCTGCACAGAAAAGTTCTTGAGGTTGACAGGTGACTCAGTGTCAGTCTAACCCATTTTGTAACCAACTTATTTTAGCTCAGAGCCATAGCGTTAGGTGGCCAGAGCTCTATCAGCTTTGAAGTACTGATCTGACCACAACATGCTTTCACTTCCGAGATCCCCATTAGCAATAGCCTTTACCTCATGCACATGTTCACTCACAGCAAAGTGTGTATCAACACATGTCAGTCTGGTAAGAACTGTGAACTTACCATTCTGTAAGGCTGGACTGAACAACAGGCTACAGGACCTATGCCTGCCTTCTACCTATGATTTTCCTTTTTATGACAAATGACACAAAAGACAGAGACAAAGGGAAAAAAATGACCATCTCTGGGACAAAAGAGATCAATAGAAAATAAGGTATTCATAACATATCTTTTTTACAAAGTTTATTTATTTATTTTGAGAGAGAGAGCGAGAGAGCAGGGGAGGGGTGGAGGGAGAGGGAGAGAATCCCAAACAGGTTCTGCATTGTCAGTGCAGAGTCTAATGTGGGGCTTGAACCCATGAACCATGAGATCATGACCTGGGCCAAAACCAAGAGTCAGATGCTCAACCAACTGAGCCACCCAGTCACCCCCATAACAAATCTTTACCGGAACTGCTATCCCCAAAGAGCTAGTTCACACAAATATTCTTTCCTGCCAATCTAAATTTACAAAAAGAAGAGGACTCTCTCACCACTCTCCCCTCCATCAGACCCTAAGACAGGGAACCAGGAGACTGACATGGGAAGCATTCTTACCTTCTGCTGACTTTTGCACAATCTCTCCAGTAGCAGCCCCCCAGAACCAGTGGGGTCCAGCCAGTGAAGGTCTCTTTCACAGTTGCCAAATGTAGGGGTAGAAAAAAATTCCCCCTCTTCCCTTCTAGGTTCTTCTGCTGGTCTAATTATTACATTGATGTAAGACAGATTAACACAAGAAATCCCAACACATTTCATATGTGTGGAAGCCCCATAGAAATATGAGGCCCAGTGGGCAGCCAGAAGATTGAGGCTCTAGACCATCCTGCCTTAAGGAAGGGTGTTGGGGTCTGGGAATATGAAGGAGAGGCAGATTGTTCACAAGACAGGAGACGTTTGGAAAACAGGTTGTCCAGTTACACAAATGAGCTTCTTAGGTAAAAAGGTAAGTATCTTTGATAATAGCTCTCTTCTGGTACAGGCCTCCTTTCCAATGTAAATTTAGGCAGTTGAGGGGGAGGTAAAGAGCTTTTCCTGAATCTACAGTTTCTTAAAAATAATCGGCCTAAAATAATCCTTATGCCAGAGAGCCATATTTTGGGGGTGACAAATTTTGCTCCCCTGAAGTTTCAGTATGTTATCTTCTCTCCCCACCTTTGTTCCATTATTATCATATCTATTTCTACATATGTTATATACTTAACTATACAGTATTGTAATTCTTGCTTTGTACAATTTATGGTTTTTAAAGAAGTTAGGAGGAGAAATAAGAAATTTTATTTGTAGAGTCTTTTATATTTACCCACATATTTATCATTTCTGGAGCTCTTCATTCTTACTGTGGGTTTGAGCATCATCTGGTATCACCTCCTCTCAGACTAAATGATTTCCTTTCATATTATTACGAGGTGCATCTACTAGCAAAGCACTGTCTCAATCTTTTGTTATCTGGGACAATCTTTATCTCAGTGACATTTATGAAGGATGGTTTTGCTGGATATAGAATTTTCGGTTGACAGATATTTTCCAGCACTTTGGAATATGTCATTCTGCTGCTTCGTGGTATCCACTGTTTTAGGATTGAGTCATTTGTATAATTTTTATCTTTTTATTAAGATTGTTTTTATTCATTGAATTGTTGTCCTACTTTCCTTAAATTTTTGAGTAGTTTCTTTTTTCTTTTTAGTTCCTGAAAATATTTATAATAGCTGCTTTAAAGATTTAGTCTGATAGAGCTGATATTTTAGGGATACACAGAGACAGCTTCTATTAAGACAGCTTCTACTAACTTTGTTTTTTCTGAATATGGTCACACTTTCTTGCTGCTTTCCCTGTGTTACAGTTTCTTTGATGAAAACTGCATATTTTACATACTACTGAGAGAGGACTTCAACTACTTTCATCTTAATGTCAAACTTTCTAATTGATAAAGTTCTTTTCAGTTTATCTCTTAACTAAGGCAAAAGACTGTGTGGGCAAAGCATCCCCTGATGGGGACTGAAACTATCCCCTCAAGCAGTAAGGAATGCCCTGAGCCAGCAAGACCCCAAGACAATGATCAGCCTCATCTTCATTGCCCACTTGCACATATCCACTCACCATTGTCCTACATCCTCCTTACATAAACCCAAAAGTATTTTGGGCACTTTGAAGACCCCCTTTGAGATACTAGTGCACTGTCTTCCTGTGGTTGGTATTATTGAAATAAATTATTTCCCTGTCTCACCTTTACTCATTTCTTTGTCTTTTTTCTCTCTCTCCTCTATATCTCTCACTCTCTTTTAAGAGAGAGAGCCCACAAGTGGGGGAAACAGTCAGAGAGAGAGAAAGAGAGAGGGGAAAAAATCTCAAGCAACATTCATGCTCAGCATGGAGCCTGATGTGGGGCTCAATCCCATGACCCTGGGATCATGATCTGAGCCAAAATCTAGAGTCAGATGCCCAACCAATTGAGCCACCCAAGCACCCCATTGTTTCTATTTCTTTGAATTTTTCCAGGGGCAAGTGGCCAAACCTGCCTTGTTTTTGATCCCTGGAGCCAGGTGGTCTTGCACTCCTGCACCCCAGCTACAGTATATCATAACAACTATATATTGTAGTCTTCTGTCTCGGTGCTGTTTTGTGTGTGTGTTTAATAACTTGCCTGGACTAAATCGGTGAAGTCTGTCTCCACTGCAGTGCACATCCACAAATGTCTCTGCTGCTTTGTTCTTGCTTTTTATTCTTTATCCTAGTTTCCTAGAGTCAACCCTGTGTCTCCCTAGATTAGCATTTAGCCAAAGACTGGTCAGAGGTGGTACTCAAACACCTTGAACCAGGAAGGCCTCTACTTTCAGCTAATAGATCCTTGAGTAAGCTGGGGAGCACATTCAAATGTTGAGCCTTTCCCCCCCAGGTGTGCCCAGGCTTCTATTTTCCTACAAGTCCTGGCATCTCCCTTGTACATGTGGCCGGCTCCATTGGCTGGGGATGTGTGAGTGGCTTGGCTGCTCCTGTCTCTGCAGCACGTATACACAACCTTGGTCGACCCACGATGTGTGGAGAGTTTATCAGTCTCTCCATGGCTGCTTCTCCCTCAGTGCCCTGTAGATTCCCACACAGGTACCTGCCCATGGTTTGCTCTGCAATTTCAGTCTACAGAAGAGCTGCTGGCTTTCTCTATTTGCTTTTGAGATCACCATTGAAACTGATACTGCTCCATTAAGTGAGACCACTCTGACAGTGACAAAAATCTGCTGGTTTTTACAAGCTGTCCTGATTGAACTACGAAACAACAGAACCGTGGGGGACGGGAACAGCTCCAGGTGAGAACGCCATAGAGTCTTGCTGACCTTACTCAAAATTCAGTTATTTTCATGAACAAACACTTCTCGGTTTGTTGCATATCTCCAGTCAATTTCCAGGGTTCTGAAGTGGTTGTTTTTGACAGTTTTGACCAAGCATTATAATTGTTTTTTGGAGAAATGGTTTGTCAAGCTCTTCACAGTCTTACACTTGAAGTTTCTCTCTGAGCATGAAGTTTTTATAGTGTCTTTCCCAAGCCTGAGAAGGTAATGAATGTGCAAGAAGAAAGGTAAGAGCTTTGGGCTGACAGCTTTGCATCTGGACTCTGCCACCGACTAGTGCTTGCCCTCTGCGGTCGCCCTACCAGAAAAACAATGGGGGCTGAACGGGGCGGTTTCCACAGCTCTTTCCATTTCAAAAATGTTGTTTCTAATAGAAATCAACTAGTAAATTTACATAGTGAACCTAAGAAGATTAATTGATTTCATCTTTTCTGTGATCTCGATGTCATTTTTTTAGAGAAAGAGAAAGTGTTTGCAAGCAGAGGGGAGGAGCTAAGTGGGGGGGGGGGAGAGAGAGAGAGAGAGAGAGAGAGAGAGAGAGAGAGAGAGAGAGAGAGAATCTTAAACAGGCTCCATGCTTGGGGCTCCATCCCATGACCCTGAGATATGACCTGAGCAGAAATCAAGAGTTGGATGCTCAACCAACAGAACCACCCAGGCACTTTTTGATGTCATTTTTATTAAAAAAATTTTTATTCAAGGAAGTTTATAAGTACATGCTCCTTCTGAGAAAAGGGAATATTCCTTTAACTTCAGTAGAAAATAAAAGCTGTTGATTTTTTTCTGTTTCCTTCTTTTCCCTCTCTTTTCTTATCTCCTTTCTCTTTCCCTCTCTTCCTTTCACCCTCCCACTCCCCTCCCCCCCCATATCTTCCATGCAGACCTGGTGAGCCCTGACTTTATACAAGGCACCGTACTAAGTGCTTTCTACATGAGTTCTCTCATTTACTTCTCACAACACCCTCTTCAGGTAGGTCCCATCCTTAACTACACTTTACAGCTAAGGAAAGAAAAGATTGAAAAAAATTCCTGGCTTGCTCAAAGCTGAATAGTTAGCTTCTACCTCTCAATGGCCTTGTTCTGCAACACCAGCTGCGCAGATAAACTGGATGGAGGGCGTGATGTGATCATGGCTCTAGGAGAAGTGGGAGGGAGGTGAGGGAAGAGGAAGGTCCTCAGAACCGTGAATGATGAGCCACGTCTTCCTGCAGCAGACGGTGGAAGAATGTCTGGCCCTAGACTATGGATGGAGTTGGCAGCAAAGCCCCTGCAGGCAGAAAAAGCATAGTCAGCAAGCCACCGTTGCTGGAAAGTGAACATGAGGGCTCTTTACAGCTTACTTGTGGGTGAGTAGTGAGAAGCAAGCATGGAGGTTGTTGAGGGCTCTGGAGGTCAACCCAAAGATTCTGAATTTTATTCAGAAAACACAAAAGGGGTATTTGTGGAAGGGACAGGTCTAAGTTGTGCCTTACATATAGCACCATCCTGCAGTTGTGGGTAGGATGCATTGGATGGAGGAGAGATTGAGAGAACAAGGTCAAGGTCATAGTCCAGAAAGTGGCACTGAGACCTGGCTAAGGGGATAAATTAGGAGATGACAGGGGGCAAAAGGCATTACAGGAGAAATTACAAAGGATTTAGGAGGGCCTTCAGTCTTTGAAATAGAATTCAAAATTCTATTATAACTCTGGTATTTTATTTCTATTTAGTTAGCTATTTTATAGCCTCTGGTCTGTGTATGCTAGAGATCAGGGTAAGCAGTTGCTGTTTTGATGATTTTTGTTTTCAAATGGGTCAAGAGATGGCTGTATATTTTTTCAACAGATCCTTTGGCTTTTATTTTCTCAAATTCCAGATTGTTTACCAGTATAACTTTTGATATCTAAAATCTAGCCTTGCTTGAGAGCACCCAATAATTTTTTTTCCTTTACTAAAATAAAACATCTTTACAAAATGGCGACATTCCTAACAAGCTCTAGATGGTGGACAAATGAGGTAAAGTGGAGCCATCCCACAGTGCACATGGCACCAGCTCCCTTTGCTGTCACTGCTCTAAGGAGCAAGTGCGCTCCATCCACCAAACTCGGCTTAAAAACAATCCTCGTTTACTTTCCTGTGTTTCTCATTGCCCTAGTTACTACATTAGTAGTCAGGGTACCGTGGTGGGTTTTGTGTGCATGTGTGCACATGCACGAGAGAGCAAAATTGTGAGGACAGAAGAGTTGTCCTTTCCTTTTTCAAACATTCTATAAATAGAAAAATAGTAGATATAAAACATTAATTGCATCATTCCCACAGGAGCTAATTCTACCTCTATTTTCCTATACTCTTTTGGGCAATACATTACTCATGGTAGAGTCTTTGACATTTTTTTTTTTTAGCAGAAGTAATAATATGGCTTCTACTGTCCTTAAGGAAACACGGTGCTTATATGGTGATTATAAGCTGTTGTTTCTTTCCCTGCTCCAAAATGTGAAATTCATAAATTCCTGATAGAAAAATACAACATCCCACCCAAGGTGGCATCAGAGGCCACACGTTAGAGGGTGGGGGTGGGATGAAATCCTGCATTCACGGCCAGGAGTGGTCACGTCACCACTGCCGTTGGTCAGGTCACCCTGAACCACAATTCCCCTCTCTATGATAGATGGGATTGGCTCTACTTTTCTTCCCGCTCCCTAACTACAACCCCATCTGAATGATGAAGCCCATCTTGCTGCAGGAAGGAGGGTAGAAAGCCATGGCTCATGTCTTGCTTGACCTGCTCTGAAGGATTCCAGATTGGTGAACCCCGCATGGGAAGTACATGCCTTTCATAAATTTTCTCAAGGAGACCTCATTTTTCCTACCCTCTGGCGTTACGCTTCAATAACAGTCGTGGGCCTGATTTGGCCCCTGCAATCTCATGGAAAATGTCTCTTTCCCAGCAAGCCTAGCATTTTTAAAGAGGAGAAAGATGGCAGATACGGATACTGGGCAATCTCCCCCAGAGTCTGCTTACCCGGGTCAAGCTCACCAGCCCTCTGTCCTCTCAGCAATTGTTTGCTCTGGACTTTGCTGGGGAGGCTCTGGGAGGCGGGGCAGACGCTGCCCTCCTGCATGGCACCGCCCGGGAGAGTCAATATTGAAAGATCTGTTTGTTTTTTTGGCCTCCACCTGTTGGAAAGTCCGTAATCATAGCCACTCATATTCAGGAAGAAGGGACAGCGGGGGAATTCCTGTACTGGAACAGTGAATGTTTCCACTGTTCCCCAGGAGGGGGTGGGGGGTGGGGGGCGAAGAGAGACGAATCCGCCTTCAGTTATAGTTGACAGCGGCATGTAAGCAGGAAAACGTAGAGATGCCAGGAGGAGGGTGCATTGAAGCCTAACGGTGACTCAGGAAGCACACCTCCTGGAGGTGTCCTGTGCCCTCCAACCCTATTTGCTAGTCTCCCTTACTGGGTATCCCCCCCACCCCAGCAAAGGAGGCAGCAACTCACAGCATAAATGTCTAAATGCCACCCCACTGGCTTACCCAGACCCTCCAATCATCCCCTGTTTTCCTGTGTCCTAGAGAACTCAAGGTGTCACCCAGGAGGTCCCTCCACAGTCTTCTCGGGTCTCGCTTCCCACCCTCACCCACTGCTATCTTCTTCTCCAGTCTCTGAGAAGTAGGGGCTTCACCGCCCCCTTCCATGCTCTCCAGGCCCTCCTGCCTCTTCTGGAATCAGGGCTTTGACCCCTCCGCTCTTCCATTCTTTATCAGATTCTTGACCTCAGTCTAGAAACATTTTGTCTCCTCTGCATTTCTCTCCCCTCTGCTGCCAGCCTCCCTGAGAGGGGCCCTTCCTCGTGCCACCATCTCCTTACTTCCCATTCACTTGCAAACCATAGTGTTGAGGAGGTCAGCACTCCTCCGAAATAAGAACAAAAATGCAACACGACACAACAAAACCCCTGTTGTATGACCAGAGGGAAGGGAGAAAGTGGGTGCTGATATGTGCACCAGCACCAGGATGGTACCCCTGTGAGAAGAGTCGGGGGGTTCCCCCAGGGTCAGTGTCTGGGGAAGGATTCCAGGAGAACGGAACATTTCAGCGGGGCCTGGATGCATGAATAGGAGTTCCAAATGCAGACGAGAAAGGGGAAAGGTGTTCCAGGCAAAGCAAGAACTCCCAGCAGCTGCTGTTTGGCAACAGCCTGGGTGCCTAGAACAGGGGTGTGTGTGTGTGTGTGTGTGTGTGTGTGTGTGTGTGTGTTGGGTGCAGACAGGTTGAGGCTGGAAAATTAGCTTGTGGCCAGAGAGTTTGCCCCCGAAGGTTTTATGGACCAGGCTGAGGGGCATCCTTCAGCCTGAACCTTGGGAGGCCTCTGGAGACTGATTTAGTGTTTTATTAATAAATACGCACTGGCTGTTTTTGTTATGCGCGCACCATGTCCACAGTTGACTGTATAGAAGAAGCAGGAGCGCAGAAAGGGCAAAATCCAGTCAGGTAAGAGCAGGGGTGGACCTGGATGTGGCGAGTTTTTCAGGAGTGCATGACCACAATGAGAGAAAAGCAGGGCTCCACCGGGCTGTGCAGCCGGTAAAAACACTCTGGAACCAGAGGGCAAGGGGGCTTAAGGGCACTGGGAGCTGAGGGGCCCGGGAAGTCTGACCAGTCAGGCAGGCTAAGTCAGCAGCAGCCCCGCCCTCACCACCCAGGATCCCCAGCAGGCTGAGGTCTCTTCCCGCCGGCCCAGACCCCACCGCGCGGCGTCTCCGGATCCTGGAGGGCGCCCAGGGGGCGGCGGCGCCGGCAGCGGAGAGGGTGGGGGAGGTTCCGGGTACTCCGCTGCCACTTCTGTGGCGCCAGCGCTGGTGCGGCCGGTGCTGGTCGGGGCGGAGAAAGCGGAGCAGCCCCGCCTGGCAAGAGGCCGCCAGACAACTGTGAGACGAACCCCCAGCGCGGGCGGGTCGGAGGGAAGGTGGCGAAGCCCAAGGTACGGTGGAGGAGGGTCGGAGGGGTGCGGGGTGCGCGCTTCCCCTGCCCCCTCTGCGCGGTGCAGCTCGGGAGCGGCGCTTCCTCTCTGTACCCCGGGGCAGCCAAGTGGGGGCGAATGTGTGCGCAGCACATGGAGTTGGGAGGCAGGGGAGGCTGTGCTCCCCGGAGGGTAACAGCGCCCCCCCCCCAACTGGCCAGACCTTGCTCCCTGGTCGGGGAAGATCCCTGAGGGGAACTGGAGGAGGGCGGGGACTGGGGTTGAGATCTAGAAGGATCTCAGGGACCCTTTTCCACACCCACCCTCTTCACTTTACAGAAGAGGAAACTGAGGTGCACAGTTAAGTGACTTGCCCAAGGTCACAGATCTAGAAATGAAAACTCCTCCCATGTATGTCAGTGCTGCTATGAGCTCTTGCCACGTGGACCAGGACAGCAGCATGGCTATTCCCGTGCCTCAAAACAAAGCACTGAGAGAGAGTATCAAAAGACAAAGAGACAGAAAGAGAACCTCCTAGAGCAAAGGAAGAAGGTCAGGAAATGGGCTTATTACTGGGGCTGCACTTCTTCCCTGGGCCCATTCCTGCTGTGGTCTGGCCATGTGACTCAGCTGGCCCTGCTGACTGTGGCCCAGGTGCGTGTGTGTGCATGCATGTGTGCGCGCACATGTGTGTCTGCGTGTGTAGGCACATGTGTATGTGTGTTTGCGCACGTGTGTGCATGTGTATGTATGCACCAAGATGTAGTGAATCTCCCCAAGCATTTGGAAAAGCCCACTGAGTCCATATGTCCACCCACTTATACACCATGAACTTGATGGGGACCTGCCCTGTATTTGACTCTGAGGAGGTTTGTATAGGTAGGTTCTGGCACTGAATGGACCATTTTAAGCCAGTATTGCCTTTATTTCCTTTAAACAACACGCACATAGAATGACCCATTATTTCCTCTCTTCCATCAAGTGGTCAAGTGGTTTCTTTGCCATCTCAAATTGTTTCCTTTCCTTTAAGAGAAATTTGGTTAAGGCTTAACTAAGTTAGAGCCAGTAGGTGTCCCATCCATGTGTGCATGGTCAGTAGGAGCTGTGGGTAGTGTCAGAAGGTGTCTATGCACACTGCCAGCTCCTGTGGGCACTGATGGAGGGAAGCAGAAAGGAGAGGGTGGTTGTGGGAGAAGAGGAAGGAGGGGGAGGGACACAGTGACAGGAGAAGGAAGGAAGGAAGAGTTAAGTCCATGGCACAGACAAGTCAGCGGCATGGGTGGACTACCTTTGGTGATCTACACTTTGGGAACGTGCTCCCCAGTATTCAGAGGTGACACGAAGCAGGGAGATAACCAGATTTACATAAAAAAAAAGACAAGAGCAAGTCACCCTTAGAATTTATTGTGCAATCCATTCACTTATAAGGGTGAAAAGGAGAGTGTTAATAATGATGCCTTTGGGAGGACACCTTGGACAAACTGGTCATCCTTATGACAGCCAGTATGCATTAAGTAGAAGACATGCTTCCTGGTTTAAACCTCACTACAACTCATTCGGTCTGCTGTCATTCCCATTTTATAGAAAAAGTAACTGAGGAACAGAGAGGCAATGTATCATGCCCATGGTCATACAGCCAGTAAATGGTAGAGGCAGAATTTGAATGCAGGCAGTTTGGCTATTCCAGAGCCTGGACCTGCAGATCACATGACCCTGGCCCTCCAGCTCTCCACTGTCCCCTTCCAGAACTCAGCGTATGAACTTTTGGGTAGCTGTTTCATTTTACATCTGCTCTCAACTGTCAGCTTAGCATGACATCAGCTGGGTAGGAAGCCGAGCTGTGACTGAAGCTGTAGTGACCGAGGAGGAAGCATGCTATGCGCGTTGTCCCTGCAGGCTGCACCTTGTGCAGACAGCCTTGGCCTCAGGTCTCTAGGTTCTGATGCATTCTTGCTTTGTGGCAACTCTAGCTTTTCAGGCTGGGTCCCCGAGGACTTTTGGACTGAGTTAGACGTAGCAAGATCCTCTGAAGGGCCTATGTTGGGAGTGGGTCCAAAGGCCCTCGTCTGCCAGTGCTGACTAGAGGGGGCCACCATCTGATGGACAAAGTTATATTCAGCCCCCTCTCCATCTCCCCCCCTACCCCAGCTTGAAGAATATAGGATTTTCTTTTGTGACAGATTCTTCTGGAGATAGGCATTCCCTTTGTCAGTTTGTCCTGGCTGCCAGCCCTGGCTGTCTCAAAATGTCAGTGAGGCTCTTTCTTCCCTGGCCTGCTTTTTGACACATCCTGGATGGGCTGGCCAGGGGAGGCATTTACTGGGGCAGCATCTTAGCAGTGAGCAGAGCCTGACCCTGGGGGATGCTCTGGGCATTTCTAGGAGATGTAGGAAGGTAGGAGCAGACAGACTTCCCATGTGGTTCGGGTTCCAAGGACCTCTGTCCCCACTGATCTTGTGCAAAAGGCCCCTTATTCATGTAACAGAGCTGCCATGCCCCGGGGGCTGGGCCTGAGACATTGTGGGAGGGAAGGAACTTTCCTTCTTTAAAGGACCTCCAGTAGTGTGGCTGGGTTGGCTCAGCACCCAGCCCATGCTCCTAGCGCTCCCCTGGGTCTGTGCAATCTGCTGCCCTCCTGGGCTCGGAGGCAAGATGAGAAGGTAGGACTTAGCACCCAGGCTGGGATGTGCCAAGGCCTCCTGGGGCCGCGGTGGGGGTGCCCTCCTCCCAGGGCCTGCATTTCTGATTTCTGGCCAGGCAGCTTCCTTAACTGCTCTTTTAATTCACAGCAGCACCAAGGAAGTATGAGGCTAGCTACAACGGCTCAATTACCAGTGCAGACAAGAAGAAAATCTCCTATTAGCTGGGCGATTGGTTTATTTTCACTTTATTTACTTTAGATATTGCTCAGCGTTGAGCTCCAAGATTTGCAGCTGGCCCAGGTAAATGGATGGAGCTTTGCCACATTGAAGCCACATAGCCACACACCTGCACTCCCTGGGATGGGAGGGGGGAAGACGGACTTCCGGCAGCCCCGCCCTGAGTAAACACAGAACTTCAGGGACCCTTGGCGCGCCTGGGTGGCTCAGTTGGTTAGGTGTCTGACTTTGGCCCAGGTCATGATCTCACGGTTTATGAGTACGAGCCCCACGTTGGGGTTTATGAGTATGAGTCCCGTGTCGGGCTCTGTGCTGACAGCTCAGAGCCTGAAACCTTTTTCGGATTCTGTGTCTCCCTCTCTCTCTGCCTCTCCCCTACTCACACTCTGTCTCTCTCTCAGAAATAAATAAACAGTAACAACAACAACAACAACAAAAAAGAACTTCAGGTACCCTCTTCCCACTGCACCTGGAGGCTGGATGCACAGAGATGCACGAGGCATGGCGGAGAGCTTGGCACAAATGAACTCATTAGACCCTTATTACCACCTCATGAGTTCAGTACTATTATTATCATTCTCCCCATTTTACAGATGAGGAAGCCAAGCCTCTAAGAAGTGGGGTAATTTGCCTGAGGTCATACAGCTAATAAGAAGCCAATCTGTGGGGTACCTGGGTGGCTCAGTTGGTTAAGCGTCCAAATCTTGATTTCGGCTCAGGTCATGATCTCATTTTCTGAGTTTGAGCCCCACATCTGGCTCTGTGCTGACGACACAGAGCCTGCTTGGGATTCTGTCTCCCTGTCTCTCTCTCTGCCCCTCCCCTGCTTGTTCTCTATCTCTCAAATAAAAATAAACCAAAAAAAAAAAAAAAAAAGAGGCCAATCTGGGACTTGAACTTGCTACCTGGCCCAGGGCCATGCCTCAGCCATTCCTTAGCCTATGCCTCTGAAGCTGAGCTCAGAACCAGCACCACACTGGTTTGCACTCTGACCAGCCATGTGTCCCCAGCCTGAGTTTCCTCCCTCTTCAGTGAAGTGGGAATAATTACCTGCCAGTCGACCTTGGGTGAGCTAATGGGTATGAAAGGGCACCCTGGTGAAGGCTTTCATGATCCCCGTGATCATGGGGGCTTTACCTGCTGAGAGTTTGGTGTTGAGCTCCACCGTCCAGAGCCTCCTCCCGCCTTGTTGAGCTTGTCAGTGTGCTCATCTTAGACCCCAGTTCCCCGGAGGACAGGGACAGGGTCTCTCACCTAATCAGCATCTGTCCTTCCTTAGCCCTACCGGGACAGCTAAGAGCCCCCAGGGGACCTGATTTAAGAAGAGAGGCCGAGTTTTCTCAGCCAGCGTTCACAGTCCCCTAGGAGGGTTAGTCTAAAACAACACCCAGTGCTGTTGGGGTTGAGAGCAAGAAGAGTCAAGCACGTATCTTGTGGCCTCACAGAACAAGTGGAAATTGAGCTGGGTGCAGAAGAGTGGATCAACCTTGGAAAGGCACAGAGGAAAGTGGAGGCATTGGAGGTAGAGCCTGTGACAGGGTACAAAGCACAGTGGGCAAGGCATGTTGGTGAGTGGCAGGAGGGACCTCCCAATTGAAGGGTCCCCACAGAGGTCTGTGTCACTGAGTCACTGTGCCTGGCTCCCAGCAGAACTCTCTGCACCACGTTGCTGCCCCTGTACTTTAAATGACAGCTGGAAAAGGCTGTTGGGCCCCGGTGAGGCCAGGCCCAGGCCACAGGGCATTCATAGCAGCAGTGTCCTGAGGCACAGGACAGCACTTTACTCTCTGGAATGGCAGCATCAGGCTGGCAGCCTTGCTGTGGACACCAGAGAGGTCATGGCTGAGGTTAGAGACCCTGACCAGAGAGGCTAAATGTGACTCCAGCAAAGGTACATGTCTCTGTGGGGAAGGAGGAGCCACTCTGTTTATAACCTGAGCATGACTGAAAGCTAGAGGCAGTCTTCCTAAAGGTAAGGGTTCTCTCTGAACAAAAGAGCAGCACCCCTGCCCCCAGAGAGCATGGAAGGGAAGGGGTGGAGGTCCCTGGAAGCTTCCTTCTGTTTCTTCGAAATTATGGTCAGAAAAGACTGTCGGGGAGATTCCATCAGGAAAGATGAATTGTTCTGCATAAGAATCTTAGATCTTTCTCTGATGCCATCATCTGTGGTGGTTGTGGGTTTTCAAGTCTTCTGGCAGCTTCTATGAAACAGATGTCCTGGGGGCACCTGGGTGGCTCAGTCGGCTGAGCCTTCAACTTTGGCTCAGGTCATCATCTCCAGGTTTGTGAGTTCGAGCCCCACATCGGGCTTTCTGCTGTCAGAGCAGAACCTACTTTGGACCCTCTGTCCCTCTCTCTCTGTGCCTCCCCTGTTTTCGTTGTCTCTCTCAAAAATAAACAAACTTTACAAAGATAATAAGCAGATTTCCCGGATAAGGATCGGCTCCACACTATGGAGGTGGTAGCCTACGGTATGGTGTCGGGGTGCACGGACACTGCCTCCCCTCCGAGTCCCACAGAGAGAAGGTGACCCTAATTCTCCTTTACGTTACTTTTGTTTTAATATCTTCAGTGCACTTCAGTTCAGTTTTAGGGTATTATTTTATATTTGAGCGTTTTTTGGTAACTTGGTCTTTTTTTTTTTAAATTGGAGTAAAATATACAGAACATAAAATTTACAATTTTAACCATTTTTAAAATTTTTTTATTTTTTATTTTTTATTTTTTCATAATATTTTATTGTCAAATTGTTTTCCATACAACACCCAGTGCTCTTCCCCATAAGTGCCCTCCACCATCACCATTTTTAAGTGTGTAGTTCAGTGGCATTAAGAACACTCAGTGTTGGGGTGCCTGGGTGGCTCAATCGGTTGAGTGTCCTACTCTTGATTTTGGCTCAGACCATGATCTCACGGTTTTGTGAGTTGGAGCCCCACATTGGGCTCTGTGCTTTGACTACAGGGAGGCTGCTTGGGATTCTCTCTCCCTCTCTCTCTTTCCCTTCCCTGCTCATGCTCTCTCTGTCTCGCTTAAAGTAAGTAAATAAACTTTAAAAAAAGAGCATCAGAGTGTTGTGTAGCCACTATGACCACCACGAGACCTTTCTTCATCTTCTGAACTGATATGGTTAGGTAGTAAGCCTGACCCCAGAGACTTCCCCAAGCTTGCTCTGTCGCAGCTTCCTTTCTCGCAGTGGCCTAGCCGTCAGATGCCCCTGCCACTTGGGCAATCTTTCTGCAGCTGTTCCTTAATACTTCCTGGGTTTTTTTTTTTTTTTTAAATTCTGTGCTTCTGCCACACGAGCGTCTGTGAGAACCACCTTCCTTTGGGCTGGATTCTGTGCTGCGCACTTTATTTATACAGCATCTCGTGTATTTCTCCCCATGGTCCTCTGTGGTAGTTCACCTTCGAGATGAGGAAGCGGGTCAGCGAAGCGACAAGCCCAGGCCATGGTAATGCCAGAGGTCGGGATTGACTGTGGAGCCTCTGACCTCCCTCCTCTGTCTGGATGGGAACGTCACTGTATAAAATCAAGCACAGCGTCTACTCCAGAAGGTTTCTAGAATCTGCAAAAATTTGGGTATATGTTACATGAACCATCTTCTATTAGGATTCTTAACTGGAGCCTTTAGCCAAAAAGGATTTGCTTGTAAATAGCTTAATTACATACCATAGATAAACTGCTAATGGAATTTACCAAACTGCTAAATTAAGCTCAACTAATTACACATGTACTATAAAGTGCGATTTTAGCTTTGACCATGGATGGGTCCCTCCCATGGCGGGAGGGATGGCAAAATTCTCTTTGGCCATAGGGATTTGGTTACCATGTCAGTTCTTATTCTTAATCATGATCTGTGGTGCTCTTCTGTCCCCTCTTGGTGTCCTGAGGAAGCTTGACTCTGCATGTACTCAGGGCAGCGTAATTTAGCCCTAGAGCATGTCTGTCCTGGCTACAAATATGCCAGAATGTGTCTCCTATTTCTCCAACAGACTTTCTAGCATTTTTATCTTCTGCAGTGTGTCTCTCTGACACCTTTCTCCTTGCTTTTCACCACCCCTCTGTGGTCTCTGTTAGTCCCTGCCATGTTGCCCCACACTCAGATTTCTAGGGTTCATCTTTGCTTGGGGCTCAGGGTTCCGTTTTTGGGACATGTGGCTTAAGTCCAGGAATGAAGTCAGCTGGAGAAGCAGCTAAGTACCCAGCAGACTGTGACATGGGCCCCAGGCATAAGTTAATTTATTGAGTGTCTACCATGTGCCAGGCACTGTTTCTAATCTTGGACTTAGCATCCCCATTTTACAGATGAGGAGACTGAGGCTCAGAGAGGTTAAATAGCTTGTCTGAGTTCACGCATCTAGTTCTGGTATAGACACTTACATCAAGGACATCTCCCCCATGCTGTTGATCCTTCTGTACCAGAATGGTTTCCTACAAAGGCTAGTCCCGTGGGGGGTGGGGTCTGCTGAATGACAGAGCTCTGGTCACACACCTGTACCATGGGAGCAGATTTCCCTGACTCCGCACTAGGTAAGCTGCGCCAGGCAGGTCAGAAATACAGGGGTGTGGAAGGCTGATTGAAAAGTCTGCTCTAGCACTTTCTAAGGAATGTGATTTTAATACACTGGACTGCTGCTTGAATCAGAAACAAAGGCACAAAAAGGAACTGCTAAGTGAAATGAATGTTAATGAAAAAAAATTACTAGGCCTCTATTATGCAATCACACATTGCAAACTAAAAATATTTCTTTAAACACACAAGCCCTATTATACTGAGAACCAGAATGAAGAGCTCTAATTTGTTCTGAATAACAATCACATTATACCACGCACCACATCTGAGTTTTCAGATACTTTGGGGGCTGAGTGATTGTGACTATTAGTGCCAACCTCCCCTCCACCACCCAAACCCCAAAACTTAAACCAAATGGATCAACAGATAGTGACTAAGCACCTACTGTGTGTGGTACGTTCTACTGGAAGAAAGATCAAAGCCTAATACTTGTGTTGACAGCACAGGTGACTGTTACCAAGAGGGCAGGACCAAGGGTGCGTGCTCTAGAAGGGAATAGGCTTCACAGAAGGCATACTTCTTTGTGAGCCAGGCCTTCAAGGATAGTGGAATTCAGCAGATGGGTGGCCGCAGGGGCTCCTGGGAGGAGTATACCATGAAGATCCTTCAGTTCATTTTAGTAGATGGTGTCTGAGGGCCTTTCTGCGTGGAAATTAAACCCACAAGACATGCCATAACCCTGCCAATAATTTTTTAATGTTTTAAAATTTATTTTTGAGAGAGAGAGGAGAAAGAGTGAGCATGAGTAGAGGAGGGGCAGACAGAGATAGGGACAGAGGATCCAAAACGAGCTCTGTGCTGACAGCAGAGAGCCTGATGCAAGACTCGAGCTCACAAACCAGGAGATTATGATCTGACCCGAAGTCGGATGCTTAACCTACTGAGCCACCCAGTTACCCCAAACCTACCAATATCTTTAAGGGTTACCCCCTCCTCCTCCTCCTGCTGGCCATCACTGACTTGGTTTACTATCTAAAAGCTGTGAGGAGCCAGAACTCTGATTCTTTTTCTCTCTTGTGGACAGAGATGTTGTACAGAATCCAGCACAGCGAGCCTTGGCTGGGCACATGTGTGTCTACACTTGGAGGTTTCTAGAATCTGCATGGGTGTGAACATGTGTTTTATGGACCGTGCTCCATTAAGATGGAGATGTGTTCAGAACCCTACGGAAGGTTCTATAGGGCTGTCGGTGGAAGCAGGCAGGGCCACCCACAGAGACTCACGCTCTTGGTTCAAAGTTGTCCACCAGGAAAAGCTAATGAAGCAGATGGAAAGGAGAAGCCCAGGTGAGAACTCCTTTAACAATAGCCCACCATTCACTTCTTTCACGTCTGCTGCCTGATTTTTTTTTCAGCCCCAGTTATAGGGCCACACCTGAGGCCTGGTAGCGGCGGCTGATCCAGTCCTTTCTGCCCCTGCCTGCCTGGGTCCCTGACTAGTTCACGCAGCACACAGCCGTACCACGCTCTGTCTGCAGCTGCGAAGTCAGCGCCGGGCTGTCCTGGAAGACTTTACAAAGAGAGGTTAACGAGTGCAGTGATAGTCATGGTTGACTGTCTTGCCCTCACCCAGGGAACACACATGCCCACTCCACTGCTCAGGGCTGTTAGCCTCTAAACTCCAGGCTGATGGGGCCTAATTAGTGCTCCTGAGTGGGTTTTCTTCGGTAGCCTAAGATACAAGCTGAGTGACAGTCATGTCTCATGTCCCCCTAAACGCAAATGCCGCTCTGATGGAAGTCCTGATGGGGTTCTCGTAGGATGCAGTTCTCCCAGGACCTGGTCCCCAACAGTGGAAGCAGGCAATCAGGTAGACAGAAAGCTCGAGCAGAGCCGTTAATACTTGGCAGCAAATTTGTGGCTCTGGCTCACTGTTATTGGCCTCAGTTGCCCCATTGATAAAATAGCTGCCCGTCACGTCTCAGGCATGTTGTTAACAGTGGAATGAAGCAGTGACAATGTGAGAGCACTTTACAGGGATAAAACCTTTTAAATGTTTTTTTGCAGCCAAGTAGTCCCCATCCATTCACCAGGCTGGGCTAAATTGACCATTTGCTTTGTGGGTCTTTAAAATAGGCCCATGGGGAGTCGGCTCAGGCCTCAGTGCCATTTACCAATAGGGTGAGCTCGGCCAGTGACCAGATCCAGAGCTTCCCATGTTGCAAGACTCTCAGGCAGAAATGGGAAGGGACCAGGCTGACAGGCACCTTGGGGAGCCTGGTTTCCGTTTCACCCCAAACAGCATGGAGATGTCCCACAAATAGAGGTGTTAATCTGAGGTTTTGTTGTCTCTAAGAAATGATCCACAGTGCGTTTCTTGATATCCAGAGCTTCTGCCCTTCCTTCGCAAATATTTGCCCAGGGATGTGGAGAGTAGAGGTAGCCGTGGAGAAGAAAGGATGGAGGATGGTACATGTCCGCAAGTGCAGGTGTGTGGTCAGACACCTGTCAGCTTCACTTGGTGTAGATTCAAGTTCACGCATTCACTGAGCGCCTCCCCTGTACCTGAGCTAGGAGACAGGACTATTACTCTCATCCTTAGCTTAGAGGGGAGGAAGGTGGAAGCCAAGCCACATGCTCAAGGTCACCCAGGTAATAAGTGTAGAATCAGAATTCAAATGCAATGTTTGGACTGCAGATCCCCCTCTCTTAGCAGGCTAAAGCCAGTGCTAAAGCCAGTACCCTGACAACGGTCCTTCCTGTGGACCCAGCCCTGGGCACTTTGCACAGTAGTCCCATGCTCTGCTTTTAAATCTTCACAGCAGAGCAGTGAGGTGATTATAATGCTGGGTGTTGTATGCCCAACTGTGCATGTTAAATGAAATGATGGCTATGGAAACACCTAGTAAACTGTGAGATGCTCTCCAACTATGATATTTACTGCCTCCAATTTATAGTTGAGGAAAATAAAATCAGAGAGGTGCAGTGGCTTGCCTCAGGACACATGGAACAAACAGCAGAGTAAGGATGACAGCTCTGGTCTTAGAACTTCAGGGCTGGTGTTATTGGTTTCTGTGACACCATCAAGGGAAGATTGGTTCTGGATTTATCTGTCCCCTCCCTGTTTTTTTTCTTAATATTTATTTTTTAGAGAGAGAACACACCTGCATGTATGTGTGTGAGCAGAGGAGAGGCAGAAAGGGAGACACAGGATGCAAAGCAGGCTCTGCATTGACAGCAGCAAGCCCAGTGCAAGACTTGAACTCACCATATGAGGCTTGAACTCAAGAACCACAAGATCTTGACCTGAGCCAAAGTTGGATGCTCAACTGACTGAGCCACCCAGGTGCCCAGTCCCCTCCCTGGTTTTGTTCCTCCTTCCCCCTTGCCCTACCCTCTAGATTGTTGCCAAATGCAAATTAGGCAGAAAACTTCAAAGGGTCTAAGCTAACTTTTCTTAGCTGCCTTTTCTCTTCTTTCATAGTCCTTATGAAATGTAATGAAGTCCCTTCTATCCCAACTTGTACCCCAATGTTCATAGCGGCACTTTCTACAATAGCCAAATCTTGGAAAGAGCCTAAATGTCCATCACCTGATGAATGGATCAAGAAGATGTAGTATATATATACAATGGAGTACTATATGGCAATGAGAAAGAATGACATATGGCCATTTGTAGCAAAGTGGATGGACCTTGAGGGTGTCATGCTAAGCAAAATAAGTCAGGCAGAGAAGGACAGATACCACATGTTTGCATTCATAGGTCTAACAGGAGAGACCTGGCAGGGGACCATGGGGGGAGGAAGGGGGAAAGAGAGTGGGGGAGAGTGAGGGACACAGATCAAGGGAGACTACTGAATACTGAAAATGAACCATGGACTAAAGGGGGAGGGGGAGGGAGGGAGGGGGGTGATGGTCATGGTGGGGGGCACTTGTGGGGGAAGCACTGGGTGTTATATGGAAACCAATTTGACAAACTATTAAAAATTTTTAAAAAATAAAAAATTTTAATGTTTATTTGTAAAAAACAAAAAAAGAAAGAAATGTAGTGAAGTCCCGGTTGGAGTCAGGGAGAGTGCCTCTCAGCATGAGACCAGGGTCTCGTTGTCTCCTAGTTGGCAGAAGAGCCCTGGGACAGGGCAGTGGGTGGAATGAGCCATTTTGCCCTATGGATGGACCAACATGTTTTTAATGACCTCTTAAAACTGCAAACGCAGGTTATTTTACAATTGTGAGTTAAATGGAAATCCAGAGTGTATATATCCCTGGAACATGTGTGTGTACACATGCAGTATTTTAAAAATAGAGACATCATAGATATTTTGCCTGGAAGATCTTGGGCTTGATACTGAAAAGATAACAAGGAAACAGCTGCTAAGCACCAGCTCTGTGGTGCAGATTCATATGCTGTGACAAAGTGCCACAATTCTATCTTCCACCTGAAGCAGAGGCGGTAATTCTCTGTTGCTAACAGTGTCTTCCTTACTTGTTTATTTATTACATTTTGATAGAGATAGGAAATTAGGATTTATTTTACATAGTCTAGAGGCAAAAGCTATGTTGGGAGCATTTGTATGTGTCTGCTCATTTATTCCTTACAGCAACCTTGCGTAAGTGGTATTATTATGTGAATTTTTAAAACTTTATTTATTTGTTTGTTTGTTTGCTTGTTTGTTTATTTATAGAATGAGAGAATGAATCTCAGCAGGCTCTGCACTGTCAGCAAGGAGCCTGATGCAGGGCTCTAACTCACAAGAGATCATGACCTGAGCTGAAACCAAGAGTCATATCCTTAACTCCACTCAGCCACCCAGGTGCCCCTATATGCATTTTTTAAAGATTTTATTTTAAGGGACGTCTGGGTGGCTGAGTTGGTTAAGCATCTGATTTTGATTCAGGTCGTGATCTCGAAGTTTGTGAGTTTGATGCCCGAGTTGGACTCTCTGTTGTCAGATCCTCGATCTACCTCTTTCTTTGTCCCTCCCCCACTTGCACTCTCTCTCTCTCAAAAAAAATGCCTTTTGATGAGGGTCTGCTTGTGGCAAACTAGAGTTTTGTTTATTGGATAATACCTTCATTTCTCTTATTCTTTTTTAAATTATTTTATTTATTTATTTTTTAGGTAATCTTACACCCAATGTGGAGCTCAAACTCCCAACCCTGAGATCAAGTCACACACGATCTACCCACTGAGCCAACCAGTGCCCCCATTTCTCTTATTCTTAAAGAATGTTTCTGTTGTGTTTTGTTTTTTTAGGTATAGAATTCTCAGATGATGATTACTCTCTTCGAGCACATTGAGGCCATTTGACCATCTTTTGGCTTAAAATCATTGAGAGGTAACTTGTCTTTTCTTGTTGGCTGCTTTTAAGATACTCTTGTTGTCTCTGATGCTCTGTAGTCTCCCTGAGATACAGCTGGTGGTGAGTTTTCTTTTATTTATTCTTCTAGATTCATAGGCATTCTCGAATATGTGTATCAGTATCTTTCCTCACTTTTAGAAAATTTGTAGTCATTATCTGTCCAAATACTTTCTGACTCTCCCCTTTCTAGGACTTAAAACAGACACATGCTAGCTTCCATTTTTCATGTCTTCTAAGCTATCTCCATATTTTTCTGAGTCTTGTCTTTCTGTGTGCATTTTGGTTAGTTTATTTTGACCTAGCTTCTAGCTCACTACTTCTTTCTCAGACTGTATCTAATATGCTATTAAGTTTGTCCACGGGTTGTAATTTCAATTATTTATTTTTTATTTCTAAAAATTCCCTTTGGTCCATTTCCCCCATATCTTCTTGATTATTTCTTGTGGTTTGTTGCCATTGTTCCTTGTACATAATTGCAAGCTTGTCTTTAATTTCTTTAATTACATTATAGCCATTATTATAATCAGAACCTAGATATTCCATTATCTGAAGAAGTCCCTGGCCAGTGAATTTCTTTCTCTTGCCAGCTCATCAATGCTCTTAGAGACATTTAAAAAACTATATATTTTGTACAAGAGTTTTCAGTTGTTTTAGTGTGGGGGCGGGGAGGGGGTCAAATTTACTTAGCCTACGATAATGTCAGAAAAAGAAATCTAGTATATTTATTTGAGGAGGGCTCTTGTTGGGATGAGTACTGGGTGTTGTGATGAGTCATGGGAATCTACTCCCGAAGCCAAGAGCACACTGTGTACTCTGCATATTAGCTAATTTGACAATAAATTATGTATATAAAGAAAGAAATTCTGTTAAAAAATTGACAGAATTGGGGCACCTGAGTGGTTCAGTGGATTAAGCATCCAATTCATGATCTCGGCTCAGGTCTTGATCTCAGGGTTGTGACTTCAAACCCTTGTTGGGCTCCACACTGTGTGTGAAGCCTATCTAAAAAAAAAAAAAAAGACAAATTATGATTGGGAAGTAACCCAATGGAGATTGGCCTCTGGAACCTAGAATTGTCCACACTGTACTGAATGTAGTTTATGAACACCCTGACCAGTGCATGTGTCTTAATCAAAAGCACTCAGGAAATGTTTGCCACCATCATCATTTATTATATTTTTATCATTATTCATATCCTTGGTTGTGAAGGTCTTTCTGCTCACCATCTTCTACTGTTCCCTCAGGAATTAGTTTCTTTTCCATGGCACTTGTGCTAGCAGTGCCTACCCTGAGGTCTTCCATGCCCTGTGTGTATATCTTACTGTGTGCTTGCTGCATTACTTACCTCCTTGCCAGGAGTGGGTCTCACTCACCATGTACTCCTCAGGGCTTCATTTCTGAGTCCCTGTCTGGAACATCATAGGGAACTCAAAATGTCTAGTTAATCAAATGGCCGAGTTGGCATATACTGTAGAATTGAAAACTGTATTGAAAAGGTGGTCAAATGTGTCGAGTCTGAGGAGTGACGGACTCCCAAGAAAAGGTGGGGATAAGAGAATGATGTGGAAGTTTAAGAAGCCATAGTCAGTATAGTGAGATTTTGCTTCAGGAATATGGTCCTGTGGTTTTGGGTTCCTGAATGTTCTGAATGCACATTGCTTAGGATAACCTTAGCTGTAGACAGTAAAACCAAAACCCCAAAACCCAATTCAAGGAACAAAAACAACAAAGGCATTTATTACTTGTATGATGAGAAGTCTCGGGGTGGGGGTGGGGAATGACATCAGGGCTGATTAGCCCAGTGGTTCAATGATGTCATCAAGGACCTGGGTTCTTTCTTTCTCCATTCTTCCCTTAAGCTTGCATGTTATGGTCACAGTGCAGCTGCAGAAGGTCAGGGTGTGGCCGGACAAGACAACATCCAGCAAAGGAATGCATCTCTCTTTTTAAGAGCCTGGAAAATACTTCTGGGAGCATCCTCAGGGGGCTCCTCTCATGTCTCAGTAGCCATTGGGAGTGAGATGCCCACCCCTAACTTACCCACGGGCAAGGGGCCTGCATGTGTTCTGACTGAATACGGCCCCTGAGCTGGGGATGAGGTTGCCTATGCTGAGTGGTAACACAATTGGAATTCTGTTGGAGAGGAGCGAAGAAGAGATGGATGTTGCTTAGGCAAGCAGTAGTGTCTGCTTCAAAGGCAGATCCAGAGCCCGGCTGGAAGTCCATTTGATAAGCAACAGGCTAAAAATTAAGTGACTTCAAAGACCTTTTCTACTCTGAGAACCTATAATGAATTACCTGAAGTCAAAGTGAAGAGATTGTTTCTCTGTTCTACCTGCAGGTCGTGCTCTGACCACAGCTGCCCCTCAGGGAACTGGCCTGGAGCCAAAGTCAGGTCATCAGTATGCTTGTCAAGGGTGGAGCCTCAGCGACTTGCCACTTTTCCTCATGAGCCCCGGCTGGGTGTCCACCTGGCACTCGCACAGCCACGTCTCTTCCTCCCAGAGCAGCCCAACCCGGAGGCCTGGGCGTCAGAGAGAGCTCCAGGAGAGCTCAGTCCCGTGTGCCACCTCCCCAACCCCAGGCGTGGAAGTGGATGCGAGGCTTCCTTCTGGTAAGAACGGGAGGTTCCTAGAGACAGGTATAGTGGGAGCCTGCAAGGAGGCTGGGCCAAAAATCAAGGGTTCTGAGTGATTGTGCAGATGACAGTACATTTGCTAAAGGTCCCTGATTGTCTGTAGCCCCTCTCAAAGTCTTTTTCTAGCTGACCCACTGAAGTGGAACCCTAGACTACCTGGATTTTGTGTTTCTTGCATGTCAGATTTGTGGAGAAGGGCAGAATAGGCTCATTGTTCCTCTCTGAACAGGAAAAGGGAGCGGATAAGAAACTGGTGGGAGAGTTTCTTATCATGTAAGGGAGCAGACAGTGATCACGGACAGCAGTGGGCATCCGTGAGGGCAAGTGGGCAAGAGGTTCAGGTTCCATGCCAGGAGCAGTGGTGACAGCTTCTAAAAATTGTCTACTAGCCCGACAGTCTAATACTTTCCTAGGTCTTCCTGACACACACGTCAGGAGCAGCTAAAATGAAATACAGTGAAAGGTTGAGGCCAGATGGCAGTCCAGTGGGATTTAGTTGAGAGTGACTTCTGTGGCATCCACTGGAGGGTGAGGTCTTCTTATTTGGCCGATATGAAATGTATTGTGTTTTATGACATATGTATATGTATGTGTGTGTATATACGTATATATGTATATAATGCATATGTGTGTGTCTCTCTATATATATGTATGTATTATATATTTTGTGTCTGTCTGACATCTTCAATCACACTGTCAACTCCCTGAGGGCAGTCATGGAACATTTTCTTTCTCTTATGTTCTTCACAAGGTCAGTACTCAGTAATTATCGACTGACTGAGTTTTCGCTGCATACCTGTGCAATAAAAACTCCATCAGCTAAGGTCCTAGAGTTTTCATTCACTGGGATAAAGCTTCTCTCAGTATCTACTGAGCCCCTACTGAGATGGAACAGTGTCAGATGCCTCTGTCACTCGAGCTGGCTGGAGTGTATTCATTTCCTATGGCAGCCATTACAAAGTACCACCAACAGGGTGCCTTAAAACAGCAGAAATTTATTGTCTCAGAGTTCTAGAGGATTGAAGTCCAGTGTCAAGGTGTGGCAGGGCCATGCTCCCTCCCTAACCTGTAAGGGAATCTTTCCTCACCTCTACCCAGCTTCTGATCATTTGTCCCTAATCTTCAGCATTTCGTGGCTCATAGCCACATAATCCATGCTCCTCCTTCATTGTCACAAGGCTTTCTCCCTGTGTGTCATTATCTTCACGTGACTGTCTTCTTATAAATACGCCAGTCATACTGGAGTAGAGGCCCATCTTATTCCAGTATGACCTCATCTTATCTAGTGACATCTGCAATGATCCTGTTTCCAAATTAGCTCCCATTGGAGGTCCTGGGGTTAGGGCTTCACCATGTCTTTATTGGAGATCATGATTCACCCTTGAATACTAGTGAGCTCATTCAGGGTGACAAGATGGAGACACACAAAAGGCTAGGGATGAATATTAACAGAGAGAGAATCCCAAGTGGGTGTGGGGCTCAATCTCACAAAACCTTGAGATCATGACCTGAGCTGAAATGAAGAGTCAGACGCTTAACCAGCCGAGCCACCAAGGTGCCCCTGCTTTTATTAGTTTTATACATCTTTCTATATTTCAGTGTGCAAATACAAGTCATTACAAATATATCTTATGCGTCCATCCTGTTTTTTCTCACTATACACACTTCTTTTAACCTTGCTTTTTTTTTCACTTAATTTATCTTGGGGTTCTTTTTCTGTTAGTATGTTGAGAGCTTTCCAATCATTTTTTTTAAGCAGGGGCATAGTACTCCATTATAGGGATATACCCTAATTTATTCAACCAACCCCCTGCTGATCAACACATGGTGTTTTCAGTCATTTGGCATTTATTACAAGTAATGCTGCAATGGGAAAGAGTGCCATTTTGTATTGTACCTAAACGTACCTTAAAAATTCCGAAATGTTTTTGAATTATCAGAAGGACTGGAAACACTGGGTTCTAATAACTATATGCTGACCACTGGTTTGGACTGAAGAGCTGCTGTCTCTAAGGGTCCCTGATGTTGGGACTAGCCTGCTCCCATCTGATCATTTTCTCAACCGCCCCCATTTGTTGTCTTCTTCCCTTTTTTTTTTTTTTTTAGGGTGGGAAGGGGCAGAGGAGGAGAGAATTGTAAGCATGAAACCTGACTTGGGGCTTGATCACATGAATCGTGAGATCATGACCTGAGCCCAAATCAAGAGTCAGAGGCTCAACCAACTGACCCCTCCAGGTGCCCCCCAGAGGGAGTCTTTTTCTTTTTAACAAAATTTTTTTTTACCATTTATTTATTTTTGAGAGACAGAGAGATACAGATTATGAGCAGGGGAGGGGCAGAGAGAGAGGGACACACAGAATCTGAAGCAGGCTCCAAGCTCTGAGCTGGCAGTGCAGAGCCCGACGTGGGGCTCAAACCCACGAACTGTGAGATCATGACCTAAGCCCAAGTCGGATGCTCAACTGACTGAGCCACTCCCTCCAAAGGGAGTCTTTTTCAAGAGGAAAAGGAGAGGGTAGATTTCTGTGTGGATGTGACTCTGCTTTATTTGCACCTGACAAGTGGGCTTACCTCTGATACTTGTCCAGGCATGTGGGTGTGTAGCCCTGCCTTGTTATGTCGTCCCATTTTACCCTAGGGTAGAAGGAAAGAAACTCTACTCACTGGTTGTTTTAGCACAGCCTGGGTAGCTGCTTGGAAACCAGGGACAAAAATGAAGAAGAAAGTCGAAAGACTCATTCTACTACATGTACTGTCTCACCAGAACCCCATGAAGATGTCGTATTCCCATTCGCATTTTACAGACAAGGAAATGGTATTGGAGTGAAGTCACTTGACCAAGATTCATGACTAGTGCTTTGCAGAATGAGTATTTGAACCTATGGATTTCTGGCTCTGTAACCTGATGCTTTAGTTAATATATTATGCTGCCTTCAGGGTCTTAAAAAAAGGTGTGATTTACAGTTACACCTCTTACCTATTAAGTTTGCTGGAGTGGTGGCATGGTGATGATGGTCATGACAGATAAGAGAGCAGCTCTGAACATGGGCAAGTTGGTGACATGCCCCAAATAAGGCTTATAATGAGAATGCATTTTTGTTCTAGCAAAGGCGGTGGCTCAGCTTTTTTGAGCTATCATGCTGCACTTGGTCCCATTGTCCCCTCTCAGCCCCAGACATTTACAGTACAACTCCTGAATGTGAGGCATGGTGCCAGATGTGAGAGGTAAGAGGGGTGAGCCACACCCTGGTCGTTGGAGCCAAGTTAGGACATGTCAACAGGAAGCTGCAGTGCCACCTGGTAAATGTGGTGTTGGAACGGCATGATGTGTCTGCTGGGGCCTGGATGTGACCAAAGAAACAAATTCATTGCAGTGGGGGAACAGGGTAGGTGGTTTCCAGTTGTCTTGGGTCTTTATTATTGCTTGATGAAGGAAGGAAGTGAGGGCCCGGAAGTGGAGACTGTGGGCTAAGGTATTGAGCCATCCTTCTGCCCACAGTGCAGAGGTGAAGCTGATGGTGCTGCAACTCTGTAGGCTGTGGGCTCTTTGGAGACGGGCTCAGTCAGGGTTGAAAGGCGGGCTGAAGGAAGCCTCCTCTCCCCTTTGCTGCTCCCACCTCAGCCCTTATCATGGCCATTCTGCTAGTGGCTCAGCTGGCCTCGCCCAGTCCGCAGCAGGAGGCACTCACTCAGGAGGTTAGCATTCCACTGGACAGGATGGGGGTGGGCGGGGAATGGGCCAGGAGTTCATAGGGTACTGAATCTGACCTTTTTTTTTTTAACACACTTAAAAAAAATACAATTTATTGTCCAGTCAGCTAACATACAGTGTATACAAGTGTGCTCTTGGCTTTAGGAGTAGATTCCCGTGATTCATCACTTACATATAACACCCAGTGCTCATCCCAACAAATGCCCTCCTCCATGCCCATCAGCCATTCTCCCCTCTCCCCAGTCTTGTTTCCATCAACCCTCAGTTTGTTCTCTGTATTTAAGAGTCCCTTACAGTTTGCCTCCCTCTCTGTTTGAAACTATTTTTTCCCCTTCTCTTCCTCCCTGCTCTTCTGTTAAGTTTCTCAAGTTCCACATATGAATCTGACCTTTTAATGTTTATTCATTTCTGAAAGAGAAAGAAAACGTGAGCAGGGGAGTGGCAGAGAGAGAGGGAGACACATAGTTCCAAGCAGGCTCCGTGCTGTTAGCCCAGAGCCCGGTGTGGGGTTTGAACTCACGAACCCTGAGATCATGACCTGAGCCGAAATCAAGAGTTGGACACTTGGGACACATAACTGACTGAGCCACCCAGGCACCTCTGAATCTGACCTTTTAAATCACACCTCAGCAAAAGGATCTGCCCACTGGACCCTGAGGTCACAGAGAAGTTCCTTTCCCAGATTTTTCATGTTGCTATTTATTTTTCTTCGACGTGAGTCTGCGTGAAACAGCACCTGTCATCTCTGTAGTCATCATAGAACAACTGGGGGGTTTGCTTTAATTTATTCTTTCTCTGAGAGTGGAGCTCACCACAGCAGCTTGCTGGCAGAGAGTGCGGAGGGAGACAGTTGCTCTTCATTCAAACACTGGTCTTAGGCCGGCTGGTGGTAAAATTTACAAAACACAGGTGTTGAAATTCAGTCCCCGTGAGGGCTAGCGATCTATGGCTTGTGTTTCTACGGAGAAGTAATGGAGCCTGCTGTTTTCTGGTTCAAAAGGAGGAATCAATCCTGAGGGATTTTTTTAGAGCCACAGCTGTGTGTATCTCCATGCTGGCGGCTGTTTGCAGATCGGAGAAGAATCCCATACCCGTCTTGTCCTTAAGTAACTCAGTGACAGGAAGAGCAGCAAAATATACAGTTGGCTGACCTTTGACCTTGATGGGCTTGCTTCCTCGTTCGATAAACCGGTAAGGTTGGGTTTGGTCAGTATTTCTAGTGGGGTCAGCACTGCCCCCCAGAGGAGTGCTTCAAAAGCATTCAGTGCATATGAATCACCTGGAGAACTCGTTAAGCTGCACATTCCCACCCTGTAGGTCTAGTTCAAGGCTTCAGAGTCTGCATTTCCAACAGACCACAGACGCTGCTGCTGGTCCAGGGAGCACAGTGCTTTGAGTATTGAAGCCCCAGAAGGCATTTAGTAAATCTGTAAGGATGGCTTTGACATCTGTAAGGGGCCTTGACAAAGGGCCCTCGGTTTACTGTGTGGGATCTGAGGGTGCTACCCCGTCAGTGAAGAATCGTCACCTGCCCTGTCAAACGCATCCTCCAACAGATACAAATCAGTCATACTTTTCTGCAAAGTAATACTGAGAAGTTTTCAGTGAAACTATACCAAAAGCCCAGTAATTTAGGAGATGGTTTGTGGGGAAGAGAAGCCTAAATGGAATAAAGACAAAATCTTGAAATGACTGGATAATTTCCCCACTCTATGCATTCTGTCTAGATTAGAGCATTTCCAAACATATATTTAACTGAAAAGGGTTTTAGTGCAATATGTAGTTACTGCAAAAACAAGGAAACCACTTACAGACTTGTAACAGGAGATTTGGGACTTCATCTAACATACGAAGACCTAGGACAGCATATCATTAAATTAGCGGAGGCACATGAAATGTCACCATGTCAATAAACTCCTTTGTAAAAACTGCTTTTAAAATAGTTTCTATTCTCAGGGCACCTGGGTGGCTCAGTCGGTTGGGCGTCTGACTCTTGATTTCAGCTCCGGTCATGATCTCATGGTTCATAAGTTCAAGCCCTGCTTAGGATTTTCTCTCTCTGCCTCTCCCCCCTCAAAATAAATAAAATAGTTTCTATTATAATATATGTCTATATAATCATAGGATAATGATAAGGCATCTCTTGCAAAAATTAGACATTATAATTATCTACTTTGGGGTTGTCTTTCTTTTTCACTCTTACTTTGATATTCCCCTTTGGGGTCTATCAAACAACATTTTCCAATTGTCCTTTTCTTCCCACTGCCTGAATGAAAAGGATTTTGCTTCCACAGCTTTTTTTAATGCTGAAGACTGAGTGTATGCCTCCTCTCTGTGGGTAGGATTTCCAGATCGGAGACAATGTTTTTGTCACTGTCCTGTCCCATGTCAGCATAATAAATTATTAGGACACTATATTAAGTTTAACTCATTCACAAGAATAGCATCCTTCCTGGTTTTATCTACTTTCAAATTACTAATTTCACCTGAATTGTTATCCCTACCTCAGACGAGACTATTTCCTTCTCCCCCTTGTCAGATCCAAACCAGTAAGTGGGTTTGTTATTTATCATCCTAACATTGTTTTTATTCTGTCATCTCTAGTCTTTTATTTCCGCAGACTCCTCATGTATTCATTGTAAGTAGGTGTAAGCACTGATTGCTTCATGAGTGTGTGCCAGTGCAGTCATGCACGAGCACCTAATAATGAAATATTTATTTTAATATAAGTTACTTTCCTGTTTTTCTTCTGTATATTACACTTAGAGCTAAATTATGCATGTGTGTGGACTCAGTTATCTGGGAGTGTCGTTTCAGGTGGTTAGGACGGCGGCTGCAAATATCTGTTATAAAAACGGGTCATGGGTTGGAGAAGGTGGAGCACCATGGGATTAATGGTCTCTGAGGTCTCTGACATTTGTGCAACACTAACACTTACTACTTTTTTACTGTTTATTTATCTTGAGAGAGAGTGGGGGGGCGTGGCCAGAGAGAGGGAGAGATTGAGAATCCAAAGCAGGCTCCATCCTATCAGCACAGAGTCCGACTCAGGGCTTGACTTCACAGCCCATGAGATTATGAACTGAGGCAAAATCAAGAGTTTGGATGCTCAACCGGCTGAGCCACCCAGGCGCCCCTGTGCAACATTTAAAAACCAGCAGATGGCAGTCTGATCTGTGGCTACATTGAAGGAATCCTGGAGGAGAAAGCAGTTGGGAAAGTCGGTATCCCTCATAGTGCCTACTTGGATGCGATGCCTGAGTCCTTTAGACCTGAAATGGTGGTTCTCCCCAGGTTGTTCCTGAGAAACTGGGAAACCCGAACAAACAAAAGGAAACACAAAAACCCACACACATACTTCACACCTTGACCCCACCCAGGATCATCTGAAACTGAATCTCTGGATTGAGGCCCTCAGGCATTTGGAGTTTAAGTCTCCCCAGATGAGGGTTCAGAATCACTGCCTGAAGTAAGGTGAATGGTGAAAATATAGGTCTACATCCAGACCCTATCAGAGGAAGGGTGCCTGTTGGTGTAAAAAAGTCATAGATCTCCAAATGAGATTGTGTTGGGTTGTCCATGTGGGCCCTCCATTCAATGACAAGTGTCCTTATAGGAGCACACAGAGAAAGGACACAGAGAAGACGGGCATGTAAGGACAGAGACACAGATTGTTCTCATAGAGCCACCAGAAGCCGGAGGAAGGAAGGACTCATTTCTGTCCAAGAGTCTTCGGAGGGGGAACAGCCCTGTGGACACCTAGGTTTAGGATCTCTGGCCTCCAGAACCATGAGGGAATACATGTCTGCTGTTTTTGGACACCTAATTTTTTTTTAAGTTTATTTATTTTGAGAGAGACAGAAAGAGTGCATGTGGGGGAGGGGCAGAGAAAGAGGGATAATCCCAAGCTGGCTTCACACCGTCAGCACAGAGCCCGATTCAGGGCTTGAACTCATGAAAGTGTGAGATCATGACCTTAGCCGAAATCAAGAGTTAGACGCTTAACTGACTCAACCACCCAGAGGCCCCAAGACACATAACTTTTGATGATTTGTTATGGCAACCCTAGAAGACGAAGCCCCGGCCTAAAGTGTGGATAACTTTGGTAGGAGGGAAGGGATATAGGAGATTTTTAGATTTGGCACCAACATGACTGAGAAGGCATGGCTGGAGGGAGCATGGGGGGCAGGAGGAGCCAGAAGGATTCTGCAGAGAGCCCACCAGAGAATCCCTGGGTGTGGACGATTTCTTCTCCTAAGAAAAATGCCGTCCTCCCCTCTGGGCTGGTCATCCTACTTCAGGGAGCTGTCTATGCAGAGCCTCTTAGGACCACAAAGGGCCCCAGAAGCTTCAGAAGCGAGTTCGCTCTTCCTTCTGCAAATGTGGGAACTACTAAGGGATTCAGAGGAGGGAATGACAGGGTGAAGTTTTAGGGGTGCAGGCCTGTATGGCCCGAGGTCACGTGCTTAAACACTCATGTCTGTTGTGGATTGGTGTAATTGGTCACTGAATCCATTCCGCTCTCCAGCTTTTTCTACCCCAACAGTGCCCCCTAGACTGGGGGATTCCCTTGCCAGCAAAGCCATTGTTTCCTAGCCCCGGAAGTGTGGGTGGTAGTGCTACTGTCATTAGCTGGATCTGCCCAGGTCTTGGACATTGATCCCACCACAGATCCCTAAGTGTGGTCGCATCACTTCTGATGAACTCCAGAAGGACCGTCCTCAGCCAACTGCACTGGGAGATGAGCAGCCAACCTCAGGCACGCGCAGCGCCAACCGTGCTTCCTTAACAACTAGCCTGTTGTCTTGCAGAAGCATCTTGCCCGCACGATTGAACACAGATCTGTGTCCAACTTTCTGCAAACCTAAGCAAGGGAAATCATTCATCGACAATGCTTGTGAACGCTTCCCTGACTTTTCCGGCTGGTGTAGGGGCTGAGAGGGGGTGAGAGTGCCTGGGACCTGGCCTCGTTGGTCACTTTGCTGGATCTTGTGTGTGCATTTCCCAGACATTGTTCTCAGCAGCCGACTCAGGAAGGACTAGTAGTAGGGGCAGAGAGGTCACCTGAGAATGATTGCCTTCAGGGTGGAGAAGCCATCAAACACTGCCTGGCAAGGACCATTCCTGGGACTGCAGTGCTAGGCTCGGGGGAGAGTGGGGAGGGAGGTGGGTGCTGAACTGGAAGTAGAGAGAAGAAGAATCAGAAGGGAGCAACCAACTCATGGTTATTCTTAGTCTTCAAGTGTCAGCTGTGTTGGGCATTTAACGTTGCACACTGTCCCAGAAATGAGCGAAGGACTGAACTCTTTCAATTTGTTTTCTGGGAATGAATGTCTTAAAAGGAAAGGAGGTCACTTCCTTCTGTGGACACCACCCTATGGCACTGTGAGGTCAGTAGCTACTGTTTTCACGTTGAGGGACAGGCTGCAAAATGCTGGGTGCAGGTTGCATTGGAGCTGTTAGCCTCAGGAGTAATTTGGGGATCTGCTGGATAGGATGTCCTGCCAGAGGGCATCCCTGGCCTTCCCCTGCCTCCAGGAACCTGAGCACACATCCTTGCCCATTATGGATTGTGAAGGAAAAAGGCATCTTCAAGTGAGATGTGGGGCCAAAGTTAGGGAGCAGGGATGGAAGATCATTGCTGGTGTCAAGTCTCACAGGGACACTTAGCTTCCCCTTCCTGAGGCAGAGGACCAGGAGAAATGTTTCCATTTGGGCAGTGAAGCATGCTGAGTGCAAACATACAGTTTCATCACTTTGAAATAGGGAACATTCCCCCCCTCACCCCTACTCATCATCTTCTATTTGCAAGAAAACCTGAGGAATTTTCCTGGAGTGGGAGGAAGGGTGCATACATCTTACACTAATTGACCACATGAACTATGGGGGGAACCAGTGGCCCCCAGAGGGCCAGCACTGCCTGAGAATTCCTGAGAAGTCTGAGGCCTGGCTGGTTTCCCACACATAGTCCCAAGTCCAGAGAGAGGGCATCCCCAAACCAGCCATCAGTCCACTCACCAGACACTGCAGGTGCCTCTGGTTCAGTTCTAGGAGAAGGCTAGGTGGACTGCTAAGGCTGAGACAGACAGGCCCTGGCCTCAGGAAGGCTTCACAGTCCAGCAGGGGAAAGAGAGATTAACTAACTATACACGTAGTTATCCATTACAGTGGGCAGAGATGCTAGGGAGGGGCTCCAAGTCTGTGAGAACATACAGTAGGAATCCTAGTCTGGGGGTCAAAAAGGTCATCTTGTCCAGCTCACTTAATTTATAGGTGAAGAAATCAAGGCCCAGACAAGGGAAGGAAGCTGGTGAAGATGATGGCCTGGTTAGTCAGTGATGGAGGTAAGACTCCTTACTCTGCTTTCATCTGGGCTGAGGAAATTGTATTTATCTTGTGTCAGGGCCAGATTTATTGATGTATTCATGAAGATGTGCCAGGCTGGGAACTTTTATTTTTATTATTTTTTTAAGGTATATTTATTTATTTTGAGCAAGAGAGAGAGAGCTCGCAAGTGGGGAAGGGGCAGAGAGAGAGTTGGGGAAAGAGAGTGCAAAGCAGGCTCTGCACTGACAGTGCAGAGCCCAATGCGGGGCTCGAACCCACAGTCCATGAGATCCTGGCCTGAGCCAAAATCCAATGCTTAACGGGTGCCCCTCAGTCTGGGAACTTTTAAAGAAATGAAGTGGATGGGAGAATGTCAGGAGGCTGCCTGGGGAGGGACTCTTTCCACAAGTCTTTTCTGATGGGCTAGAGCTCTTCCAAGAACAAGGCGAGTCCCCGTGGGTGCTGACTGTCCCTATGTTGACATCAAAAATAATAAATGTGCTTGGGGAAGCAGCTCAGGGGCGGTCAGCCCTTCTTTCTCAGCACTGCATCCAGACTCCCCACCCCACCTACCATTTTCCTCACTTCCCTTCTCTGAGCAGTGGGGCTAGCTCAGGTCCCTATAGCCTCGAGTTGGTGTTGTCTCCTTGTTTCTGCGATGTTGCCGTTTGACCCTTTCCTCCACACTGTCTTCAGACTGTCCTGACTTCTCTGACCGCTGGCTGTACGACCTTAGGCAGGTTACTCAACCTTTCTGAGCCTTGTGGGTGAACAAGGGTGGACAGTATCATACAGGATTATAGATGGGACTAACAAAGACAATATAGTTTTGCACTTAGCATCGTGCTTGGCCCATAATAACTGCCTGAAGTATGTTAGGTTCTGGATCTCACAATGACTCCTTACTACCTACAAAATAAAGAACAGCCCTCTTAAAATTCAGTTCATCCAAGGAGCGTCTGTCGACTCCCGTTATGTGCTAGTTGTTATGCTATATGGTTATAGAATGAATGAGCCATGATCCCTGACCTCTGAGACCTGAAAATTGAGTCAGAGATAGATATGAATACAGCCAAGTATAATGCAATGTGATGAGTGGTATATTAGCGACAAATACAAAGGACCAAAGGAACACAGAATAAGCAACTGAGTCTACTTGATGCGGCATTGGAGACCTCCAGACCTGCTGCTGTACTTCCCAGTCTGGGTGAGCTCCTGGGCCGCTGTCCTCTCACGGTTTTCCAAGTGGTCTCCCCATCGTTCCAGCCCTGGGGCCATTTCATGCCTCTCCTCAGCCTGAGACCATCTCCCCGCACCTCACCACCCAATTCTACCTATCCTGCAGGGCCAATATACATACCTTGTTCTCCACAAAGCCTTCATATATCACCCAAATAGTTATCTTTCATAATTTGTTGACTTTTTCCTGGAAAACATACTTTATTTATTTATAAGCAGCATATTTTTTTAAGTAGGCTTCACAACCAACATGAGGCTTGAACTCATGAACCTGAGATCAAGAGTCATGTGCTCTACCAACTGAGCCAGCCAGGCACCCCGAAGCAATGTATGTTTATCATAAAAAGAACTATCTGAGAATAGAGCACGTAGTATAAGAAGAGAAAACGATGCCCATAAATCCAATACACAGAGATAGTGACCATTAGCATTGGGATGTATTTCTTCCCACCCTTTTACAGTACACACACAAACATACTTTTCTTACTACCTTTCCTCAGTCTGCCCTACATTTAAGTTTGTCACATACATTCATCTCCACCAGACTGTGAGCTTTTGAGGGCACGGATGATGTGCCGCTCACTTTTTATCCCTGTTACAGAACCCAACATCTCACACTGTGGGCTCCCTCCATAAATGTCCACTGCAGATATCCACCAGGTGAATTTGTTGGACGTTGGAATGCAGCACACCATTATTTTGAAAAAGCAGATTTACTGCCCTGGTGCTTGCTGCTTGTTTAAAACTAGAGTGCATTCCTCAAGTCGTGGTCTGCTGGGTGGCAGGAAAGGAGACACAAGTCCATAATGATTCAACAGGTAGCTGAGACATGGGCCGGTGCCTGGGTTTGCTTGGCATCCTGCAGAGGGTTGCATTGAAAAGGCAGCCCTGCCCCTGGGGCCTGGCAGAGGTCCTTTTCTTGCTGTAGAAGGACGCGGTTGAGCCTGCTAAATCTTTTTTAAACCTTTCTGATCAAAAATAGTGCTGGCACCTCACCCTGGGGTGGGGAGAGGTGGGTGAGAGCTCCAAGAAATCTGTTTGCGCTCTTAACTAGTCTTGTCTTAGGTTAAAATTCAGGAAGCCCTTTGAGCTGGGGTTGGAAATGAAAATGAAACAGGGTCTTTTCTGGAAAGTTCCATGTAGGGAGGCCGGGACCAAGTCAAGAGGGGAATTCGCTCAGCGGGCCACAGGGAAAACCAAGCAAGGCAGAGACACAAGAGGGCTTCACTGGCACAAAAGCAGTGGAAAATGTTCACACAGCATCAGGATCCCTTCGGGGCACGTGTGGAAACATGAGGCTGCTGGTGGGTTAAGTACTTTCCTTTTTTCGAAACAAAATGTAGGGAATTCATTGGTATAGTTGGCAACAGAAGAGTAAAGGCAAATGTAAGCGAAACAAGCCCCTTTGCCTTCTGAGGTTTTTATTTGAAGAATGCAGGAGGTTTGTTATCTAGAGGTCTTAGATATGTGGCCCAGCCAAAGCTCCATCTAGAATTAAATATCTCTGAGGGAATTTCACCATAAGATCAAGGAAAAAGTCTGCAAGGTTTTGGCTTCTGTTGAAAAGCATCTGAAACTAAGTAAAATCAAAAGCAAACCCTTAAATAAACAAATTATTGATTTGGGCAATGTGAGGAAACCTCAGCGGGAGTGTCTCTTTGGGAGCCGAGGGAGTGGAGAGGAGAGTGGGAAAACGTTCAGGGCTCAGCCTTGGACACCACCTTCTGGGACGGGATTTCTTCTCTATGCCCACCAGGAAAAAGAGATGAAATTGATGCCCTCTCGTGGTTTACAGAGTGGAAAACAGCTAGGAGGCCAACGCCTGAGGAGACCAAGTGACTTGTCCAATGCTGGGACATTAGCACTACTATGAGGGAATACGCTTTTTAAAAAAAAAATGCAAATTCGACTTTTCTTTCTGCAACTCTATATTGCTGTGGGAGGTAAGGGGGTTTAGTAGAAAGGGCACAGGTCTTAGAGGCTCTTGGGTTGAATCTGGCTATTTGGGGGCAAGTTTTTAGTACTGTTCCCAGACTCTGCTTACTCATTGTATGAAGCCCACGCTGCCCCCAGACTGCCTCGGGACTGTCCCCACCTTCTCAGGCATGGCCTCCAGCTCTTGAAAGCTCTCCTCCAGGCCTCACACTCTTAAGGGCTCACTCATTTATTCAGGGCCTGTTCCACATGCTGGGGACCGAGCCGTGGAGCAGAGCCACGAACCTGGGTCTTCATGGAGCTCACTTGCCAGGCCAGTGCTATGTGGTAACAGGAACTACATATATACTTCACAATATTCTAGTAGCCACTTCAGAAAAAGTTAACAGGGGAAATTGATTTTATCAACATTTTGTTGAACCTGATATATCCCAATATCATTTCAAGTGCAATCTACAAATGTGCTAATTAGATGTTTGACATTCCTTTTTTTCTGAGCTACGGTATTCTCACAACACATGTCAGTTTGGCCACATTTCAAGTGCTCGATGACCTCATGGGGTTTGCAGCTGCTCTGTTGGACAGGGCAGTGGTAGGGGTCAGGAGCTAGACTCCGCCGGCCTCCTTGGTGACCACAAATGACGGCCAGGCTCCACTGCAGGTCCTGCCTGCCTGGCTCAGGAGCAGGCTGCCTACCCAACCCAAGGTGCCTGCAGGGGCACCCGGGTCCACCCTTCCACAGCGTGCTGATTTCATGAAGCGAGAGGGACAATGTCTACCCAAGGAGTTCTGTCCTATCTCGTGCATTCGGGTGAAAGGAATGACACAGTACTGTCTCTGTGATAACAACAGTAACATAATCAGTATGTAATTAATACTGAGTATGGGCCAACTCTGTGCTATGCGCTTCGCATGCTCTGTGTCTTACTATCTTCCAGACAACTTTATGAAAAGTACTCCTATCACCCATGTTTAACAAAGAAGGAAAGTGGCTCCGAGAAGTTAGATAATTTGTAGAGGGTGACATGAGTAGTAAGGGACAGAGTTGGGACTTGAACTCAGGGCCATCTAATGCCACAGCCTTGTATTACTCTGAAAAAGCAGAGAATGAGATCCAGGATGAACACAGGTTCCCGGAGTCTTTGTCTAAGGCTCTCCTCCTCCACTCACAGCCACACTGCCAAGTCAAAGTGCCTTGGGGATGCAGGTGTCACTGAGGGTGACTCAGGGTCACATGGAGAGGTGACATCTATGAGATGTGTGGGCATTCCCAGGCCCAGACATGTTCTTACTACAGATAAGATAGCACAACCATAGAAAACCATGTAGCACCGTGTGTGTGTGTGTGTGTTACACATAAGATAATAACTTTTTTAAAAGTTATTTATTTATTATTTATTTATTTATTTTAAGAGAAACAGAGAGTGAGCAGGGGAGGAGCAGAGAGAAAGGGAGAGAGAGACTCTCAAGCAGTCTCTGCACTGACAGTGCCCTGAGGCAGGCTCGAACCAATGAACTGTGAGATTATGACCTCTTGAGCTGAGTGCAAGAGTTGGATGCTCAACCCACTGAGCCACTCAGGTGCCCCACAAATAAGATATTAACTTTTAAGCATAGATTACAGAAATGTCTCTTAACTCTTAAGTTTCATGTGAAAGTTTGCTATCATTATTAAATATTTATTGCTACTGTTACATTTAGTTTCCAGGGCCCTCACCACAGCTTAGATCCCTGCTCCTGTGATGTGATAGCAAATGGCAACTGAAAACAGAACCTGGCTTGCATATTCTGTACCCAGTAGCTCCCAGCACCTGGAAGTTTTTGAACTTCACTTATGGATATATCACAGTAAAACTCTGTGCACAGGCGAGCTAATTAGCCAGGTGTTCTCATTTGCCAGCTTGCCTGGTGCTGAAATCAGTCTTTATGTTCAGCCTTGGGTGGCCAGTGGCATTCCTGGCTCTTCAGAGCACAGCTAGAGAGACACTTAGAAACCCTCAGACATGGTTGAGGGCCCCAGGCCTCCTTGCTCCAGTCCCTGGGTGGGTGAAAGGCCAGGAAGTCAATTGCCAGGGTCTGGAAGAGAAAGTATCCTCAACTGTGTCTCAGGTTCTGGGACATCCTGGTGGCCTTGCTAAATGAGATTACCTTGAAGAACATCCAAATCCCATCCCCTCTTCGAGGCCATTTAAGTCCTGCTTTCTGCACGGAAGACTTTCCTGCATGTGCACCCCCTCCAGTCTTCTCCAGCCTGTCATGTCCTGCAGTCTTGTGTCACTCAGACACAAAAGCTCCTTTCCATGGTTAGCTGCACATTTTCTACAGAGACATGCCCTTTCTTTCCCATCCCCAGACTTCTGTGAATGACCTCTCCCAGCCACAATCATCCTGTGACATCTCTGATGTTGACTTGTGACATTTCTGGTGATCTGGTTGGTAAACTCCACCTTGCTCTGGAGAAGGTTTAGTGGGCTAATTCATTACTGTAAGTGGACACAATGTCTTTAGTTAACTTTTCATTTGGCTTTGCCTATTGCCTCTCCATCCAGAACATGCATTCTCTGAGATTTGGGGTCTTATAAATGTTGACCTCCAACTAGAATATCTGCCTGACTTACATTGGAGACTCAGCAACGTGTTACTCAATACTGAGTAGTACTGCCATCCCAGTCAGCCCTCTCTGATGCTAATTTTTTGCATAATACTCTTTACTTTTACTTCAGTGCAGTTGCAAATGTGTTTTATCTTCACTTATTAGTTAAAGCCTCTCCCCTGCACTGGGGAACCTTTTTATTCGCTGCTGTATCCTGAGCATCTGGTACAGTGCTCAGAACCTGGTAGGGACTTGGACTAGATAATTCAGTAAACGCATGTGTGAATGAATCAGTGTGGCCACTGTCGTGGGGGTGATGAAGGCAGAGAGATGGGAGTTAGGACCTGGGGTGCTCAGAGGCTTTCTGAAGTCTTCCGCTATAAAGAGAAGTGAGGTCAGCTGCAGAAGGGCGTGTGGAATAATGAAAACCATGTTGGCCAGGGTCAGGTATTTTCCTGCACTGAGGTTTATTTTTTGTGTAACCTTGAGAAAGTCTTGTGAGGGTTGAGGAGGATAATTTTGCAAAATTGCCTTATTAAACCACAAAGTGGCGTAGTAAGATGCTATTCATTATCCTGAGATCTGGTCCCTGCTTACTTGTCCAAATATATTTCTACTCATTTGGTTTAGCTAAGTTTTTCTTATCTAAAAAGAAATGTTTTTCCCCACTATTGCACAAATAATACATTTTAATAATGACAATATTAGAAAATTCAGAAGAAAAGAAAAATAAATCGACTCTTAAGATTGCCATCTGAAGGGGTGCCTGGGTGGCTCATTCGGTTAAACATCTGACTTTTGATTTCGGCTCAGGTCATGGCCTCACAGTTCACATGATGCAGCCCTGGGTCAGACTTTGTGCTGACAGTGCGGAGCCTGCTTGGGATTCTCTCTCTCCCTCTCTCGGCCCCTCCCACACTTGCTCTCATGTGTGCGTGCTCTTTCTCTCTATCTCTCTCTCAAAATAAATAAATTTTTTAAAAAACTTAAAGAAAAGATTACCTTCCAGAAATAACACTATTAACATCTCCATGTACAGCCCATGTAATTTTTTTCACAAAATAGGTATGACCTAAGCTTCCCTGCAGTCAGACAAGGCAGCATTCCTCCCTCGGCCTCCTGCTTCCTGTGCGGCCAGAAACTCCTAGAGGGGGAGCCTCCCCACTCTGGTTGCTTCCAGCGTCCTGAGCAGTGATGCCAGCGAGAGGTCCTGAGACGGGACTTAGGGAGGGGGTTGTCTTCCTCCAGCGCTTTTTACCGTCTCAAAGTACTTACTGCGTTTATGTGTTTATTGTTCGTCTCTCTCCACTAGAATATAAGTTCCGTAAGGACAAAAAGCTTTCTGGATTTGACTATTGCTGCCTTTTGGCACTTCAAACAGTGCCTGCACATAGTAAATATTTATTAAATGAAGGAATGAACACCCCCATGCTGTATTCATATAGAATAGGAAGCACTGACTTCAGCTGAATTGTGCATACGAGCTGTACAGAAGGCCACATCCACTGGTAAGACACCTCTGGTCTGCCAGAATAAACTACAGTTGGAGATGTGGGCTCAGCAATGTGATGGATAACCCTCACCCCCTCTGAGTCTCCACTGCTGCCTCCAGTGATTGCAACACGCTCTCAGACCATGCTACTTAGCATGTGCCTAGTGCATTCTGCAGATTAGACACAAAGCTTCAGGAGCACTGCTGGGAGCTGGGGCTTTGAGAGGGGGCGTCCAGTTAGCCCTGACGCTACCCACTTCTCAGGCATAGGGGTCTGCCCTCACTGGGCTGGACACTGTCTCCACACTCAGGCCACTAAGCACCTCCCACTGCTACCCCTCCAACTTCTTCTCCTCCTCTCCAAAACCTGGAAGAGGATGGGACTACTCCTGGGTCATTGCCTCCCTGCCAGGAGGGAGGAAGGAAGGAATGTTTCCTTTGATTTTCTTCAAATTACCATAAAATGCTGTCCACTGTGGCCCCCAGTGGAAAATGAGGTGTGATTGTGATTCGTCTCTGTGTGTTTCCTAGGTGGGATTCAAATCACAAGTAGCAAAAATGCCCATCGGTTGGGAAGAGTTACCTGTCTTTCTCTCGCCCCTGTTTTCAGCCTGTGGGGGGGCCACTGATGTATTCATGCAGATCATTAGCAAGTGCTTAGATTCCAGAACCCGAGTCTTCAGATGGGCTATTTCTCCCAAGCCTTCTTCTTTTTTTTTAAGTTTATTTTTATATATTTTGAGAGAGAGAGAGTGAGTAAGTACAAGCTGGAGAGGGGCAGAGAGAAAGGGAGGGAGAGAATCCCAAGCAAGCTTTGCACTGTCAGTGCAGAGCCCTGTATGGGACTTAATCCCACTAATTGTGAGATCATGACCTGAGCTGAAACCAAGAGTCAGATGCCTAACTGACTGAGCCACCCAGAGCACCCCTCTCCAAGCCTTCTTGAGGCCAATTTCTTTCTTCTTTTTTTCCAGCTTTATTGAGATACATAGGTTAATTAACATATAACATTGTGTCTGTTTAAGGTGTGGTGTATGACAGAATGATTTCATATATATATATATAGTTGAATAATGATTAGCAGCATTTTGTTAATATCTACCACAGCACATGGTTATAATTTTTCTCATGTAATAAAAACTCAGATCTGCTCCCTCACCATCTTTCAAATATACAATGTAGTATTGTCAACTGTGGTCACTGCCCTGTATGTTACATCCCTAGGACTTATTTATCTTATAATTAGAAGTTTGTGATTTTTTATCACCTTCACCCTTTCTCCCATGCCTTGTTCCCCACCTCTGGAAATCACTGGTCTGTTCTCTGTGTCTATGAATTCTGTTTTTTCAGGTTCTACCTACAGATGAGATCATACAGTATTTGTCTTTTTTGTCTGACATATTTTACTCAGCATAATCCTCTCAAGGTATGTGTTGTCACAAATGACAGGATTTCTTCTTTTTTATGGCTGAGTAATATTACATTTCATGACTGAATAATATGATATATATAATATATCACATTTTCTGTATCATTTCATTCATTGAAGGATATTTGAGGTTGTTTCCATGCTTTGGTTTTATAAACAATGCTGCAGTGAACATGGGGATGTAGGTATCTCTTTGAGATAATGATTTTTATTTCATTTCCTTGGATATATATCCAGAAATTGAATTGTTGAACTGTATGGGGTTCTCCTTTTAATTTTTTTAATGTTTACTTTTGGGAGAGAGAGAGAGACAAAAGCAGAGAGGCAGAGCGCAAGCAGGGAAGGGGCAGAGAGAGAGGGAGACATAGAATCCAAAGCAGGCTCAAGCCTCCGAGCTGTCAGCATAGAGCCTGACACGGGACTCGAACTCATGAACCACAAGATCATGACCTGAGCCGAAACTGGATGCTTGACCAACTGAGATACCTAGGCGCCCCTCCCCTGTTAATTTTTTGAGGAACCTCCATACCATTTCCCACAGTGGCTGCACCAATTTACATTCCCGCCAGCAGTGCACAGGTTCTGTTTTCTCCACATTCCTCACCAACACTTGTGAGCCCTTGTCTTTTTGAGAATAGCCATTCTGATAGGTGTGACATGATATCTCATTGTGGTTTTGATTTGCATTTCCCTGATGATTAGTGATGTTGAACACATTTTCATGTACTTGCTGTCTGTTTAAATGAGTATCTTCTTTGGAAAAATGTTATTTAAATCCTTGGTTCATTTTTAGTTGGATTATTTGTTTTTGTTTTTGTTTCTGTTTTGCTAATGATTTGTATGATTCCCCTATATATTTTGAATATTACTACTTAATCAGATATGTGGTCTGCAAATATTTTCTTCCATTCTGTAGGTTGCCTTTTTATTTTGTTGATGGTTTCTTTTCCTGTGGAAAAGCTTAGTTTGATGTAGTTCTATTTGTTTATTTTTGCTTTTTTGCTTCTGTTTTTGATGTCATCTCTAAAAAAATCATTGCAAAGACCAGTATCAAAGAGCTTTTCCCTATGCTTTTTTTCTAGGAGTTTTAGATATTAGGTCTTACATTTAAGTCTTTAACCCATATCGAGTTAATTTTTTTAATTTTTATTAATTTTTAAATCTTTTATTTATTTTTGAGAGACACAGAGTGAGAGCAGGAAAGGAACAGACAGAGAGGGAGACACAGAATCCAAAGCAGGCTCCGGGCTCTGAGCAATCAGCACAGAGCCTGATGCAGGGCTCAAGCTCAAGAATCATGAGACCATGGCCTGAGCTGAAGTCGACACTTCACAGACTGAACTACCCAGGCACCCTCACTTTGAGTTAATTTTTGTTAGTGATATAAGATATGGGTCTAGTTTCATTTTTTTGCATATGAATATTCAAATTTTTCAACATCATTTATTAAAGATGATCTTTTCTCAATTGAGTATTCTTGAATTCCTTATCAAATTGTATATGTATGGGTTTAATTGGGGATTCAATTATGTTTCATTGGTGTCTATTCTTTTTTATGATAGTACCATATTGTTTTGATTACTATAGCTTTGTAGTGTGGTTTGAAAGCAGGAAGCATGATATCTCTAGTTTTGTTCCTCTTTTGCAGAAATGCTTTGGCTAATTGGAGTCTTTTGTGGTTCCAAACTAATTTTAGGATTGTTTTTTCTATTTCTGCAAAAAAAAAAAAAAAAAAAAAAGAAGTCATTGAAGTCTTAAGAGGATTGCATTGTATCTGTAAATTGCTTTGGGTAGTATGGATATTTTAACAATATTAATTCTTCTAATCCATGAATATGGGATATATTTCCATTTATTTTTATCTTCTTTAGTTTCTTTCATTAATGTCTTATAGTTTTTAGTGTATAGATGTTTCACCCCTTTAGTTAGATTTATTCCCAAGTATTTTATTATTTATTGTTTTCCTTATTTCTTTTTCAGGTAATTTGTTATTGTATAGAAATGCTACTGATTTTCATATGTTGATTTTTTATCCTACAATTTAACTAAATTTATTGGTCAGATCCAATAGTTCTTTGGTGGATTCTTTAAAGTTTTCTGTCTATAAAATCATGTTACCAACACACAGACAATTTTACTTTCTTTCCAATTATTTTTCTTGCCGATTGCTGTGACTGGAACTTCTAGTGCTGCGTTGAATAGGAGTTGTGAGAATGGCATTCTTGTCTTGTTCCTGATTTTAGAGGAAAAGCTTTCAACCCTTCACCAGTGAATATGATGTGAGCTGCGGGCTTTACATATATGTTGGGGTGCATTTTTATACCCAGTTCTTTTTAGAGATTTTATCATGAATGGATGTTGAATTTTATCAGATGTTTTCTCTCCATCTGTTGAGATGACCACATGATTTAATAATAATTCATGTCATTAATGTAATGTGTCCTATTCATTGTTTCGCATATGTTGAACCATCCATGCAACCTAGGGATGGATCCCAGTTGACCATGACGTATGATCCTGTTAGTGGTGCTGTTGAATTTGGTTTGCATCTATATTCATCAGGGATAGGGTACATAGTTTCTTAAAAACTAGATGACAGAGATCAGTTATACTATATTGGGGAAGTTGGAGAAATAAATAGATATCACTTAAGTTTGTTTAAACAATTCCTCTGCAGGAGAAAATTTGTCACTTTTACATGGTGACATTGCATTCATTTTTATATAGCTCTTTTACATGGAAGCATAAAGCCCGGACCTTTGCTGGCCTCTCTGATTTGATGTTCCATAGTCACTTGTCGCTCACAGGAGCCAATTCCGCAGTAGAACATGCCCACAGTCTTCTGATTTCCTCTCTCTGGTCTCTGCTCTCTCCCGTAGCAATGATAAGGATGTATTTGTGTTTGTATGTAGTATTGCCATTCACTTTCACATCCAGTGTTTCATCTGCCCCTCCTCTGATGAGACAGGTGAGAAACAGTTATTCCTACCTTTTCAGAGAAATGAACCAATTTTCCCAAGGTCACAAGGTAGCGAAGTCAGCACCTGAACCTGATTTTCTGATGCCTGGTCAAAATCTTTTAGGGAACTGTGGTTCTTGCCAGCCTCTTGATAGAGGAGTGTGAGACAGAACAAGACTGGGTAATGCAGAAGGAAGTCAGACTAGAGGTTTGATGAGGAAAGGTTAGGACTGTTGGCTAAGTTACCAGTTAGGCTTATATCTGCAGTGTGGATTCATTGTTGCCCTTACTCCCCTTTCATTTTCTACCAGCCACTAAAGTTCATGATAGGAATATGGTGTCGAAACTCATCCTGATTCCTGCACGACTGTGACCTGGGAAAAAATGTTTGAATTTAGCTCTTGGCGTGGCTGTTGTAGAAAGTGCATTAAATAGTGGTTCTTGGTTTTCTTTTCTGCTTCAGCTTAAATCAGAAGAGAGAACATGGGCTTGGATCTTTTTGTTATTATTTATATACGTTCATTCACTTAGCTTTGTCAGTGAGCCAGACATTTTGCTAAGTGCAGGGCATAGGATATGATCCATTCTCACGAGGCATGTGTGTGTGTGTGTGTGTGTGTGTGTGTGTGTGTGTGTGTGTGAGAGAGAGAGAGCGGGAGGGAGTGAGAGAGAGAGAGTAAGAGAACGATGGAGGAGAACAGATAAGCAAATCTCTACCATGAATTATTCCTGCAGCAGCTATAAGTCCCGGAGGCTATGAAAGCCCAGAGGAAGAAGTCAGACTGTGCTGAGGTCAAGGTGATTTCTCAAAGAAAGTGTCCCTTAAATGGAATTCTTTTTTTTTTTAATTTTTAAAATGTTTTTATTTATTATTGAGACAGAGAGAAACAGAGCATGAGTTGGGGAGGGGCAGAGAGAGAGAGGGAGACACAGAATCTGAAGCAGGCTCCAGGCTCAGCTGTCAGCACAGAACCTGATGCGGGGCTCAAACCCATGAACTGTGAGATCATGACCTGACTGACTGAGCCACCCAGGTGCCCCTAAATGGGATTCTTAAGTGTTCATAGGCCTTAGCCTAGACAAGGGGAAGGGCATGCCAGGCAAGTAAATGGTATGTTTGAGATGCTGTGGCATTAAAGAGCTGTGAGAATAGAAAATCATTTGGAGGGAAGAGAAAGTGGAGAAGAAAGCTGTAAAGAGGTGGTGGTAATCCTGAGTATTTAAGATTTATCCTGAAAGCAGTTAGGAGGCATTGTCAGGTATCCGTGGCAATCCTGCTATTGCTTGGTTAACTGGCCTGTTTGGGTAGTATCTATTAAAAGCCTTTAAAATATGCATATGAAATGCCCTTTGGCTCAGTAACTTAACCTCTAGGGATGATAATACCTATCACCTACTACATTGTGCTACTGTGCCAGATATTTTTGATATATTGTGTATGTTATTTTTTAAAGTCTTACAACAATTCTGTAACGTGTGAACCATTGGTCCCATTTTACAGATAGAGAAACTAGGGTTTTAAAAAGTCAGGCTGGCTTAGGATTGAATTCACACTCTGTCATTAATTAGCTGCTTTCCTAAGACAAACTACTTAGCCCTCTGGAGCTGTTTCCTGAGGAAGTACTATTTAAGAAAAAATAATACAAGCAGAGTTAAATAAATGCAAGCTGTTCTTTTTTGGATTACCCACTTATTTGGGTTATCTCTGCCAGAGCTGACCTCCATTTTTTAAAAAGTATTTACGATTAAATAGAAGAGCCAGAACGGAGTGGCGTGGAGCTCTGTGAACAGTGGCCTGGTTTTGGGGGACCATTCTGAGAGCTGCTCACTCTGCAGTTTTCCTTGTGTGCACCCATGCAGCTCTTATCTTCTACCTCCTTTATTTGTATCTTGTCCCCTGCAAGAGTGTAAATTCTTTGAAGAAAGGGATGATCTTAAATGCATTTTTGTAGCTCTCACACCATCTGCCTGGTTCAGTGCTTTCCGTGTGCCCAAGGAGAGCCCAAAGATTGGCTTTTTCTTTTTTTAAGTTTACTTATTTTGAAAGAGAGAGAAAGCGAGAGCACAAGCAGAGGCGAGGCAGAGAGAGAAAGAGGGAGAGAGAATCCCAAGCAGGCTCTACACTGTCAGCACGGAGTCCAGTGTGGGGTTTGAAACCATGAACCATGGGATCATGACCTGAGCCGAAACCAAGAGTCAGACGCTTAGCCAACTGAGCCACCCAGGCACCCCAAGATTAGCCTTTCTAGAAGCAATTAGAACATAATGATCCAAAGAAAAATAGGGGCTCAGAGTAAAGAGACTTGATGGCATAGGGAAGGACACAGAAAAAAGAAGGTATTTTGGGTTGGAGACCTGGAAAGGAAGGTTTGGAACGAGATCTAGGAAAATGTGTTTAACGGGAAACATGCGAAACGTTCACAATAATGCTGGATCGAGAGAGTTGTCATAGTGTGGGTTCCCCCGAAGCAGATCCTGAGTGGGGGATCCACGTGCAAGCGGATGGAATTACAGAAGTGCTCCCAGGATAACCTGGTAAAGGACTGGGAAGCAAGTCAGGAGTAGGGGAAGTAACCAGAGTGTAATGTCAGGTGGAGCTCCGGCCTCAGCCTGGTCCCACAAAAACATTCCGAACTGTAAATCACACTCAGAGTTTGTCTTCGTTTGGACTTTCACACTTCCGCCCCAGCCATTGACTACCACCTGTTTCGAGGTGACTGGTAACCCCCAGGCACTTCCGGCTCTGTCTGTATGGACAAAGCCACTGCAGAGGCCCAAGGACGGCTTTAGAAGAGGCACAGGTGCAGGGAGTTAGAAGCAAAGGCATGTAGACGCTGTGTGTGGGGGGGTGGGGGGGTGCACAAATATCCTAGGGGAGGGGATGCGGGTGGGGCACTGTAGTGTCGCTTCAGTAACTGCTGCCTTTACTGAGCCCAGCCGTACACACTGATGTCTGCCTCTGAAGCCCACTTTGTAGCTTCCTCATCTACAAAGCGGGGACAGTTTACTTTGCTTGCTCGTATCACAGAATGATAGTCAAAACAAAATGAAATGAGACAGGGTACCTAGAATCATGTTGACACCAATAAGCCATTATACAAAGCCAGATGTCATTACCGTGTCTTTCTTTTCCAAGCCCACAGGATACGTTGACTCCTGGTCCCCAACCGGGCACTTGTCCTGCAGGCATCAACGCTGACAGCCTTTAAAAAGAGCTTGTTCGTGTTGGGAAAAGCAGGCACTTTTTTAATGTTGTTAAATTTTGCAGCATTTCTTTAATATAAACCAGCCGCCTTGAACTACATCTAATTAACCACCAGATAGCACGCTGTGGCAATGTTTGGCTTTGATGTGCTCATCAGCATCAGCAAGGAAATATTGGAAAGCTAATCATAATAGGACTTAGCTCTTATAAAATGCCTTTTATCTTCAAAGTGGTTTACAACCACTAATTATTAGAGGAATTGGGGTGAACAGCAGCCATCTCACGGAGACCTCAAACCATTATCAGGGCCTTTAATGTATCTTATAATAGAGCAAGAGAAGTGTGAAGGGGGATGTTTAATAATAGTTGTCCAGACCTGGAAGAGTTATTTTATGGAGGTAGGAGACAGCTGTTCGCTGTCTCCCTTGAGGCGAGAACAAGGAAATTGGACCTAATTTGAGGGAAGAGGAGGCAGGATGTAGCAGTTGCATAAGCGACAGCAGGCAGCAGAGTGGTTAAGAATGCCCTCCCAAACGTGCTTCCGTACACCTGCCCCTTTATTTAGGCTGAGGAGGCATGTGGCCTTCTTGGTGGCCCGGGGTGGGTGACATCACACCATGAAGTCCCACCCAGCTGTGCAGCCAGTGATAGACTTACGGGGTTTTTTTTATTGTATCTATTCATGTAATATTTTCTTTGTTTTCTTGCTTTTCTGCTTCTTAGTTTGTCTTGTTCGAATTTTATCTTGGGTGGAGGAAGGCCACTTGAATTCCATAATAATAAGAATAACCATAACTAATAGTTTACAGATGAGAAAGTGGGGCACAGAGAGCTTAAGAAACCCATCTGTGGCCATAGAGCTAGTGCCTCCGGCAGTCTGGCCTTGGAATGTGTGTTCTTATCCACCACAGTAAGAGGACTGTCAGAGAAGGGGAGGGATTGGTCCAAAGCCCCCTGTACCGTGTGTCAAAAAAGTAGGTAACAATTGCATAAGGAACAGGGAACATCTTATTTCCAGACTGGTTTGGTTCCTGTGCTCAATACTTTAATCCTGAGCAGTGGCGTGGTGAAAGGGGTCCTGCAAAGCAGCTCAGCATCTTTGGTCCTCACTGCAAGGAGCCATGTACCTGCCTCACTGTCCTGGACCCACTGGAGGGTCTGCCCAGGGCTCTGGAGAGGAGGGAGGAGCACAGGCATGAACAATAGACAGGTCACCTGTGAAACCCTGAGGTTTGGTGACAGCACGCCTTCCCCAAGTACTAAGATGCATTTGAACTGGGCCATGCTCCTTAAGTCTAGCATGGGGGTGGGGACCACTAAGGAGGCATCAGCTACTACCACCCTTGCAGACAGTCCTGGGAATGCAGGGATCAGGACGCCCTGGGCAGAAACATTAGCCTCACGATTTCTTTCTCAGTGAGGGCTGATTGTCACTGAAATGGACCGTGATAGGAATGCTGAGGTTACAGAAACAGGCAGGTGCTACTACAATTCCCCCCCTCCTCATCCTGGAGAACTTGGGTGCCCGATATTTCGGTGTCTTTTTTTTCAACACCATTACTGACACATATTGCATCCTATGATTCAGTTCAGTTCTGACACTAACTTCCCAGAGTTGGTGTAGACCCATGGTCGAAGGCTCCTTCCTGTCCCCCATCAGATCCCCGTCTTAAGTCCCCGGTTACCACTCATATGTCTGACTGACCCGCTGGAAATTCTGGGCTTCCCACAACTCCTCAGTCAGTGATTTGCTAGGACTAGCAGAACTCAGGAAAGTGCTTCACTTATATTTACTGGTTTATCATAAAGAGATGTGAAGGGCAAGGGAAGGTGTGTAGGGGGGTGGCATGGTGCTTTCATGCCCTCTCACTTCCTCTATGCATTCACCAAGGTTTGGAAGCTCCCAAACACTGTAGATTGGGGCTTTTCATGGAGGTTTCATTATCAAGGCATGATTGATTCAGTCCTTGGCCGTTGGTGATTGAACTCAAGCATCAGTCCCTCTCTCCTTCCTGAAGGTCAACTGTCAAATCTTCTGGTTATTTCCTCTGGCAACCAGCCCCCATTCTGAAACTATCTAGAAGCCCACCAAGAGTTAGCGCTTCCTCATACACCCAGGTGCAGTCAAAGGGGGCTCATCATGAATAACAAGAGACACCCCTTTCATTTAAGATATTCCAAGGGTTTTGGGAGCTCTGTGCCAGGAGCCAGGGGCAAAAACCAAATAGTATTTTTTCATTAGTCACAAATATTTACCACTCTCAGCCCTCACTGTCAGTGGTCAGTTAAGAAACCAACACATATTTCTCAGGCACCTGCCATATGCTAAGTACCAGACTTGGAAATGTCAGGGCATTTGTTTATTTAAATATTCAATTCAACTAAGATTTACTGGGATAATGCTTCTGCCTTCAAGGATGAAGTAAGTCATATCATGTGCACTTGAAACTCTAGCCAGCTAGGCCAAGCAGTACATTCTAATGCTGAAAGCATGATAGAGTCAGTAAGAATTCAAAGGGACAGTGGCCAAAGCAGTCCAGACTGGGCAGCCAGTAAGACCTCTCACAGGAGGTAGACTTACACCTGGGCCCTGAAGGCATACCCACCACTGAGAGTCGGAACAGACCTATATAGACTGCTTTTATAGGATGGAGAAGGAACTGAAAAACTTGCCTTTGTCGAGTCCTAGAAAACACTTCCCATCTGAGGCCTTGATTCCTCCTTAACTTGCTCCTTCCCAGGGGGCCCACCGGTATCAGACCCTCATGACATCCCGTCCATTCATACTGGAGTTGTGTTTGAAAGCCTTTGCTCAGCACCCCTCCCGCGCTCTCTGCAGTTGGACAAGACCTGCCTACCTCTGCCTTCTTTTGACGCTGCCCACTCACAGTGACTGCCTGAGACTTTGAGGGCCGCTGCATATGGACAATGCCGCTGGTGCAGCCTGGATAATTAAAGAGGTGCGAACAGATCCTGAAGATGCCTTTTGTGCTTTTGATTTCCCAACCTCCAGGCCGGCAGGAGAGATTCAAGGGGAGATCAGGGTGATTTAGTGGCTGCTTTCAAGTGCACAGCGGGTGTGGTGTGTGTTGGGGAGGGGAGACAGCTGCTCTCCATCTCCACTGAGTCCTGAGTAGGGGGGTATTTAGCTTAGAGCTGAGGGATTTAGGTTTGATCTATGACCTTTCTGATTACTCAGTTACTAAGCTGCTGGAATTACTGTGTAAGTCTGGGAAATGTTCCTGGAAATGTTTGAGGGCCAGGTAGTTTCCATCTGTGTGTAAAGGCTTTTCAGGAAGCAGTCTGGAGGGAGAAGAGTGGTCCTCAGGTCCTGATAGAGAAAGGCAGATGGAAAGTAGTGTCATGGCCCCTCTTGTGATGACGATGATGTTTTCCCTTTCCCTCTGGAATATACCCCACAATTTCCCCTTCTATGGCTGTCCTGTCCATCTAAAAAAATCTTAGAGTCAGAAAGCTGAGTCTAGCCCTATTTCCTTACTGCCAGAGTTCACCGAGCTCCCTATGGTAAGGAACTGAGGGTTTTCACAAGGAAATTCATTTTCTGCCATTTCCTGCTTGCCAGAGTAGAGTTTAGAAGGAAGAAGCAAGCTCCTGGGGATAAATATCATAGGTGAGGTCAGATTTGCAAGTCAGGAGATATGAGAAGGTTCTGGCCTGGGCCCATTCTCTCTCTCCCTCTCTCTCTCTCTCTCTCTCTCTCTCTCTCTCTCTCTCTTTTAATAGATCTACTCAGCTATTGACATATAATAAACTGCATGTTTTGAAAGTGTACAATTTGGTAAATTCTGATATATATTTCTTCACACATGTGCATGTGTGTATGTATGGGTATGTCTGGATATGTGTGTATGTATATAACCATATATACACATGTATAACCATATATACATGTGTATATACACACATCCACATCTGTGTATATCCATATATATATATCTCTATGAAATGATCACAGTTAAGACTGTGGAGATATCCATATCCCGAAAACTCTCCTCTTGCCTATTTGTAATCTCTCCTTCTCACCCTTCTTCACCCTCCCTTATCTCTTTTCTGTCACTATAGATTAGTCTTCATTTTTATAATTTTATATAAATGGAATCAAATACTATGTACTCTTTGGCTTTTTTTTTTTTTTTGCTTACATGATTATTTCAAGAGTCATCTGTTTTGTTGCTTAGATCAAAAGTTGATTCCTTTTATTTTTTATTTTTATATTTTATTGATATTTATTTTATTATTTTTTAATTTATAGTTTATTGTCAAG
>NC_043709.1:100445248-100452300 GCF_006229205.1 Suricata suricatta
TCATGATTTGCCTCCCTCCCTCTCCCTAACTCTTTCCCCCCCCCCCCATGGTCCTCTGTTAGGTTTCTCCTGTTAGATCTATGAATGAAAACATATGGGATCTGTCCTTCTCTGCCTGACTTATTTTGCTTAGCATGACACCCTTGAGGTCCATCCACGTCGCTACGAATGGCGAGACTTCATTCTTTCTCATTGCCATGTAATACTCCATTGTATATATGAACCACATCTTCTTGATCCATTCATCATTTGATGGACAATTAGGCTCTTTCCCTGATTTGGCTGTTGTTGAAAGTGCTGCTATGAACATTGGGGTACATGTGCTCCTATGCATCAACACTTCTATATCCCTTGGGTAAATTGCTAGCAGTGCTATTGCTAGGTCACAGGGGAGTTCTAGTGTTAATTTTTTGAGGAACCTCCATACTGTTTTCCAGAGCACCAACAGTGTAGGAGGGTGCCCGTCTCTCCACATCCTTGCCAGCATAGTTGATTCCTTTTAATGCGGAGTGGCAGTCCACTGCATGTACATATGACAGTTTGCTCACCCATTCACCTTATTGATGAATATTTGTGCTGTTTTGAGCTACTACAAATAAAGTTTCTATGAATGTTCATGTACAAGTCTTTGTGTAGACAGAATGCTTTTATTTCCTTGGGTACATATTTAGGAGTGGGATGTCAGGATTGTATGGTAGAAGTTTGTTTGGCTTTTTAAATTTTTTTTAATGTTTATTTATTTTTGAGAGAGAGAGAGACTGAGAGAGCATGCTTGGGGAAGGGACAGAGAGAGAGGGAGACACAGAATCCAAAGCAGGGTCCAGGCTGAGTTGTCAGCACAGAGTCTGACGTGGGGCTCACACCCACAAACTGTGGGATCAATACCTGAGCCAAAGTTGGTCGCTCAACCAACTGAGTGCCCCAGGTACCCCAGTTTGTTTGACTTTTTAAAGAAACCTCCAAATGTTTTCCCAAGGGGTTGCAGCATTTTACATTCCCACCAGTGGTGTGTGAGAGGTCCATCCAGTTGTCCACATCTTTGCCAAGACTTGGTATGTCAATCATTTTTTATTTTAGCCGTTCTAGTAGGTGTTTGATGGTATTTCAGCATGGCTTTGGTTGCATTTCCCTATGGCTAATGATGTTGAACGTTTTCATGTAGTTATGTGATATTCATATATCTTATTTGATAAAGTGGCTGTTCAAATGTCTTGCCCACTTAAAAACTGAGTTGCTTGTTTTCTAATAAGAAAATAAGTAAGTTCTAAGAACTCTATATATATTCTGGATCAAAATCCTCTATCAGATACAGGCTTTGCAAATATTTTTTCCCAGTCTGTACCTAAATAGTGTCTTTCAAAGAACAGAAATGTTAAATTTTTATAAAGTTCAACTGATCAGTTTTTAAAATATTATGCTATTACTATTGTACCTAAGGAATCTTTGCCTAAGCCAAAGTCACAAGGACATTTTCTTCTTATAATTCTATTTTTAGACATTACAGTTAGGTCTGTGATCCACTTTGAGTCTATTTTTGTATGTGGTATAAGGTATGCATTGCCATTCATTTTTTGCAAATGGTTATCCTATTATTCCAGTCCCATTTGCTGAAAAGATTATCCTTTCTGCGCTGCATTGCCTTTGCATTCTTGTAACATAACAAAAATCGGTAATATATATAGGTCTATTTCTGGCTTCTCTAGTCTTTATTTTGTGCCATTTATCTTTTTATTTTTTGGGCTTCATGCCAACACCACATTGTCTTTATTACTATAGATTTATAATAAGTTTTGAAACCAGTGTTAGTTTTCCAGTGTTGTTTGTCTTTTTCAAAGTTGTTACAGCTATTTTAAGTTCTTTACATTTCAATATGAATTTTAGGTTGGCTTGTCAATTTCTACCAAAAAAACAAAAAACAAAAAACAAAAGCCTGCTGGGAGTTTGATTGAGATTGAGATGAATCTTTAGATGAATTTAGGGAGAAACGACATCCTAATAGTACTGAGTCTTCCAAACCATGAACATGAATATCTGCCCATTTATTTTGGTCTTTTTTAATTTCTCTCATCAATAGTTTGAAGCTTTCTGTGTACAGGTCTTACACATTTTTGTCAGCTATATCCCTAAGTTTTTCATATTTTTGATGCTATTGTTAAGTGATATTTTTATTTCAATTTTAAGTTTTTGTTGCTGCTGTACAGAAATACAATTGATTTTTTAGAGAAAGCTTGTATCTTTTAACCTTGTCAAACTCACTTATTGTTTTAGTAGCTTCTTGTGAATTTCACCAGATTTTCTACATAGACAGTCATGTTGCCTAGGAATAAAGATGATTTTACTTTTTCCATGTCTGATCTGGATATTTTTTAGTTTCTTTTCTTGCTTCATTGAACTGGCTAGAATCTCCAACACAATGTTAAATTGAGTATATATACATACATATATATATGTATGTACATATATATATATATATATATATATATAATTTATTGTCAAATTAGTTAGCATAGAGTGTATACAGTGTGCTCTTGGTTTGGGGTTAGATAACATGATTCATCGCTCACATACAGCACCCAGTGGTTATCCCAGCAAGTGCCTTCCACAATGCCCATCACCCATTCACCCTATTTTGCCTCCCCCCCACCAGCCCTCAGTTTGTTCTCTCTATTTAAGAGTCTCTTATGGTTTGCCTCCTTCCCTCTCTGTTTCAAACTATCTTTTCCCCTTCCCTTCCCTTATTGTCTTCTGTTAAGTTTTTCAAGTTCCACATATGAGTGAAAACATATACCTATCTTTCTCTGATTGACTTATTTCACTTAGGATAATACCTTCCAGTTCCATCCACATTGCTACAAATGGCCAGATTTCATTCTTTCTCATTGCCAAGTAGTATTCCATTGTGTATATAAGCCACATCTTCTTCATCCATTCATTGGTTGATGGATATTTAGGCTCTTTCCATAACTTGGCTATTGTTGAAAGTGTTGCTATATATATTGGGGTACATGTACCCCTATTCATCAGCATTCTTGTATCCCTTGGGTAAATTCCTAGCAGTGCTATTGCTGGGTTGTAGGGTAGTTCTATTTTTAATTTTTTGAGGAACCTCCACACTGTTTTCCTGAGTGGCTGCACCAGTTTGCATTCCCAGCAACAGCAAAAGAGTTCCCCTTTTTCCACATCCTCGCCAACATCTATTGTTTCCTGAGTTGTTAATTTTAGCCACTCTGACCAGTTTGAGGTATATCTTAATGTGGTTTTGATTTGTATTTTCCTTATGAGTGATGTTGAACATCTTTTCATGTGTCTGTTGACCATGTGGATGTCTTCTTTGGAAAAGTGTCTCTTCATGTCTTCTGCCAATTTCATCACTGGATTATTTGTTTTTTGGATGTTGAGTTTGGTAAACTCTTTATAGATCTTGGATTGGATACTAATCCTTTATCCAATATGTCATTTGCAGATATCTCCTCCTATTCCATTGGTTGTGTTTTAGTTTTGTTGATTGTTTCCTTTGCAGTGCAGAGGCAACAATTTCTTGCTCAACACATACCTGAAAGCAAGGGAAATAAAAGCAATAATGAACTATTGGGACCTCATCAAGATGAGTAGACAGTTTTTTGTTTTTTTTAAAATAGTTTATTGTCAAATTGGTTTCCATATAACACCCAGTGCTTCTCCCCACAAGTGCCCCCCACCATGACCATCACTCCCTCCCTCCCTCCCCCTCCCCCTCCCCCTTCCCCTTCAGTCCATGGTTCGTTTTCAGTATTCAGTAGTCTCCCTTGATCTGTGTCTCTCACTCTCCCCCACTCTCTTTCCCCCTTCCTCTCCCCATGGTTCCCTGCCAGGTCTCTCCTGTTAAACCTATGAATGCAAACATATGGTATCTATCCTTCTCTGCCTGACTTATTTCACTTAGCATGACACCTTCAAGGTCCATCCACTTTGCTACAAAAGGCCATATTTCATTCTTCCTCATTGCCATATAATACTCCATTGTATATATATATACCACATCTTCTTGATCCATTCATCAGTTGATGGACATTTAGGCTCTTTCCATGATTTGGCTATTGTAGAAAGTGCCGCTATGAACATTGTTGTCTGTTTCTTGATCATAGGGGAAAAGCATTTGGCTTTTTACCATTAAATAAGATGTTAACTATTGGCTCTTTTGTAGATGCCCTTTTTCCGGATGGGCAAACTTCTCCCTATTTTTGGTTTTCTGAGAGTTCTTATCAGGAATGGATGTTGGGTTTTGTCAAGTGCTTTTTCTGCATCTACTGAGATGATCATAACAGTTTGTCTTTTTTAATTTGTTAATATGGTGAATATGTTGTTGATTTCAAATGTTAAGCCATTCTCTCATTCCTGAGTTAGAACTCCACTTGGTCAGGATGTATGTATTCTTTTCATATATGGTGTTGAATTCAATCTGCTAAAATTTCCTGAAGAACTTTTGCATCTGGTGCACCTGTGCTGTTAGCACAGAGTCTGCTTTGTATCCTCTGTCCCCCTTTATCTCTGTCTCTCCCCTGTGCACTCTCTCTCAAAAAAAGAAAAAGAATTTTCGTGTCTATATTTTTGAGGGATATTGGCCTGTATTTTTCTTATCTTACAATGTCTTGGTCTAGTTTATGCATAAGATAATCCCAACCTCATAGAGTATGTTAGGAAGTATTTCATATTCCTCAGTTTTCTGGAAAGTTTGCATAGAATTGGTATTAATTTTTCTTTAAACATTTGTAGTGTTCATCAATCCAGCCACCTGAGCCTTGAGTTTTCTTGTAGTAAAGTTTTTCACTAATTGTTCAATTTCTTCAATAGTGTTACTCATTTTATCTATTTTCTCTTGAGTGAGCTTTATTATTTAGTGGTTTTCAAGGAATTTGTCCGTTCCATCTAAATTGTCAAATGTATTGTCATAAAATTGTTCATAGCATTCTCCTATTAGCCTTTTAATGTCTGTAGAATTTGTAATGTGCCACCCCTCAAAGTTATGATATTACAAAATGTGTCTTCTCTCTTTATTGATCTTCTTAAATAATGAGATTTTATTTTTATAAATTTCCTCTATTGTTTTTCTGTTTTCTATTTCATTGATTTCTGCTCAGACTCTTATTAGTTTTTCTCCTTACTTTGGGTTTCATTTGGTCTTCTCTTTCTAGTTTCTTAAGGTAGAAGCTGATGTCATTGATTTGAGACCTTTCTTCTTTTCTAATATATGTGCTTCATGTTATAATTTTTTTCCTGAGCACTACTTTAGCAATATCTGACCAAATTTGATATATTGTGCTTTGATTTTCATTTAGTTAAAAATACTTTTTCATTTCCCTTTCCATTTCTCTTTTAACCCATGAGTTATTTAGAAGTGTGTTACATAGTTTTAACATATTTAGGGATATTCCAGGCTTCTTTCTGTTATTGGTTCTGATGTAATTCCATTGTGGTTAGAGTTCATACTTTCTATGACTTCAGTCCTCTAAAATTTATTAAAACTCATTTTATGGATCAGGATATGGACCATGTTGGTAAATTTTCCATGTGCACTTGAAAAGAAAGTATATTAAGCTTTTTTTGAGTATTCTATAAATGTCAATTAGGTCAAGGTGGTTGACAGTGTTCATGTCTTCTATATCTTTACTGATTTCAGTCTACTTGTTTCATTAATTATTGATGGAGGGATATTAAAATCTTTGAATATGATTGTAGATTTGTCTACTTCTACTTACAGTTCTATAAGTTTTTGCTTCAGGCATTTTAAAGCCTTGTCATTAGGTGCATAAGTATTTAGGATTATTATTATCTTATTGATGAATTTCCTTCTTTATCACTATGAATTTCTTTCTTTATTATCATTAATATTTTTTGTTCTAGAATCAACTTTGCTTAATATTAATATGCAGTTTCTCTTGACTAGTTTTAACGTGGTATATATTTTGCTAACCTTTTACTTTTAACCTATTTCTGTTATAATGGTTTTCTTTGTAAGAACATATTTTAATGCTTTTAACTAGCAAAAGATTATTATCTAAATATATAAGTACTGTTACATATTAAGAAGGAAAAAACAAGCAGTTCAACAGAAAAATAAGCCAAAGGTACAAACTGATAATACACAAAAGGGATGTTGCCTGACCAAGAACATCTAAGCAAATGAAAAAACCTCAACTTCACTAGTAATTGAGGAAATGCCAAATAATATAATATTGAAACATTCACATTAACTAAATTCACAAAAATAAAAAGGGATGGCAATACATATCTTTTTATTATGATTTATTATTTCTTCAACATGATGCTAGAAGTTCTAGTCAGTACAGCAACATACCTTAACACACAAACACAAACACAAACACATGAAATAAATAGTAGAAGGATTGGGAAAGAAAGCACGTAATTGTCACTATTAGTAAACAGTGGAATATTTACCAAGAAAATCCAAAAGAAACTCCAGACAAACTAGAAAACCAGTTTAATTATTTAGCAGGCTGACAGAATTTAACAAAATTGATAAACCTCTAGCCAGGCTCCTCAGAAAGAAAAGAGAGAGCACCCAGATAGACAAAATCATGAATGAAAAAGGATTTATTACAACCAATCCCTTAGAAATACAAGCAATCATCAGATTACTATGAAAAATTATATGCCAACAAACTGGACAACCTAGAAGAAATAGACAAATTCCTAAATGCACATGCACTGCCAAAATTCAAATGGGAAGAGATAGAAAGCATGAATAGACTGGTAACCAGTGAAGAAATCAAATCCCTTATCAAAAATCTTCCAACGAATAAGAGCCCAGGGCCAGATGGCTTCCCAGGGGAATTCTACCAGACATTTAATGCAGAGCTAATACCCATTCTTCTCAAACTATTCCAAAAAATACAAATAGAAGGAAAACTTCCAAACTCATTCTACGAAGCCAGCATCACCTTGATACCCAAACCAGACAGAGACCCAGCAAAAAAGGAGAACTACAGACCAATATCCTTAATGAATACAGATGCAAAAATACTCAACAAGATACTAGCAAATTGAATTCAACA
>NC_043709.1:100452400-100558836 GCF_006229205.1 Suricata suricatta
ATAAAATACCTAGGAGTAAACCTAACCAAGGATGTAAAAGACCTATATGATGAAAACTATAGAAAACTTATGAAAGAGATTGAAGAAGACCCCAAGAAATGGAAAAACATTCCCTGTTCATGGATCGGAAGAATAAACATTGTGAAAATGTCATTACTACCCAAAGCAATCTACACATTAAATGCAATCCCTATCAAAATTGCACCAACATTCTTCTCAAAGCTAGAACAAACTATTCTCAAATTTGTATGGAACCACAAAAGACCCCGAATAGCCAAAGTCATATTGAAGAAGAAAACCAAAATGGGAGGCATCACAATCCCAGACTTTAGCCTCTACTAAAAAGCTGTCATCATCAGGACAGCATGGTATTGGCACAAAAACAGACACATAGACCAATGGAATAGAATAGAGAACCCAGAACTGGGCCTACAAATGTACAGCCAATTAATTTTTGTTATAATGTTTATACTTCTTATAGACAGCATAGAGTTGGGTTTTCCTAACTTGGAGAGCCTGCCAAGCCCTGCCTGGATTTCCCCTTCCTGTCCTGGCCTAAAAGCTCTTTAGGCAATAATAAGGCTCATTTTGTTTGTTTTCCATCTGTCAGGAACAGGCTTTGGACTTAGGTGAGGTGAGCAAGGTCCCTGGGGTGCAAAATTTAAGAAAGTAATTGTTCTCTAATGCACAGTTTTTAGAATAGATTTCTCTTTAAATATTGTACCTGAGGCACCTCATCCTTCAGAAGACACTTGCTTTGAGGATGCCTGGGATGCCTCAGTCAGTTAAGTGTCTTGACTTCGGCTCAGGTCATGATGTCATGGCTTGTGAATTCAAGCCCTGTGTCAGGCTCTGTGCTGACAGGTCAGAGCCTGGAGCCTGCTTCCGATTTTGTGTCTCCCACTCTCTGTCTGCCCTTCCCATATTCATAATCTGTCTCTCTGTTTCTCAAAAATAAATAAGCATTAATTTTTTTAATGTAAGCACTCACTTTCAGAGTTGTGCAAGTACAAGGCTAGTACCTGAGAGTATATGCCTCCTTTAATTTTGCACTTGAAGAGCCTCATTCAGCTCACCCAAACCTGGCCATGCTGAAGGATAACTGTCCTTCATTGCCTGATATCTAGTGTCTTAGAAAGAATTTTCAAAAATATACTTTGTTTGAATTTTTTAAATTATTTCAGCTGGGAGAGTAAATCTGGTCCCTGTTACTCCTTCTTTTCTGGAAATGGAAATCCAAACTTGTTCTTTATGAGATAAAAATCCCACATAGAGAGCTATCTGATTGAAATACAAATTTTTTAGGCCTTCCTGCAAAAGATTCAGAAAAAAATTAGCCTTCTTTCATTCAACAAACTATCAATGAGCACCTACTGTGTACCAAATTCTTGGCTAGGAACTAGGGTTAAAACCAAATAAGACATGATGCCTATCTGCTAGTTCCTCATAGCTGGCTGCTTTAGAACTGTTGGATTAGTTCTCTCATGCAATGCATCCCCTGTGACATGCAGTCAGGAAGGCAGAGAGCCAAAGAAAGTCAGGCCTAGACCTGAGAGATCATCTCTACTAATTGCCAGAACCAGAGTGGCTCAAAGGCTTTCTTAACTCACTTAGGTAGTCAGTAGTAGTTGATTGCTGTGTCATCCATCTTGAGGGATGTGGAAGAGGGACCAACCCAGAATACTTTTCTTTACCACCAGTTACCATAACTGAATCCCCATTATTTGAGACTCATTCATTAACATCAGGGACCATGTCTTATTCATATTTGCATTTTTCAATGTTAGCTCAGAGCCTTCTACAGGGTAATTGATAAATGAGAATGAATGAAGGAATGATAAAAGTTAAAATGGTGACTATGTTTCTGGGAGATGACTTAGGTTATTATCTACTGGGGATAAGGCCATTAAGAGCAAGCCCATAGGTTGGACCCATGCTAGGAAGACAATGTAGTATAGTACATCAGGTCTCTAACTACACTAGACCTTGATCCAAATTGCTTAACCTTTCCCAAACTTAGTTTCTTCATCTGTATGATGGGAATCCTAGCCATATTTACCTAAGAGAGGGAGCAGGTTCCATTAGGATGAAGTATGTTAGGAGCTGGCAAGAGAAAACTCTCAAGGAAGAATAGGTATTATTAGTCCAGTCTTCTGAGAACAGCAGGTGGGATTAAGGTAGGGGCTACTGGATGGCAGAGACCTTGAGACAGTCCTGGCTGGGCAGCAGGAAGACACAGACTGTTCTGCTAATGTTGTATACTTACAGAAGCTCAGATGTTACCACTATTATTATCCAAAAGTCCTTCCTAAGCTCAGTATTGTGCATAGATATTTTGGGCAATGCACATAAGCCATGCAGAAACAGCTCAGCTCTCTTGGGACTTATAACCAAGGCCATTAGTTCTCTCTTGGGAAGACAGAATAGAAATGTTAAATCTCTCTATGATTAGGTGACGGCCAGTTCACACTATGTAAGAATGAAGAGAAAGACTCAATTCCTGAATGCAGAGCTAGTCAAAGGGATCAGGTGGGATCCCATTGTCCAGTCCAAGTGGAGCGAGGTCAAGTCTACTGTACTTTGCACAGGCTCTGTTACACAGGGTGCATTCCTGAGGCCAGAGGTAGTCTTCCAGCTCTGGGCCCACAGCTCTTGATATATCTGGTAGGTGGAAAATGTTGACCCAAACTGTAGATTACTTTGGCGTTATGGTGTAGCTGAGCCAGACTCCTGGGCTCTGAGTATCAGACAAACCCACTTGGTGATATTGTGATTTTCCTCCTTTTTTCTGACTGTGAATTTAGATCATGAGATATGATTTAGAACCTTACTTTCTGCCTTTCCCCAAAATGCATGACAGTGTGTATCCATATTTTAACATTCAAACACTATTGTACATTTAAAAATTGGGACCTACCCTATTTCCAAAAAGTCTTAGATAGAAAACCCCAATGATATCACTACTTCCTTTCAACACATTGACCCAATTTTTTATTAATAACAATTTATTATGTTGAAATTTCATACACTTACAGACTGTGAGAGGTAGAAGAGGTCTTAAAAACAAATAGGTCCAGTCTTCTCAACACACAGATGAGGAAACTGAGACCCAGACAGGTACTGATTTGTTCAAGGTTACTTAACTAGCAGCAGAGTCCAGGCTAGAAGCAGGTTTCTGCATAACTTCTCTTACAGCATCACATTATAATGCACGCTCTGAAAAAACTCCATAAGGGGCTTTAAAAATCTGATCAGGGCATATAATCTGTGATTTTTATGTTGGCTGGAGACAGCCTTGGTTGTCACCAAACTAGGCATGGCAAATCCAGTAGAGTTGGAAGTTCATTGAGGACACAGTACACTTTCCTCCATCAGCTTTCCTCTGCATGCTCATGGGCCCCACAGAGATCTGTAGTATGAGCTAAGAGCTCACCATGAACTTGTTGATTGTGAAGGACATAGGAGATAGTGCATCTGAGAGAGAAGAGTTCTCCACCCTTGGAAATGCTGACGAGTCAGGACATGGTAGGATTAAGGTCAAATACAAGTTTGATGAGCTTGGGTTTAAATCTCAGTTTTTGCATTAACTTGCTGTGTGGCCTTGGTTAAGTCATTCAGCTTCTCTGAGCTTCGATAAAATGAAGATGATAATATCTATTTCAGAGGGATGTGAGAAATAAATGAGAAAATGTATATAGAGACCAAGGATGGTGTCTGCTTCAAAGTAAACACTCAATAAATGGTTGCTGGTCCATCAGGATCTGTTTTGTTGCTTTTAGTTTAAATGGGGAGAAATTGTTTTCAGGCTTCCACTACCCACCTCCTTTCAATCTAGAAATGTCTGTTTTATTTTCCTCCTTCTTCTTTCTTTGATGGGCTGGCTGATCTATTAGTGATCACAGCACATTTCCCCTTGCCCTTCTGCTAATGAGCAGGTGGTTGCTAAGAGAGACCAGGCACACTGGTGAGCAGTTATGGCTGCCCTCTACTGCCCTCTCATTCTTTCTCAGCCTCACTCCATCCACACCACACCCACTTGTCTCTCTCATCTTCCGTGTTCAGGTTCTGCAAAAACTTGAAGAAATTGACAAACGTGGATGGCTACCCCTGACAGAAGAGTGGTCTCTAGACCCCGGAGAGCTGGCCAGGGTCCTAAGGAGAGGGGCGCCCATCTGGGTCCCCTGGACAACCTGGAGCATAAAGAGACCCAGAAGCTGGCGCCGGGAGAGCTGGCCATGCTGAGCAAGGCACAGGAATTCTTTCAGACCTGTGACACAGAAGGCAAGGGCTTCATCGCCAGGAGGGATATGCAGGTAAGAGGCCTGCCCACCTGGAATGCCAAATGGCATGGCTCTCCCCATCTTGGGTTAGGGCCTGCCCCACTGGGGGCAGTAAAGATGCCATCTACTCTGCCCTGGAAGGAGGTATCAGCCTCAACTCTACTGGGAGCCAGATCTCCTGGGTTCATTCCTTTCCTGGCCTTTGCTTGCCATCAGACTCAGAGATTGTTTTCCCTTTCTGACTCAGTAACAGCCAACTCTGTGGAAAATGGTGATAGCAACATACGGGATTTGAGTCAGACATGATGGAGAACCTTCTGAAACAGAGTGGGAAGGCACCAGCTTGCTACTTCACAATAAAGCTTTGAGCTATGCTGAGGTGCTGTGTGTGGCTTAGGAACAGGCACAGTGACAGGTGCCACAACCAGGAAGGAAGGCATTTCTGGAGCTCCTCGTATCTGGCCCTCAGCCTCAAACCAACCACACTCAACCCCTCGTAACTGTGTCCCGAGAGAGATACTGCAGAACCCCAGTGCACCCCATTGCCTCATGCAGGGCTCAGCAAACATTCTGTAAAGGGTGAGACCATAAGGACTCTGGGCTCCATGGGCTGCTGCATACATGACCACAACCACTCAACTCCAGCTGCTGCAGGAGCTATCATAGGCAGTATGTAAACAGGTGAGCTTGGCTCTGCTCCAATAAAACTTCTGTGGACACTGAAATTTGAATTTTATATGATTTTTGCATGTCCCCAAAGAGTCTTCTTTGGATTTTTTTCAACCATTTAATATTATATCGCACACCCAAAACTCCTATAACACGGTATGTTAATTATCCTTGAATTTAAAAAAAAAATAGCAAAAATGTAAAAGCCACTCTTAGTTCACTAGCTGTAAGAAACAGGTGATGGGTCGGATTTGTAGCCCAGGGGCATAGTTTTCCCACCCCTGGTCTCATGCCTTTCCAGGATTAGTGTCAGAAGCTTCCTCTGAGTGTCTTACTGAAGTCCGTTATGTTGCATCCATGATGTCATCTGATATGAGTAAACCAGATGCAGGCTCCACCAGAGCAAGAAGGACACAGCCCTTCTCCCCCAGTCTTTCCATTATTCGTTCTGTCAAGAGCATCTTGGGGAGGGATACATGGCCGTGATGTTGCGAGGAAGTCCTGCAATGGTCATGTTTTATTTATTTATGTATTTATTTTATCTATCTATTTTGAAAGAGAGCACAAGTGGAGGAGGGGCAGAAAGAGGGAGAGGGAGAGAACCCCGAGAGAGGAAGAGCATCCTCTCTGACAGTGTGGACCCTAACATGGGGCTCAGTCCCACGAACTGTGAGATCAAGACCTGAGCCAAAGTCAAGAGTCAGATGCTCAACTGACTGAGCCACCCAAGTGCCCTAAGTTTTCTTTTTTTTAATTTAGCTTTTCAGAATTCCAGTGAAGTTGGTCAGTGGAATGTAGACCCTGATGGGGCCCAGTCCCCTCTGGGCTCACATGTAGGAGGTGCAAAAAGATGAGCCATGTGAGCTAGGTGAAGGCGTTGGGTCTTTCTCTCCCTGGCCCCACAAAGTGGTGTTTTCAGGCTTTTCCCAGAGCTGTTTCACCGTGCAGTAGATGCGCAAATTGAGGGCAGAAACCTGGAGGACAGGGCCAGCTTAGCTCACAAGAGAAGCTCAGACCACCCTTGTTGTCAGTAGTTGGCTCCCCAATATGTTTCTGTCACTGAAACTCATTCCCCAAGTCGTACTCTCTGTGGAAGGCCGGACTCCATGTGCTTTGAGGAAACCTAGTCTGTGAACTTCATAATTGTCCTTCAGGGGTGTGATGGTTGTTGGTGGTGGTTTTAATGGTGTCCTTAACTTTTGATCATCCCTTCTAGAAGCAAAGAAAAGGCAAATTCACATGTGCTGAGGGTCAGCTCTGGAGCACATGCATGGTGCAACTCAGCACTTTCTCTATGCATGTGTGTCCCAATTAACCCTCAATGAAGCCCACACTTTAGTGGAAGGGCGAAGAGACATGGTGAATCTAAGCTGCAAAGTATAAGTTGTAAGAAGTCATTTGTATTTGACCCAGAATGAAGTCATAACCATCAAGTGGCAGAGATACCAACTCAGCTACATTCCTCCTCAGTCCTCAATCCTGACCAAGGCAAGAGAAAAAGGGTATACTTGTGCATCTGGCCTTTATTTCTACCAGCTACTTTGTTTTCTGAACCTTCTGTGTATCTGTGCACGGTGAAGCATTTGAAATTTTCAGTTCATTAGGCTGAGAAAGTGCTATCAAGAAAGAACACAGCACAGCACTTAAGCACTGTCTCTCTGCTGCTTTCTCGGGTCCTGTCTGGGGGAAGATGGGCTGAAAGAGATACGTGAAGAATACACCTCCCACACATTGTCAACATTGGATGCTCCATGGAAAGCCCACGTGCCCCTTGGCTCTCCTAGTCAGAACCTGCAGACAGACATCTGTCTATTCCTTGTCACTCCCTCACAGAGCTGCTTTGCCTTTGGTTGGCGGTCAGCTCCTTGCACTTGGCTGCCACCACCATGCCCACCTTCGGCTCCCAGGCCAGCCTCATGGGTACTGAAAGAAGAACTCAGACTGTGCATGCACAGGCAAATTCAGCCACTGGGAGAGGCCCATTAAAGCTGGGAGTGAGGGGCGGCTGGGTGGCTCAGTGGGTTAAGCCTCTGACTCTTGATTTCTGCTTAAGTCATGATCTCCTCGTTCATGGGGTCGAGCCCTGTGTCCAACTCTGTCCTGCTTGGGATTCTCTCTCTCTTTCTGCCCCTTCCCCGCATACTCTCACACCCTCTCAAAATAAACAAATAAACAAACATTTTTTTTAAAAAAGCACGGACTGATTGTCAAGGAAGGAGAGGCCTTGGGCACATGGGACGGCAGACCTAGGGCTTGGGAGAGGCGGGTAGAGAAGCAGAGTTGGAACAAGACTGTGAAGTGCTTGCTATCCTTTGGGAAAAAGGAGAGAGTTAAGCTATTCCCCTGGTGCTCTTTTTCTTCTTGGTTCTGATGGACAAAAAACCATTTGCAGAGGGTAAGATGGACTCTGCATTCATCCAAAAGGCAGGGGAGACTGCCGCAGTGTCTGAGCCCCAGCAGTTGGAAGCCAGCCCACTCTGAGAGAGCAGGGAACACAGAAGGAAAGGATCAGGGTCCAGGAGAAGTTTTTTTCCTTTGGGGTCCCTGGAGAAGCCTGGAGGAAGTGGAGGCAGGTCGCACTGAGTGCAGCAGTGCAAGCCGGCCTCTGCTGGGGCTCCTTATGCAGACATTCTGCTTCAGGGATGGCCAATGTTGGAACAACCTGTGTGAACAGATTGTAGGCAGTGGTTTGAGAAACCTCAGCTCCACCCATGGCCCCTCAGACCCCACCCCGTCCTCTACAAGGAAACTCTCTGGGTTCCATGGGATCGCTCCAGTCAGAATTGGGGTGAAGACTGCTTTGCAGGGCAGGGTCTGGTGTAGCCCCCTAGACAAGCAGAGTCGTGGGGCTGAGGACCCTGAGTGAAAGTCAGTCCTGCCTCATAGGGACTGAGGGACATGAGAGGGCCAGGTTGGAAGGGCATGAAGGGACTCGTTCAGCCCAGAGAGGGAGAGGGGGTCAGCGTGGGCAGGAGAATTCTCTGAAGATACCTAGAGTCTCAAAACCCCTGCTTCCTTGATTTTTCAGAGTGAAATGATTACCTACCAATGCCAAGTACCTACCTCCCAACACTGCCTAGAGTTCCTAGACTAGCCAAACAGTTAAGAACCATCTAAGAGTTGGCAAGCCAAATATTGCCTATTTGTGTAAGTAAAGTTTTATTGAAACACAACTGTGCTCATTCATTTACAACTTGTCCGTGCCAGTCTTCATGCTAGTGGCAGAGTTGAGTAGCTGTAACAAAGACCAAAAGGCCTACACAGCCTAAAATATGAATTATCTAGTCCTTTACAGAAAAAGTTAACTGATTCCTGGTTTAGGTTAGCAAAATGACTCTTTAAGATTTTTGTAGCAAATTGAACTGAGTTTTAGCCCTGAATCTGCAACTTAGTACCATGTGAATTTGTGTGAGCTCTTAAGCCCTCTAGGCCATAGCTCCTCATCTGTGAATTATTTATAGTACCTCCCAGGGTTAGAGAAGAATTAAATGTGAGTATGCATGTAGAGCTCTTGGCCCTGAGCTTGGTCCTGGAAATCCCTCCATAAATATACGTGTGTGTGTGTGTGTGTGTGTGTGTGTGTGTGTGTGTGTGTGTGTGTGTTGGGAGTAGGGATTGGGGGCTTGTACCCTATATGTCCTCCACACTGTGATTTTTTAAAAATTTTGCAAAATACACATAACATACAATTTACCATCTTAACGATTTGTAAGTTTATGGCTCAATGGTCTTGAGTATCTTCATGTTGCACAACCATCCCCACTGCCATCTTTAGAACTGTTTGCATCTTCCAAAATGGAAACTCCCATTGCATTCTCCTCCCTGCAGCCCCTGGCAACCACCATTATGCGTTCTTCTTGAATTTGACTACTCTAAGTTCTTCTTATCAGTGGATCACAAGTGGCTATCCTTTTATGACTGGTTTATTTCACTTGGCATTGTGTCTTCAAGGTTGATCCATATTGTAGCCAGAGTCAGAATTTTCTTCCTTAAGGTTGGATAATATTTCATCATACCTATGGACTACATGGTGTTCATCCATTCATCCATCAGTGGACACCTGGGATACTTCACAGCCCCGTGTGAGACTAATGCTGCTGTTATCAGGGGTGTACAAATACTCTTTGAGCCCCTGCGTTCAATTCTTTTGGGTATATACACAGAAGTGAAATTGCTGGATCATATGGTATTTCTGTTTCTGACTTTTCTGAGGAACCACAATACTATTTTCCATAACAACCAAACCATCATACTATGATTTTAAGTGCACGTCATCTGTCCCTCCTAGGAGATAAAGAAGAGGCACACTTGCTCAAAGAGGGAGCCTTCCACTCATATCCAGCTGGTGTGTGTCCAGTCTACATGAGTGGGTCAATTTTGCTTCTTAGAGAACATTTGATGATGTCTGGAAACATCCTATTTTATTATTTTTTTATTTTTATTTATAGTTTATTGTCAAGTTGGTTTCCATACAACACCCAGTGCTCCTCACCACAAGTGCCCGCCTCCATGACCATCACCCTGCTTCCCCTTTCCCTCTCCCCCTTCAGGCCTCAGCTTGGTTTCAGTATTCAAAAGTCTCTCATGATTTGCCTCCCTTCCTCTCCCTAACTCTTTCCCCCTCTTTCCCCTCTCCCTGGTCCTCTGTTAGATCTATGAGTGAAAACATATGGGATCTGTCTTTCTCTGCCTGACTTATTTCATTTAGCATGACACACTCAAGGTCCATCCACGTCGCTACGAATGACCAGACTTCATTCTTTCTCACTGCCATGTAGTATTCCATTGTATGTATAAACCACATCTTCTTGATCCATTCATCAGTTGATGGACATTTAGGCTCCTTCCATGATTTGGCTATTGTTGAAAGTGCTGCTATGAACCCAGTTTACATTCCCACCAACAGTGTAGGGTTTTAAATTGAAACAACTAGAGCAGGGGGTGGAGGGGAATGCCACTGGCATCTACTGGATATTGTCAGGGATGCTGCTACATATCCTGTAATGCACAAGATGGTGCTCTCTTTGTCCCCCGACAAAGAATTAACCATGCCAAGATTTCAGTAGTGCAGAGGTTGAGAAACCCTAGACTATACCAAACAGTCAGCCCAAAACAAGCATACAAAAACATGAAGCAGAATAAAGGTAGATCTCACATCTCAAGCATTGAATTCTCCTCCTAAAGGTATTTGGAGTGGCTGAGCCATGGGACAGGGAAGAGAGTGTTTGATGCTGTAATAGAGGTCTGAACAGAATGTTGTAGAAGCCTTAAAGGAGGTGGACTTTAATTCTGGCCATAAAGATGGATCTCTTCTGGTATTCTCTTTAATTTTTCCTTAGACATGTTTGAGGCTGTGTACACATTAACTTTAAGCTGCATGAGGCATGTTACTGGGCTGGTGACCAGGAAGGTAGAGAGGTCTGGCTGGAGTGTAGCAGAAGATAACATTTTTTCAGGGCTTTAGGAGCCTAGCCCTTGACATTGATGTTGCAGGATTGCTTCCTATTCTCAGTCTTGGAAAATGTCCAGTTTGTAAGACCTTGCTGAGAATCTGCAGTAGTGCTGGTTAGGATTGGGAGCATAAGAGGTCCAGACCCGTGCTCCCTAGATAGGAGTTCAGGGTCTCCTGCCATCACTCTTAGCTATTCATTCATTCATTCATTCATTCATTCATTCAACAAATATCTGGATACTCCATATAGGTCAGCACAGGGCTACCTGGGAACCTGATAGTGAGTAAAAATGAACAGAATCCCTGGCTCAGATCTCCCAATCCACTGAAGGAGCAGACATTCGTCAACTAATTGCATCTATCAGTATATAAACTACAAGCTGGTAAAAGAAGGAAATGTGTTCAAGGTAAGGCACAGCCTGGCCTGCCCCGGAGGCTGCAGAGCCTGAATGAAGCAGGAATTCAGAACTAACTTAAGGCAGTGGAGGGAGGCAGGCTTTGAAGGAGCAGCCGAGTTTTACAGAGCTGTGGCAGCAGCAGCATGAATTGGGTGAGCTGACTTCCTCCCCATTCCTCCTCCCTCCCCCAGCTGCCCTCCCAGATGGAAAAATCAGTGAAACAGGATGTACAAGTGAAACAGGATCTCTGGAAGGCTAGTATGTAGTGCTGCTGGCAAGAGACACTTTTGGTGGTAGGTGGGTAGGCGGGGCATGGTAATGCTGAGTACAGAATTCTAGAATGAACATGGCAGAGGATCTTTTGACTGTAACTGAAACCCCAAATGAGATATCAGCTCTTGAATCCCAACACTGGTATGTGCTGTGACTTTAGGCAAATCTAGAGCCTTGCAGGCTCTCCAATCAGTGGAATGAATGATATTGTCTCTCTTCACTCTACTTACTTCAATTGGCTGAAGATGTAGACAGCATCAGGTGGCCAGGAGACAAGACCAGAATGAATTGGTTTTACATGGCTCTCCAGGCCATGAGAACAAAGATACAGAGGTTATTATGGTGATAGAGACTAAAGAATTCTTCCAGTAGGGCCAGCAAGGAGAGGATCAGGAATCTGGTGTGGTACAGCATGCAGAGAAGGCTGAAGGAGCACTCAGATCTAATTTGCCAGGACAGGAGGAGCAAGAACTACTTGGAGGATCTAGTATCACTTTCTCCAGGTTCACCGACAACAGAAAGAGGAAACCAGCCTGACTTGTAGACAAGAGAGGGGATTAGGTAATGGAGGGATCTGTGTTAGATTCAGGAATAGAGCCTCAAGGTGGTGTGTGTTCAACAGCTTTTCCCAGTTCACGTCCATGAGAGAAAAGGTACCCACGTGTGGCGTGGTTTTAACGAAAGGCAAATTGACGGTCCCATCAATGTCGGCAGCCCCCTTGCAGCCCATTTGTAGCTCCAGCCCTGGGTGAGTTATGTCACTATCAGATCCAGGCTGACGTTGATGGTGGGAGGGAGGAAGGATTACCCCAAGGAGAGGGCCAGAGTTGCAAGGGTTTTCACCCTACCTCCCATGTGATGCCTTTGGTTTCAAATGTAGCTAGTAAAACTTCCTCCTTGCAAAATTGACTCACTTCTCACCCCACATTCTCTTACTGTGGCTTTTGAGACAGCTGGTTTATGGATGTTGATAAGCCAGAGATTCTGCTCTGTGCTGAGCAGATGTGCTTCTAGACTCTTTGCACACATGCTCACTCCCCTTCCTTTCTAAAAAACTCATTCATATTTAATTCGGTTCTCCTAAATGGCTTCCACATCATCCTATCTTTCCACTTTGTAATGCATCACAGTCTGCCTTAATGCACTACCTGCCAAATTAAACTTTATGGCTTATCAGCTAGAAGATTGCCATAGGATCAAGCCAAGTGTTGTTGCAAGTTGTGTTATGGGCTTCTACACCTGCCAGCTCATTTTCATTGTTCAGATGGGTATATACCTTCCTTCCGACAGCCCTGTGTTCATTGTCTTCAGCTGTCAGTCACTGGCGATTTTGTGCAGCTGTCCCTTGGGTAACGGGGAGGAGGGGGAGGGGCAGCTAGGCTATAATGAACTCCCTTGGGGAGTCCTCGTTTGGAGACTTAGATTATTAGGGTATAAGAGGACATGTGCTTCAACTATGCAAATTAGCCTTGGCCTGGGGCCACTGCACATCAGGCAGAAGGCCTGAGGGAAGCGTCAGGAACTCAGCCACTTACTTCTCATCCCAACAGCTGGTCCCTGCCCTCCCATCCTGGGTTGCCCCAGCCAGGCCAGGACTCGGGCTCAGTGCTTATCTATCACTTCCTTGAACACCATCTTGTCCAGTTCTCCCTTAGAACACAAATGCTCTTGGGGGAATTGATACCTTAAGCCAGTAGCAGTTAGCATCTTTTTGAGAGTTAGCTGGCAGCCAGTAGAGAGCAGGAGTGGGGCACAGGCTGATGTGATGGATGAGGGTCCCTTAGAAGAAGGGGGCTTATCCAGCATCCCTCTCAGAGCTAAAGGACCAAAATGTGTGTCTGCAGAAACTTACAAATGTTGTGCTGAGGCCCTGAGACATGAATGGCCTCCATCAGGAAGGCTTCCGAGGGTGTGGCCTATACCTGCATTTCAGTAGAGGAGGTACAGGGCAGAGGACAGGGGCCTGGGGAGACCAGGAAGGACTGGACATGAAACCCAGCTCTGCCATTCACCTGCTGAGTGACCTTGGTGGGTCAGTGGATCCATTGCTCGCTCTCTCTCTCTCTCTCTCTCTCTCTCTCTGCCTCCTACTACCTTTTATTGAATGCTTTTTCTGAACCAGGCACTGTGCCATGTTCTTTATATTCACCATCCCATTCAACTTGACAACACCATGGCTGTGATCCTACCATAGGATTCAATCTGGTATAGTTTTGGTCCTTTGTGGTTGTTAAGAGGGCCAGCTTTGGAGTCAGACCCAGATTTGACTCCTGGCATTGTTATTGAGTGGCTAGGTGACCTTCAGGCAGGTAACATGAACCTCACACTTCGTCTATAAAATGGAGATAATAATATCCACCTAAAGGGTTGTCATCAAAATTCAGTACAAATATACATGTTTATAAAAATGTTGATAAATATTTATTCATTCATTCATTCATTCATTCATTCATTCATTCATTTATGGATTGCCTAGCAAATTGCCTCACACATTAGTAGGCACCCAATAAATAGTCAGTGTTTTAACATTCAAAGGAGGAGAAGGATGCATGGTAAAGGGGTCTTTGGCAGGCCAGGGCCAACTCTGGACACTTCTGGCAGAAGGCTCTGCCTTCCCAGGCCAGCCCTCTGCGATGGTCTGAGTGTTAACTAATGCCATTTGGATTGTTTTCAGAGGCTCCATGAGGAGTTACCACTCAGCCTGGAGGAACTGGAGGATGTGTTTGATGCCCTGGATGCTGATGGCAATGGCTTTCTGACGCCAGAGGAGTTCACCACTGGATTTAGTAAGTTCTGATGGATGCTGGGGCCCCAGCTACATAAAGCTGTGTAAGGGGCACGCCTCCTCCCCCACCACATCTGTGGATCCATGTAGCACAAGCTTCCCTGTCCTCCTGAAGGTTCCAGGTGCTGGATTATTTGGGCTTCTTTTCTGGTGTCCACACCAGCTGTTCACACCAGTGCCACCTGCACTGTCCCTGTCAGGCTCCCTCCCATCTGAGAAGGACAAGGGGAATGGCTTGGAGCTTGGGAAGAAGGCATGGCATAAGAGGGGAGCCAAGATGAGATTTCCAGCCTCTCCTTATCTCCCTTCCCTTCTGTGATACTGGTGCACAACAAAATGGGATGGCTGCATGGTCCATTTCAACCTGGGTCTGTCTGAGTCCTCCAGGGCGAGGGGACCAGCTATCAGAGGAATTTCTAGAGGGTTTGAATAGACCTCTCATTCTCAGAGTACCCAGGAGGAAGGAGAACAGAGATTCATGAACAAGATAAAGAAACCAGATACACCATCAGATCAGATACTGATCAGATCAGATGTACTGATCAGATACTGATCAGATCAGATGTACTGATCAGATACTGATCAGAGCAGGTACTGGTCAGCTGGCAGGTCTTACCACACATCTGCCTCATACAAAGTGCTGCATAGTTTGTTTAGAAGTATCTGAGGCCTTTCCTAACATCTAGGAGCTTATAACTGCCTTGGGAGTGTAAGACAGATTGATGTATATTAAAGACAGTATGAGTATGGAGAAGTGCATCCAGAATTGTTACAGTGCTTGTAAATGTGCACCTCAGTGATGCCGGTAGGAGGAATGACTAGATGATAATAAGGAGCACAGTCAGGCTCCTGGAGGTGGGTGAAGGGGAGGCTCTTGTTGTTTAGAGAAGAACTAAATGAAGTTCTTGAATGAAGAGATGAGCTCTAAGCCAGACTTTAAAGATTCAAGAACCACAAAGGTGCCATAGTACTGTCATCCATTCTGCCTTTCCCAGGTTCTAGTAGGTCTCTCAAAATCTTACGGAAGTGGGAGAGACCCCAAATCCTGGAGATAGGGTCCAAGAATGATGTTTGCTGTAGGGAGTTTCCCTTTCTCTTCCCTCAGAGGAGCCTCAAATGATTCCTGGCAACTCAGAATGATAAGGTCTTCCTGGGTGCATATTGCCTAACTCAGATCCTTGTGCTGGGCTTCCTACAGGCCGCTTCTTCTTCAGCCAGAATGAGCCAGATCAGGAAGATGCAGGTGAACAGGGGAAGCGGCTCCAGGAAGAGAAGGTGTATCAGTCCAGAGGGGAAGAGCATGAGCGCGGCATGGATGAAGATGAGGAGACCCAGTTCCAAACACTGATGGACAAACTTGGAGCACAGAAGGTTTCTGAGGAGTAAGTGATGACAGTGATTTGGGGGATGGAGCCCAGCCTTGGAGCAGCCCCCTCATCTGCCCCATGCAACATTAAAGTGTGTTAAGCACTCAGCCAGGCCCCAGGTGCCCAGTGGCCAGCTAGGAGGCTTACTCCGTACACCCTGCCCTTGGCAGACACTTGTCTATGCGCCATGGGCCAGGGGCTCTGTCTCTGCTTTTTTACAGTCTCAAGGGGAACATGCCTAGGCCCCTATTCTCCCACCCTCCTCGCTTCTATCATACATTTTTCAGCACAGTCCTAGGCTCCATGAAGAGTGCTGTGCAGCACAGGGCTGTGCCAGGTCTGGAGGATGTCTCTGTGCATTTTGCTAAGGCTCCGGTCATAGCCAGCTTACCAGTTTTTCCACCTCCCCCGAAGCCAACCCTGTGTCTCAAGGACTTCGGGGCATCCCAGCCAGCCCCACGGTGCTGTGCTTCTGGCAAAGGTACCTTACATGCAGGCATTTGCACACTGTATCCCTGAGCTGAGCCGAGCCTGTAAGGAAGCTGAGCCGGGAAATGAACCATTTTTACCAGCCCACTACTTGGATAATTTCAGATGGCTGGAACTTCAAATAAAACATAATCCCTCATTTCCCCCCCAAAATGCATCTAAGCCCTGACATTTAAAATGAAATAAAATGAAATGAAGAGAGGATAAAATAAAACAAAATAAAGTAAAATAAAATAAAATAAAATAAAATAAAATGTGATGTAGCTGGTGGAAACCAATGGCCTGAATAACATGGAATCCCTTCTCCCTTTTCCCATTGCATTTTGCCTTTCTGTTTCTGAGTCCCCTAGGTCTTGTGTTTGGTGTGTGTTCTGGGAGTGACAATGGCCTAATGACTGGAGCTGATGCGTCCTGAGCTTGAGAGAAGGAACTAGGGCTGAGAATGATGGAGAGGAAGCAGGAAAGGAGGGGCCTGCGCACAACATACAAGCCAAAGAAAGGAGGAGGGGAGGGGAGGGAGGTGTGGGTGAACCGAGGCACCGTCATGAAAGAGAGGCACCTCTCCACCCACCCATCCCTTCTGGGGCAGCCCCCTTCCTGGCCAGGCTCTCAAAGTAGAGTCCACTCGATGTTATTCTGGGAGCCTGTGTGAGGCATCCTGGGAAGGCTAAGCATTTCAACAGTGGTTGCAAAATTTGATATGCAGAAGATGGCAGCCAGCACCTTCAGTCCCCGTGGAAGCTAAACAAAAGGCAGAAGGCTGGTGTTGCAGCATGAGGGGGATGTCAAGACCACAGGGCCCCAGATAAGGAACAGAGGAGGCTATGAAGACTTCAGAGGTCTTCCAAGATTCCACGCATCAGAATGGCTTGTGTGTTGCTCTGGAAGGCAGATGGGTCAGCTGACCTCCCAGGATCCCTTCTAGCCCTGCACCCCCACCAGAAGCAGAAGCAGTAGGCTGGACGTCTGGACTCCCCGTGTTTCATAGTTTTCCAATAGGCTGAGTGATTTGGCAGTTTATGGGCCTTGGCTTATTTTTCATCAAGCATTGACAGATTTGTCCCTTCTCCAGAAATCTGGGGGGAGGTGATGTGGCCATGACTAAATGGTTCAAAGGGCTTTGGAAGAGGGTCAGGTGGGTCTGCAAATCTTACTGGAGGCTCTAGCTGATTGGCTGGAACCTGGCAGGAACCTGGCAGAGGTGAACAGACAGACCAAGGATAAGGCGGTGGACCTTGATTTTATAGTGCATTTATTTCATGAGGGAAGGAGCCTGCCCCAATGATGGGAGGCCATCGTGGTATGAGACCCTTGTACCTCTGAACCCCTTGTGCCATCTCCATTGTATTTACAATACAGCAAAGTAGACAGCCATGGTGTGGTCCGTGGGGAGAAGGAAACTCATTCTGGGAAACAGGGAGGCTCCCACCATCCCTCCCCTCCTTTCCCAGCTCACCTCATGTCACCTCAGGGCTGGGGTCTAACAGGTAAGCAGTCCTTACTGGGTGATGTGTGGATGAGTGGGCCAGATGAGCTGGTGGACAGGAAAGGAAGGAAAGAGGGAGGGATGATGGATGGATGACCTGATAACTAACCAGAACTAACCCACTTCTCAGTGGGCCTCCCCTCAGCTGGGTGCAGACAGTAATATCTGTGCCCCAAGCACATGGCTTACATGCACTGTCAAATGCTACTTGTTTTTTAAACATTAAAAAAAAAATTTAATGTTTATTTTTGAGAGAGAGTGTGTGAGCAGGGGAGGGGCAGAGAGAGAGGAAGACACAGAATCTGAAGCAGGCTCCAGGCTCTGAGGTGTCAGCACAGAGCCTGACATGGGGCTCGAACTCATGAATCATGAGATCGTGACCTGAGCTGAAGTCAGACACTTAACTGACTGAGCCACCCAGGCACCCCTCCAATGTCACTTTTGAGGAAAGTTTCTCAAATATAGCACTTGTTACACAAGAACAAAGGGTCCTATTCTTTATCCTGAGGGTCCCTGTAACTCCCCTCAGATCAGAGTAGTTTTAGAATTTAATGGGTTAAGGGTCAGATTCCTATTCTGGCTCAGTTTGATGGTCAGCTGTTTCTCCAGAGAGGGAGAGCATGGTCCGCGATGTGTGCCGCTGCCTCCTTCCTCCTGTCACTGATCAGTGTGGCCCTGTGTGTGTCTCTGGCTCTGCAGGGCACACCTGCCCAGTGTGCCTGTTAGCCCGGGGCGGTGGGGTTGGCTCTGGGCATGTCACTCTGTGTCTTTGTCTCTCTGCCTATGTCCTTGTGGACCTTCTGTTTGTCTTTCCCCTGTGTGCACACACATCTTGCAGATTTGTGCCTTCCTTTCCTTTCTCCTGTCACTCATTCCTGGTGCCACCAGGCCCCAGGGGGGTGCTGCGTATTCTCTTCCATTCCCCACAGTGACAATTGCTTTCTGCCACCCATCAGATGACATGTCTTTACCTCTCAGCTGTGAGAACTGTCCTTCCTGGGGCGACAGGCTCTCTCCTTTAGCTCCACGGCATTTGTCCTCACATGCACCAGGCTCCTGTCCTCTCTCCTCTTCCTGACATTCTGAGATGCTCCCAGCACATGGCCTTGCATGCTCAGCACCACCAGCCCTTGGGGAAAACCAGAGCGTGCAAGCAGTGGAAGGCGGGGTTAAGGAGGCGGGGTTAAGGAGGACGGAAGCCAGGAAGCCCCAAGTTTGATTCTTGACTCTGTCATTTACCAGCTGAGTGATCTAAGGCAGCTCACTTCACCCTCTTCTGCGGGTAGTAGAGCACCAGCCTGATAGGTTACTGGGAGGGTCAAATGGGCTGGTAAGTGTAGAGTACCTAGCATAAGGAGGCACTCGATACGTGCTAGCCACTACCGTCATGGTCATGACAACGGTGTTCTGGCTGTCCATTTCCTGTCTGGGAAGCTCAGTGTTTGCATGCTCTGACCTCAGTGTCCCCCCTTCTCTTGTAGTGAAAGTGACATCAAGCAAGTCTGGCTGCAGCTGAAGAAGGAGGAGCCTCACTTACTGTCCAGCTTCGAGGACTTCCTGACCAGGACCTTCTCTCAGCTCCAGGAAGCTCATGAGGAGAAGAACGAACTGGAGTGCGCCCTGAAAAAGTGGGTACTCAGCCCCAGCCATTCTCTGTACCTGTGTGTCACCAACAGAAGCACAAAGTGCACTTTGTCATATTCTGGGAAGCCTCCTTGTTGCTGCCTGCCAGAGTGGGGCCTGGTCCCTGTGGCGGTCTTGGTATATAGTTAAGGTCAGGCCCTTGCTCACTTTTATCAGGCCCTCAACATATGCTAGGCACTATTTTAAATATATACAACAGCTCATTTGGACGATTCACTGTATTTTTTTTAAGTTCATTTATTTATTTTGAGAGAGAGAGGGCATAAGTGAGTGCAGAGGGGTAGAGAGTGAGAAAGCAGGGGAGGGGCGGAGAGAGAGAGGGAGAAAGAAAATCCCAAACAGGCTCCTCGCTGTCAGCACAGAGCCCCATGCAGGGCTCAGTCCCACAAACTGTGACATCATGACCTGAGTCAAAATCAAGAGTCAGATACTTAACTGAGCCATCCAGGTGCTCCCTGGACTATTCACTGTTACTCATACTTTACAGATGAGAAAATTGAGGTACTGAAAGGTGAATGACATGCCCCAGGACATACAGCTTGTAAGTGGCAGGGCCAGCATTCAGAGTGAGATGGCCTGGCCCCAGAGACTGCACAAGGAGGCTTCCGCAGCTCGGGCCTACCCCCAGCTCCAGACCAGCCCTTGGTCCCACTGAGTACCCTCCTGACCACTGTCTGGAGCATCCCAGCCTCACATCCCTCCTGCCACCTCCTGGCCACCGGGGCCTCTGCAGTAACTAGTGGTTTCTAGCCCTCCCGCTTTGCTTGGAGGAAGCAGCCCAGCAAGATGAGCTCTGAACTTGAAGCCAACCCAAGTCAGCCTTGTGCCACAGCCAAGGGGCCACATAGATGCTCGTCGTGGTGTGCCACTGGGGTACTGTGCTTGTCCATACTCATCAAGCACGCTACAGCAGTGAGCTCACATTTTATGAAGCCTAGCATAGCCAGGAATGGTCCCTAATCCTGAAGGTGTGGCCGAAGCACAGGGCTGAGTTTGGGCAGCACTGAATCTGTCCTCCCCGTAATGCTGCCACATGCTCTGGTCCCTGATGAGAGATCCCTCCTATTGTATGGGCGTCCTCAACAGTCTTAACCACACCCCCCTCCTTGTGAAGCTCCTGGTGCCCATCACCATGCCCTGGGAGTGGGGCTTCAGAGTCTATGCTCACATGGCCTTGGGAAAAGTAGCCAGCCTCTGATTTTGAAAGAGACCACCACGTGTCTGTGTCTTATTGTGTAGACCAGCTAGCTGTCCATACATTGCCCTGAACTCCTTTGCATCTTGTGCCTCCCCCAGATCAACTCTAAAAATTACTTGTTGGGGTCCATTGGGTATACACAGGACTGGGGAAAAGGATCTTTATGAGCCTGAGTTATGAAAAAAATGTGGCCGCGTAGTGCTGGGGAAAGCACAGTTTGGCTGGAGGAGTGTCATGTATGTTCTAGGCAGGGGTCCCCCCAAGGCTTGGAGAAAGGAAGGTTGAGAGTATACTTTTATACAGTTTTCAGCTGATTAAGCTGTGACTCGGACAGATCTGAGTTTGCATCTTGCCCTGCCCCTCACTAGCTGTGTGACTCAAGCTAAGTTACTTCACTTCTCTGAGTCTCAGCTTCCTTATGTTTAAGATAGGAATGATTCCAAAATACTAGCACATAATAAGTATTCAATGCATGTTAAAATAACAACACTTATTATTTTAAACAAGTGCATTTGTCAATCTTAGAGGATTTGCCTGGTTAAAGTGGAGAGTTTGAGCCTGGATATAATCGGTGGTGAGGTTTGAAGATCCTGTTATCCCTCCAGACAACACGGTGTACAGCCAGTGGTGTTGGCGTCACCTGGACTTCCTTAGGGATGCAGAGTCTCGGGCCTCGCCCCAACCCTGCTGAATCCACATTGTAACAGGATACCCAGATGCTTTGTGTGTGGATTTGAGAAGTGGGGAGCTGAGAATCAGGAGCTCTGGATTTCAGTTGTGTGTGGCTCTCCAACCAGCTAGCTCTGTGACTTTGCTCAAGTCTCTTCATCTCTCTGGGCCTTGGCTTTCTCACCAGTAAAATGAGGGGTTGTATTAGTTTCTGAGCCCCCTGCAACCCCACTTTCCGCTGACTCCAGCGTTGATCACCCTGAGGAGCCACAGAAAAAAGTCAGGTGGCGCCTCCCAGAGAGGAGGGCACCTTTTCTCTGAGGAAGGTGAGAGGACTCACAGCCTGAATGGGCAGGCGCTGACCCAGCTCATGACCTTGAATCTTTGCTGTAGGATGCCTCTCTGCTGGCCTGTACTCCCGCAGGGAGGGGCCAGCACTCTTGGCTTGTTTCGGAGCTGGTTAGCCCTCACATTCATCTTAAAGTGACCTTGTTTAGTGCTTTTGCCCTAATTTAACGACTATTAAAAAGTTCTTGAGATGAAAGCCAAGGTCATTCTTGGCTGCATGTGCAAAACTAGCTCAGCCAAAGGTTCCAGTTGATGATCCCTGCCAGGTGCACCTACGCTGGGTCGTCTGCTGGAGGCCGGCTCCTGGCTGGGGAGCTGTGGTAGGATGGGGGGTCCCTGGAGCTCTGTGGCCAGTCCCACCCAGGGGTGTTCTCAGGGTACAAAACCAGAGCCCCACAGGCTGTAGTGAGCAGAGCACTAAAATAGCTCAGGGGAAATGGGAGCTCTTGCCCAGCACAGCCACTGACCAGCCGTGTGACCTCAGGCAACTTGCTTTACTTCTTTGCATGTGGGTGTCCTCCCTGGTGACACGAGAAAATGGGTGTTGTGTTTTTCACCCTTTTCATGATTGTGAGTCACCAGAAGAAGTGCATTTGACTTTGCAACTCGCATACACTTCTGTGTGTGGGTAACTGAACATTTCCTGAAATGGAGCTCACACGTACTACATGTGACATACTCTGATGTTCTCTATGAGAGCCTCTTGTATTCTCTTGTCTTCTGTTAAAGAAACCAGAAAGGTTTTTCCCATCATGCTTCTGGGCTGTGACAGAACCAGATGATCTATATAGCCTCTTGCAACTCAGTTAAAGAGGAAACAGGAAATCTTGATAACGTATGGATTATTTAAATGGGAGTTTTGACGAATAGGGTGAGATTAAGTGATTCTGAGACATCTTCGAGGAGATGAGTTTGGCGATTTGGGGGCTGTGTGTGAGGATGGCATGTCCAGACATCAGTGAGGGGGTAGAATGGAAGCTATCGGAATGGCCTGATGCAGTCTGGAGCCGAGAGGATCCTGAGCACTGTCTGAACCCCTCCCAGCCTCCTCCATGGCTGGTTTTTCAGTGTTGGGTATAACATGTCGACTCCACCTGGCCAACCAGCCACTGTCCTAGACATGGCTCAAGTCATTACCACAGTACGTCCAGCCCAGGCTAGGCACCCAGCATACAGGGCTCTGTTCCTCGTAGCTCGCCTGTGACAAGCAATTACTCTGTGCCAGGCTCTGAGCTAGGCAGATAGAACACAGAGTTCCCACCTTTGAGGAGTTTATGAGCACACTGAGAAGGTCGAGCTCATATTTATAACAATTCTGCAACAAAGCCAACTAGAGAATTCCTGTTGAAACAGTAGACAGCGCTGACATAGGCAGAAGAGGCTTTTTGCTTCCTCCTGTTCCAAACCACGGGCCTCGTTTCTCTCTCCTATGGAGCCCAGAGAACATGGGACTGACTGTGGGGGAGGGGTGGTGGTGGTTCTGTCTCAGCTCCCCAAGCAGGGTCATGTTCCTCGGGGATTCAGTTCTGCTGCAGTGAGTGAAGCAGGTCCACTCCAGCTTCTGGGAAAGAGGGCTATGCAGCTGGCCTGAGCACCTAAGAAAGCTCCTGAGTGCTGCTGTCAGGAGACCAGGGGCCCTCCTTACCTCACTGCCCTGGGTTGTTTTTTCAACCTGCGTACTCGGAATAGGGAAGAAAGGCAAGTCTGGGAGCACTCAGTCTCCCACCCGCTCATACCTTGGGGTGGAGTTTGAGTCAGAATCTTCGGTACAATGTTCGACTCTGTTGCATGTCCACTGGGAAGTAGCTACAGTCCATGGGACAAGGTGCAGACAAGGTCAAATGCAGGAACCTGGAGCCAAAGCCCAGTTCTTCTGTTGAACTTAGAACCTGCAGGAGCCTCCGCATCTCTCCCAGGAAGTGGAGGTCACACTGTAACGGAGCCACGCTCCTTGGGTCCACTGTGCAGAAGTTCAGAGGACTTCACATTTAGCGTGATGAATGCAGTTTAGGCTTAGGAAGAGCTTCTGGCTATCGGAGTTATGAAATCCTTTGCCATGGAAACGCCTTGCCAGTCACCTTTTCCTGGGGGAGAAAAAGCTGTCTAGAGGCAGCAGTTGATTGTGACCTTTTGCCAGAATCACTAGTGGATGCTAAGACCCCACCCCAGGAAAATCCAGTTCCCTTGGTCTGGGCTGGGGGCTCGAAGTCCACATTTGTAAAGTATCCTTAGGGTTTCTGACTTTTGACCGCGGCTGGAATCTGCTGGATACGTGGACCTGGCTGGGCCCCTGACCAGGATCTAATCCTGAGGCTGGGAGTAAGGATGAATTACGTGGCGTCTGGAGAGTGCTTTGAGTTCTTGGAAGAAAAGTGCCTTCTAGATCAAAGGCGGGCTGTGGGTTGTGCTCTGCCTGCTCAGTCGTCTGCAGCTCAGTAGCCTGGGAAGGCCACGCAGGCTGCCTGTTTCACATCACTGGTGGACAACACTTGGCTTTGGCAAACTCTGAAACACCTGCCAGGGCCTCATTGGAATCAGTTCCTCATCTGTACGGTCCTTCTTGTCCAACTGAGTCAGGCCTCATGCAATTTCTTGAGGGCATGAGGGCCTTTAAATTGCAGCCCTTGGGGCGCCTGGGTGGCTTAGTCGGTTGAGCGTCCGGCTTCGGCTCAGGTCATGATCTCATGGTTCGTGGGTTCGGGCCCGCATCAGGCTCTGTGCCGACAGCTAGCTCAGAGCCTGGAGCCGGCTTCGGATTCTGTGTCTCCCTCTCTCTCTGACCCTCCCCTGCTCGCGCTGTCTCTCTCTCTCTCTCTCAAAAATAAATAAAAAACATTAAAAAAATAAAAAAATAATAAAATAAAATAAATTGCAGCCCTTGCCCAGCCAGTCTCCAGGCACTTTCTGTCCAGAGTGATTTCCTTCAGCTCTGGGACAGCATCTAGACCAGGAGGGAATGTGTCTCACAGCCTGACAGGCAGCCTCGGCTATGATCCCTGCTGCCTTGACATAAGCCTGAGAACTGGGATTCTGTAACATGAAACTTCAGGGACATGAGCGTCTCTGGGGGCTGGGGGTCATCGATTTCTCAGCCTTGTCTCCAGATAGAGCAGCAAATAACATCATATATATATGGCGGTGGCCCTTACATTCCACCTGTGAAGGACCTGATCTGCGTGGCTCTCCAATGGTAGCTTGCTTCAGAATCACCAGAGGATCCTGGCTAAAAGGTAGGTTCTCAGGTCTCTCCCTCAGAGAGTTTAAATCAGAGCGTCTTGGGGAGGGAGCCCAAGAATGTGCGTCTTCGCACACATCCCAGTGATTCTTATGCAGGCAGGCCACACACCACACTTTGAAAAAATGCTACTCTAGCCTCTGCATTTTTCTAAAAGGTATGGGTCTGCAAAAGGTACGCTCTAGGGTGCCCTTGCAGTCTGGAATTTTTGTTGCTTTCTTAGGGTGAAATTAAGAAGTTTTTGGTGAGGGCTGTAGGTAACAATGCTGTGGCTTCGTCAAGCGCCTGTTTTTTATTGGTGCATTATTATCTGAGGCAGAAGCACATTGTTATCTGAGAGCAAATTGAAAGGTGAGGACTGTTTGTGCTCTATGCACAAGCTAGGCATGATTTGTAAACCTGACTAATCAAGAATGGGTTGCTTTATAGGATGGGATAAAGCTGCAAATTTGGTTTATACGAGGCAGGAGAATCTAATTAGGGAGAAACCATCCATCTTGAAAATCCAATTGGCAATTACAGAGCCTGCAGAATTTTGTACAAATTCTTGTGTTTTTCTCTCATTCAGCCCTACTCCAATCATGAGTGTGTGTGTGTGTGTGTGTGTGTGTGTGTGTGTGTGTGTGAGTGACAGACAGACAGACAGACACAGAGACAGACACAGAGACAGAGATAGGAAGGCACTTAGAGAGGCTGAGAGAGACTAATTTCAGGGCACCAAGAAAACCCTCAACAGGATTTTTCTACTAAGAGCTTCTCTGCTGTCTGGAGACTGCAGCTGCCGGAAGAAGGTGCCAGGGGGCAGCAGTGAGCCGGAATCCCTCACTACCTTTCTCATCCCAGCCGCTCAGCAGGCTGAGCCTGAACCTGCTTCCATTTTCTTCTCCAGCAAATAGCAGACTCTTTAAGACTTTTCCGGCCCAGGGTCTTCACTTTGTGCTCAGCAGGGGGGAAGGGGGTGGGAGACGAGGGAGGGGGGAGGGATCAGGCCCTTCTGGTGATCTTGGCCCTCTCCAGCCCTGGTGGGGCACCTGCTCTGCTTCATGTTCACAGTTAAAAGACTCATATGTTGTCACTCACAGGTATAACAGGAGAAACCTAACAGGAGACCATGGGAAGGGAAAGAGGAGGGGAAGAGTTGGGGAGAAGGAATGAGGCAAATCATGAGAGACCTTTGAATCCTGAGAACAAACTGAAGGCTGAAGAGGAAGGGGGGAATGGGATGGGGGGGTGATGGTCAAGGAGAGGGGCACGTGTGGGAAAGAGCACTGGGTATGATATGGGAACCAACTTGGTAATAAACTATTAATAAAAAAGAAAAAGACTCCAGATGGGATTTGGATTGCTGATGATCCGGAGCACAAATCTGTGGAGTTACCAGTGTAGACACTCAGGATGCTTGGGAAGACACTCTGGTGGCACAGATGGAACAGGAGATGGGCACTCAGGGCCTGGCATCTTCCCTGTACTCAGATCTGGGCTATCTGGATGCCCACACACTGGTCACTTCCTTGCTTTGACCCTCATTTTCTTCACGTGCAAAACAAATGGTCTGGGAATACATGAGCTTCTTAAGCTCTGTCTATAATGGGGAGGGGGATTCTTCCTCTCTTCACAGCTGCCTTTCACCAGACTGTGCAAACTAGGACACCTACTGATCAGACCTCTGCCCACCCACATGGAGACACGTGAAATCAGAATGATTAGTCTCCAAGGCTAGAGGCATTTCTAAGTTCTGCCTTGAGTTTAAGCTTCAGAAATTTCTCAGAAGTGTAGAAAAATGCCATTTGTCCAAGGTCAAGACTACACCATTTAGGGAAAGAAGAAGCTACTCTTTTCCTGAAACGATTTCAGCACCCCCTGCCTAAAACTTAGAAGGTTGACCAGATGACTTTCTGAGACCCTCTGAAATCTGAAGGGATTCTGTTCCTAAGTGAAGGCAAAAAGGAAAAAGGGAACAGGAAAGAGATATTTTGACCAGCAGTATTCTATAGCAGGAAGGCTTTGGCCTGTGTTCCCTTAGCTGGAACCCCAGTTGTACTGAGCGTTAATGCTTTCCTCCAGTATGGTACCTTAACTCGCGGTGTGCAAATCACTTTGTGAAGGTTAATTAATTTTCACAGGCCCTGTGGGAACCTGGCAGGGTGAGTTATTGCTAACTACATCTCACTTTCCAGTTCCCTGCAAATAATCTGTAAAGATCTCTCTGAACCTAAGCCTTGTACTTACCTGAGAATCACTACATCCCCACCCTAAATCTCCAATACCACGCGCATGCCTGTGTGCACACACGTGCTTAAGGGCCTCCTTTATACAAGGGGCTTCTTCTACAGTCAGACACCCTGGATGACATTCTGCCTGCTACGCTGGGCGTGGAGTTTTCATCCTGGCTTTCACTAGGACCCATTCTTTCAGATCCACCATGCCTAGGGTATCCTCAGTGTATAATTTTTTCTTCTTCCCTTCAAGGTTGAAAATCTCCCTTTTCTCCCTTTAGAGCTTCTCTAAACTTGTTCCCAGAGAACTCTATCATCCTCCACACTACTAGAGTAGGGGGCTTTGTCCACTTCCTTCCCGAAAGGGCTCTCTGGTCACAGAGTTACTATCAGCCAGAGCCCAGGAAAGCACAGCAGACTGGTGTCTACTTCACACATGCAGTTTCTTACTCCTCTTCCTTTCCTCCATGCCACGTTAGCAGCGGACTTGGTGTTCCTAGATGCCAAAATTCTGGTATACAGAGCCCATTCCATAAGTCTAAATTCTTTTACCCAGAGTGTTACTTTACAAAGGGCTTAACCAATACGTAATGTTGATGGCTCCCTCTTTCCACACTTTGTCTTCTCTCCTGAGCCACCTCAGGTCTTGTCCTTCCCTAAGTCTTCTGTTCCCTGACAGTGCCCCATTCTCTCACACATCTGCTGCTGCATGATTCCCCTTCAGTCTCTACTTTTCCCTTGGCTGAAAAATGAAGATTTTAATTAGAAAGCTGCAGCTCTCAAAAGGGGGTCCACAGCCCCTGGAGAATCAGAGAACTCATTTACTTCGAATGCATTAAATGCATACTGTCTGCTACCTATCGTGCTAAACATTTCTACATGCATTATCTTATTTAAACCTCACAACTTATCTCTAAAGTAGGTATTACCATCTGATTTTCCAGATAAAACCTCAGGCTCACTGAGGATATGTGACTTGTCCAAGGCCAGAAAGCTTGTAAATGTCAAAATCAGGATTTCAACCCAGCCTTTTTGCACTGGGTCTAATGAATTCTGAGCCAACCATAGCTGTCAGCAGGGGGGTTGTAGCATAGACTACACTGGAATATGCTAGAGGCACTATCCAGCCATATACTGAAAGAGCAAGAAAGCAAGAATATGACTGCTCACTGACTACTCTGCTGCCTCCTTCCTACATTTGTTTCTCTGTCTCACTGAGAGTTCGTGTCTCTTTCTCTTCCTTTTCTTTCATCTCCCTATTCCCTATCCCTCCTCCTCCTGTAGCTCAAAATGACTAGGCACAGATAGCAGACAGGGGATAATTAAATAAACACTGGGTTGGGGAGTGTTTTAAGGATGACTAATACAAGATAAATGGGATATTTATGCCCACAGGTTATTAATAGCTCAGAGAGCTCTATTCCAGATTGCTGCCCTTGTCACTTTCAATATTTTTACCAATGGCAAAAACAAAGAGAGATAAGGAAGAATATTTTGTATTAATAAAAAGGTTCTATCCATAAAGAAGATACAACAGATATAAACTTTTATGCATCAAACAACATAGCAAAATAGATAAGACAAAAACTTTTAGAAAAACAGAGAAAACTTGATAAAAACAAGACTTTAGAAGATTTTAACAAACTTCTCTAGGATTTAATACATTAGTCAGGCAAAAAGTACGTTATGTATGTAAAATATTTAAAACTATCAACCAGCAAGCTTAATTTAAGAGATAAATGTAGAGTTGTGTGCCTCACAGTAGAGTACACATTCTCCTCATAGAAGTTATGCAAACACTGATCATATTTTTGACTACAAAGGAAAGGTTAATAGGTTCCAAAAAGTAGATACCTTACTATATATTATTTTTACTATAATACAACAAACTAGAACCAGTAGTTTTATATTAAAAACACTCTTCTGATAACACTCAAATGAATTAAATTGTCAAAACCAATATATTATTTAGCTTACATTATGATTGAAAGTTTTAAATACCAACAAAGCTTGGAAGGTCATTGAGTACACTAGATGACCAGTTAGGATCTATTAAGATAATGTCAGCCTGGAAAGATGGACTGAATCTAACAGAAGTCATCTGAGCTCTTGCTCTGGAGTCCAAAGAGCCAGTGACAAAAGCACAAGGTGGAAGAGATATGATTCAGTAGCACCATTTTTAAAGGAAAAACAATCACACAGACTTGAGATTTAGAGGTTTTAGTTGACAAATAGGTTCAGCATTAGTCAACTGTGATGTGGCTGCCAAGAAAAGTTAATGTGATCTCAGGCTGCATGAATAGATATGCAATGTTGAGAACAAGAGAGGCATAGTCTAGCTCTAAGCTCTGCTAATCAGACTTGATACACTGGGCATTCAGTCTGGGGCTCCATGGCTTGAGGAAGCCAAATCAGGGCACATTCAGAGAAAAGTAAAGAGAAAGGTGAAGGGACTTACAAAAAAGAAAAGAAAGGAAAGTCCATGTGAAATGTGGTTGGAGGAAGTGGAGAGGCATGGCACGAACCAAAGGCAGCCCCTTGAAGTCTTAATGCTGTTTTCAAATATATAAAGGGTTTTTATGCAGAGGAGGGATAAGGTCAAAGAAAAATATATTTCTGTGAGCCAGAATATTCCAAAGATGAAAGCGCTGTTTAGAGATCCAGCCAAGTTCCCTATTGCTGGAGGTGTTCTAACCTACTTTGGGTAAATACACAGCAGGCACGTTGTGGCAAGGATTTTAGCACTGGGAAAATAGGTGATTGTAGCCGACGAACCTTCCAATTCTGAAATTCTTTACTTCCTCTGGAATCTGCTATTCCTCCAATACAGTCCTTTCATGAGTTACTGCGTAAGGTATCCAAAGTCTTAAACTGATTTTATACCAATTTTCAGGATTCACATTGCGAGCACAGACCCTGTGGGTGACAAAAATGTCTGAGTGTTCCTAACCTAGTTGAGACAGCCTAAGCCCAAATGAAACAGTTTTTTAAGAGTTTCTTTATTTATTTTTAATGTCTATTTATTTATTTTGAGAGAGAGAGAGAGAGCATAAGCAGGGGAGGGGCAGATAGAGAGAATCCCAAGAAAATTCACACAGTCAGCACAGAGCCCAATGTGGGGCTCAATGCCATGAACCATGAGATCATGAACTGAGCTGATGTCAGATGCCTAACTAACTGAGCCACCCAGGTGCCCCAGTTTTTCAGGATTTTAAAAGTAAATGTTCATTGAAAGACATCTGATATTCTAAGAATTCAGAGAAGATGCAGCGAGGGTTAGAATAGGTGGGGAAATCCTCATTCAGAAGACTAAAAAGTATAGATGTGCATCAGGCAATATGAGTGGCGTTAGAAACTGTGGCAATATCGATATATATAATAAGCAAACTTGATTGGTTGCCATTTTCTTTGGGTGGGGGAATACGGGTGCCCGCTGGAACACCACACACCACATGTGCTGACCTTTCAAAAGTGTCCATCCCTGTGACTCTTCTCGCAGCCACTGCAGAGCTCCCCGCAGACATAGGCTTTGGGCTCAGCAGCTCCCTCTCACACAGCCTGCGTCTCTAATGGATTGATCTGACAGGCGCTTTTATGGACGAAGCTTCCCATTCTTCATCTTCCTGATTGCCTCTCACCTTTACCAAACCCAGCAGCACTTTTATCCTTGAAACTAAGACCTTCCTCCTCCTTGGGGAACAATGGCCTTTGCCCTCCACAGCCATGACAATAATTGTGATAATAAATAATCCCGCATATTTATTTAGGGCTTTGCTGTTCCAAATGCTTTGCACGCCAGCTCTCTTCTTTGTTCGTCATGCCAGTGCTGGGAAGGACTCAGGGCAGGTGCTACTCTGGGACAGAACAAGGTCGGAGTGCTCAAGGTCACACTAAGGATATGAACTGGTTCTGGAATCAGAACCCATGTCTTCAGAGCCCTGAGCTGGTTTAATGGTTTGAATGATGTGAACAGCACCATGATGCTCCCCATTTCTAGGGCTCGTGTGTCTGACCCAAGCTGGTCATGAGTCAGTCAGTCCTTGGAGCACCTGGATGGCTCAGTCAGTAAAGCATCCTGACTTTGGGTCAGGTCAAAATCTCATGGTTCATGAAGTCAAGCCCCGCGTGAGGGCTGATAGCACAGATCTTTGGACCCCTCTCTTTCTGCCTCTCTCTCTCTGTCTTTCTCTGTCTCTAAAAATAAATAAACATTTTAAAACAATGAGTCAGGCAATCCTTGTGGGATTCTTCCTCTGAAAACCTCTGGGCCTGGCCAGTCCCCTAGGACCCAAGCTTCATTCAAAAGCATTTCCAGAGGGCTGGTTCCATGGATAAGTCTGGTTGAGCTGGATCCAGGCTCTTTGAGGCCCACCCGGAATGCCTGGGCGTCTCTGCAGAGGACGGCCTCTGTTAATGCAGGCTAGAAGTAGGCACCATTCAGAGGCTACCTCTGCCTTCCCCCATTTGGTTTTTAGCAGTCTGCAAAATTACTTCATGACAAGAGAACTGACATGTGGGCATGAAAAACAGTTTATTAATTCAATCAAATAAAACTTAGAGCAAAGTTAATGTAACACAGTTAATGATAGTGTAGAATTGGTTATTAAACACAATGGTAAACAGCTTCTATAGATGGCTGTAATTAGTATTGCTTTATCAGAGCAAATCAGTTTTTAAGTTTCTCCCATCTCACTTTATTAGGTCTTCAGTATTTTTATAGTTGGAGTCACTGTCTAAAGATATCTAGCACCTGAATTTCTTCAAGCATAGGAAGATGATTGCAGGGACCAAGCGAAGACTTTCCTTCTGAAATTCCATTCCAACAATATTCATTTCTGTCCTTGAAGTGTTCCTATTCAACAGCCAGTGCCTTTGTTCCTTGTTTCCTTCCATGGCTCCTTGTACTTATTATGGGTTAGCTCATAACCAAGGCAACAATCCCAAACACCTGTCATTTACCAAAAAGAGATTTCTTACTCTTACCCAGCAGGACATTTCCTACACCAGAGTGGTAAATACAGGGCCCGAGCTCATGGAGGTCTGGGAGAGCTGTCACCTTTTGTGCTCAGCAAAATATGGCCATTGCCATACCCCCACCCAGAGGGTTTCTGGTCTTAGGAGTATGGCCATGAGAGGGAACTTAGAGGCTTCTGCTCTGATATAAGTGACCTTGGCCATGATGACTTAAACCAGCTCCTTGTCTGGGTCAGTTTTGTGGTTTCTACAGAGCTGGAAGGATGTCAATCAAAATGGATCCTGAGTCATGCTCAGTCATGTGGTTAAAGGTTCTCCAGCAAGTAGCAGGGGAAGAAGGGACATCCTTCGGTGCAGCAGGGAAGGCTGGCACTGGATTGGAGTCCCAAGTGGACGTAAGGTGATGGGGTTTGAAACAAAGGCCTTGGAGGAATAAATACATGCCCATCCTTGATGTTTTGTTCAGAAATCTCCCCAGTACCTCTCAGAACTGAAAACTGGAGCTACTTCCCAATTATTAAAGTCTTCTTACTTCAATAAAGGACAGAAAGTGCTTATCACAGTTTGAGTTTAGAATGGGAAGTGCCAAAATCTGCAGTATGTGTGTGTTCAAAACAACCTTGTGAGCCAAGACATCAGCCTGCTCCTGAGCCTGGAGTTCCCTTAACAGGTGGGGAAGGAAGACTGGGTGGGACTGAGAAAGAGAGAAAGAGAGAGAGAGCCCTTCGCTGCAGGTCAGAGAAGAGATGTAACTGTGCAAGGCCCTGGAAATGGGAATACTTTGGAGTGATAACTTCCATCTCAGTTCAAATGTTAATACCTGATTCTTCCTGTTTGAATTTAGAGGTGGGGTGGCGGGGAGGCATTCAAAGAAGGATCTATTTTGGGAGAGAAGGAGGAACAATGCCAGAGAGGACCTATAACCTTGTTCCCATAGCCGTATCTGTCTTGGTCTCTACATAGGAGTAAAGTGCTCAGGTATTTCCTTCCTGTCCTGTGGGCCTCTTCAGTGTAGGGAGAAGATGCTGGCAGGGAGGATGAGCACATCTCTAACCAACCTGCCCCTTCTCATACTGTCTGCCTGGGGCCATGTCCCTAAGAGGGCATGAGCCCTGGCCAGGCATGGCCCCCACCTCCTTCATAGGGGGCGTGGTTTCAGTGGCTGTCAGGATCTTGGAATCTTTTGTGATCTAATGAGAAAAGCGGGTCACATAGACTTTAGCACGCAATATCAGGAGAGCCCTCTGATAGTGTACTTTAGACAGTGCTGATGGAGCCGAACAGAGAGAAAGCACCCACAGTGGGAAGGAGATAAAGCAAGAGTCCCAACAGGAAAGAAGCCCACACAACACAATTTTCAGCAGTCTACAGGTGAAGGGATGAGGGGACAAGAGGGAGGTGTGCCCAGCACAGGCGGGGCCTTGTTGAAATAAAGGAAAGTTCAGGCAGATGGAGCCAAGGAAGCTCACTGAGGAGCACGTGGGTCATCTAGGAGGAGGACAAGGCCCTGCTGGCCTCTATGGCCAGCTGATCCCGAGGAACTGGTCCTGCGGCTTTGGCCCACCTGACCTACACAGTCGTCTCCACAGCCCCAAGCCCCTGATGGGATTCTGGTGCCCAAGCTCCAGGACTTGCTCTGGGGGATAAATGAATTTCGGTGTAGTCATCAGACTCTCCTTCCACCACCTCTGCAGGAAAACTGCTGCTTATGATGAAGAAATCCAGCATCTCTATGAGGAAATGGAACAACAAATCAAACATGAGAAGGAGCAGTTTCTCCTGAAAGTAAGAGTCTACACGGGCTCGGCTCTGAGCACCAGGTGGAAATATTGCCTACTCTGATTACCTCACCCAGTTTAAGATTGCGGTGCCCCCACTTGTAACAATGTGGATCCCCTGTCACTCTGCTGTATTTATATTTTTCAAAGCATCTGTCACCTTCAGACGTGACATTTAATTTTCTTATTTTGTTGATTATGGTCTGTCTCCTCCTACCAACACACAAGCACTGCAAGAGCGGGGATCTTTTTTTAAAAAAATGTTTATTTATTTATTTTGAGAGAGCAAGAGAGTGTATGAGCAGGGGAGGGGCAGAGAGAGAGGGAGAAAGAGAATCCCAAGCAGGCTTTCCACCATTAGCACAGAGCCCGATGCAGGGCTCAATTCCACAAACGTGAGACCATGACCTGAGCTGAAACCAAGAGTTAGATGCTTAACCGACTTGAGCCACCCAGGCTCGCCGAGAGCAGAGATCTTTATCTTTACTTATTACTGTTTCCACAGCACCTCAGCCATGCTTGGAACACAGTTGGTGCTCAATAAATACTTACTGAATCAATGAATGAATGAGCAAGTGATGAATGAATGAACTAAGGAACAAAAGGATGAAGGTGCATGTGCTTACCAGTTACGGCAGCTTGGAGACCGGGTCTGACACTGGCTGGTCCCAGACCTCGGTGGCAGGCCCGCCCAAATGCAGCCCACTTTACTCCATGCCCAGAAGCTCCTCTGGGGTACCATCATTAGAGCCCACGCTTCTCATCCTTTCCCTTAGACACCAAGAAAACTTAATACCCAAGACAAGTCAAATCCCATCCTTCTCGGACCCCAGGGGAGAAAATGTAAAACTCACATATCCTGCTCCTACTCTGGCCCTTACCCTCCTAGCAGCCTCTATCTAGTCTACTCTTTGTCTTGGGAGGTCAGAATTGGTGAAATTCTCTCCTCTTCCAAGTTAGGCAGGGTCCTTTTGGGAATATATTTATAAAACAAACCTACAGGAAACTCTCTCTTACCCATTGTTTGATTATCCACATGGTGGGTTCTCAGGAGAAATGTCGTTGATCTTGAATGGTAGCTTCAAGCTGTCTTTACACCAATCCCATGAACTGGGTGGGTTATAAACAACAGACATTCATTTCTCACAGTTCTGGAGGCTGGACGTCCAAAATCAGGGGGCCAGTGTGGTCAGGCTCTCGTGAGGGTCCACTCCCTGGTTCTGGCTGTGGCCCTCTCACTGTGTCCCCACAGAGCAGAGGGGGCAGGCGCATGCTTGGGCATGTCTTTTATAAGGACACTGATCCCACCCACTTCATCCCCACATCCCTGGGGTCATCCCCTTGGGGGTTAAGTTTCAAGATAGGGCGTCTGGGAATACAGCATAGAGATGATGTCTTGCTCTGTCTCTCAGAACCAAACCTGGGCTGTTACCACAACCCTTCCCTCCTCCTTAATGCAGATAGGTTTGAACCAGTTTCTAATTTTATGCTGATTTGGATTATTTACACTGAGGATCTCTTTATTATCACAGGTACTATTCAAACCAAGGTGGAGTCTGAGTCGGTCATATTCTCCAACTAGAGCCCTCTGAAGGCTTGTCTGTATTCCCAGACTACCCCTGAACCCATTCTTTTTTTTTTTAATGTTTATTCATTTTTGAGACAAAGATAGAGCATGAGTGGGGGAGGGGCAGAGAAAGAGAGGCAGACACAGAATCTGAAGCAGGCTCCAGGCACAGAGCCCGATGCGGGGCTTGAACTCACAGACTGTGAGATCATGACCTGAGCCGAAGTCAGACGCTTAACCGACTGAGCCATGCAGGCGCCCCATCTTTTTTAAAGCTTTAAGACGTTCTGCCTGCCCCCTGCCCTTCAGCATGGTTGGATGAGTAAAAGGCAGACAGAACTCACACACCTGTCACCCAGCAGACCCTAAAATAGTTTTCTGAGAACCGAAGCCTTTTTTTTTCCGGCAGTGGAAGAGTCACCCCCTTTACCCCCAAATGAACTGGGCCATAACTACAGTTCAAAGGTCCTAGCTAAAGAAAGAGGTGTGCTTCCAGAAGCAAACAGTGGGCGAAGGCGTAGGAACTGGGAATGGGAAGAGGTGGGAGGAAAAATTTCAAGGACACATTGGTATCATGTAAAGGGATGTGACCACACTGCTGTGGCTTCACCCCCACCTTCTGCTCCCTCTTTCCCCTTCTCAGTACCTCATGCCTTTCAGGCCCAGTGCCTAGGTTTCCCACTTTTTGCATAAACACAGGAAATGTTAAAATATGTTTGGCTTTGCAGACACGGGCTTTTGCCTGGTCACAGCGTGAGGGCAGTGGTGACAGTTTATGACGGCATGGGAAGGGTGGGCCTTCTGGCTCTACATGTAGCAGTCTGTCTGACCACGAAGAAAATACTTAACGACTGGCATGTTCCGGCTCCTGGAAAATAGACCCCCCTCAATGCTCTTTGCTGGCCGGGCTATAAGACACTCCGCAGCCCCGCCACGGGGACTGCAGCGACTGCGCTAGAATCTGGAGCCATCCACCTCCTCGGCACCGTTCCCAGGGTGCCTACTCTGTGAGCAACAGCCAATCTGAACGAAGCAGGTGCCCCAGTGAAGGTGTGGACAGCAGGAACTGCCTGGTCAGACCTTGCCTCTACCATTGCCTGGTGTTGCCACGAGGGTGATCACAGGCTGCCCCTGAGCTCCATGTACCTGCCTGAGAATAGGCTGAGGACCAGGTGTCTACAGAGGATGAGCCCAGGAAATAAGCCTGAGCCTTTGAATGGAGGTGTCCAAAGGCCTGTGCCTGAGAGTGTTGTATGCCCCCACCTACCTGGGGCCGCCATCACGCCCAGCCTTGTAGACCCTCTAGTGTGCATCTGCAGAGCTGGTGGAACCCCAGGGGCTCCTGTCGGGAGCTCTATGCATGTTAGAATGGTTTCTTCTCTCCCGGCAAGCTTCATACCTCCTTTCTGCCTTCAGGGGAGTGGAGAGCTGCAGGTGGCCTGCATATTTTCATTTCTGTCCTGTGAACAAAGAAACAATGATAGGTGAATGAAGTCAAGACAGCTGGGTAAGGCCAGGGCTGGAGCCCCAGTCTCCTGACACCCAGCGGAGGGACCTCACACCAGCCCAGGCTCTGTGAGAGTGTCAAGCGTCCCAACAATCCACAGTTTTCTCTTTACTCCATCTCAAGCCCCTTCACACTGCATCAGCAGCTCCTTGAGCAAGGAAGCCCAGTTCTAGGGCAGGAGGGGAGGGGCTGTGGAACACTGGGGTAGAGCTATCACAAGAGCAGGGCTGGGATGCCTCAATCATGGTGGGACCCAGCGAGGACCTAGACCCTCAAGGGGAAGACGTGATGCCCTGTATTTCCTGAGCAATGGGCAGTTTGAGGGCTCAAATGACTGTACCCAATGTGGAACAGAATATCCACGTTAGAAAGATATCCCACCCACCCCAATTTGGAGATGGGGAGATGGAGGCCTGAGGTTCTCTGTGTTCAGAGGCACAGTCAGGCAGTGCACAGTCATTGGTCATAGTCACACATGGTGGGACTTGGCAAGTTGGCATCACCCCTTCCTGAGCACTTGTACTGTCTCCGTCCCAGTTGGCCTCCCTGACCAGTCAGGCAGGGCACGGAGCCCTGGAATGTTGTGGGAAGGGCCCCAAAGTCCAAAAGGATGGGTAGGTCATGCTGTTGAGCAGGTGCAGGTGGGGGACAAATCTCCATCGCAAGTGCACTGAGGCCTCACGCGTCCTTCTCTCTGGCCCGGCAGGACATGGAGAGGTTTCAGGCCCGCAGTCAGGAGCTGGAGCAGAAGCTGTTATCCAAGGAGCAGGAGCTGGAGCAGCTTATCCAGAAGCAGAAGCAGGTGTGCCTTTGCCGTGGCCTTGGACCACTTGACTCCTCCTCACTCTGTCCTGTCCCAGCTCCTGCCCTGTTCCCCCGCTATTCACTTAAGCATTTGGCTGGGTTTGTTTGTTTTTAATCAGAGAAGAACCATTTAGGTGTACAAAAGATAGCGTTTTAAAACCACAGGTGATTCTGAGATAAAGCCTTTACGTTTCCAGTGCCAGGTGTTTAGTTGGGAAAAGTTGCCAAGAATTCTCCCTCGAGGCATCTGAAGACATTGTCACCTAATGAGGCTCAGGAGCCACCAGAATGCCAAATGTTAATTTGTTTCCTGCATCCTGGGTAAGAGGAGAGGGGGATGCTGAGGCACAAAGAACATAGTCACTAATGCTTTGTGGGAGGCTGCAGTGAGGTCTTCCCACGGGCATGGCCATGGATACCTCCAGCTGGAGGAGACTCTTCAAAGATCTATTTGCCCATCCCTGGTTCCTCTGATGCACCTGAGCCCCCAGGAGGCAATCTGGGCCGTGCACTATGTGGGGCAGTGTCCAGCCATCATGGCTGCCTAATGGCCCCAGGAAGATTGATTATCTAGGCAAACGTCACAATCACAGACTCCTCTCCAAAGCGAGGGCTCATGGGGAAGAGACGCCAGGGTGCCACTTGACCTTCTGTTTTGTTTTGTCTGGCACTGGAAGGAATCTGGCCCGGGGCAGACCCAGACACATTGCTTTGTTTGAATAGAGAGGGCTATTTTCAGCAACACATTAAAATATGCTCGAAGCTACCCCTACAGCTACAGACTTTCCTGACCTATGCATTTTGGCTTCTTTCTTTTATTTTTTTAATAAATTCTTTTTTTAAAGTTTATTTTTGAAAGAGACAGAGACAGTGTGAGTGGGGGAGGGGCAGAGAGAGAGGGAGAGAGAGAATCCCAAGCAGACTCTGAGCTGTTAGTGCAGGGCCGGATGTGGGGCTTGAACTCACGAAACTGTGAGACCATGACCTGAGCTGAAACCAGGAGTCACCCATGTACCCCTTGGTTTCTTTTTTTTGTAGCAAGATCATTTCCACTCAAGGAATTGCCAGCTGCCTTCCCATTACCCTTCCACAGCCATCCCTTGCTTCTCCTACTCTTTCTCCCCCTCACTATTGTGCATTAAGTTCTTACCAATTAGTCTTATCCCTCAAATGAATGATTGCCACTCGATTTAATTACTGCATGCTTGCCTGATTACACAGGAGCCTCTTGAGAATCACACAGAATTCCTTGTTGCTGCCTCCTCTTCCCCTCACTGGCCACATTTATTAAACTAAATTTATTATGATCTATTTGCCTTGGTTTGATTCCTTCTCTGGTGAAAGGGTTAGAAGCTTTGCAAGGCAGAATCACCAGCCAAGAAACGCTACAGTTATACAAATGCAGGTTTTTAAATTTGCTTTCAGGACATGGAAAAAAAAGGTATATGGTTGGCTTGACCTGTTTTAGCTATTTCCTAAGAATTTTCAGGGTTTCTGGTCACCACACAACAGTTCTCTAGATTAAAGGAATAGATTTATTTAGCTGAGCGAGGAAAGGGGAATACATAGATTTGCTGTCAGTATTCGAAATTGGGAAGGACGGTTTTATGAAGAATGCCACTGAGCAGCTTCCCCTGTCCATCAGGGCTGAGGGGGACAATTGGCCAAAGGGACAGAGGGGATTTAGGCTGGCTCTCAAGACTATGGAGGAGATGCTAATGGTCATCATTATCGTCACCAGGATTAGGGACGCAACACAGATAATTGTTGGCCTCCCTTTGCTGGTGGTCTTTGTGAGTGGTGCCGGACTGTGATTCCCTCTGTTCAGTGGCCGCTGCAGGACAAAGTCTGTCAAGGGCCAAGGGCAGTGAGGGCTGGCAGCGAGGGCTCCCATGTACCTGTGGAGAAAGTGAGGGGAGCCTGGGGCAGGGCCAGACTGGCTGCAGGTTGTTCATCATTCCGTCCTGCTCTCCCACCTTCCTTTCTAGCTGGAAGGCCAGTGCACCACCCTGCAGAATGATGAGCATGAAACCAAGGTTGAGAACACCAAGCTGAAAGTCACGAACCAGGAGCTAGCCCAGGAGCTGGAGCGGACCTCCCGGGAGCTACAGGATGCCCGGGAGCAGCTGGAGAGCCTCCAGCAAGAGGCCCACCAACTCCACCAGGAGAAAGAGATGTGAGTCTGGCCCTCATGGGCTCTTGTCCCTGCTGTCCAGCCTCACCCCCAGCTGTGAGTGTGCTGTGGTCTCTTCCCTTGGAGACCCTGTTGCCTTGCCTATAACGTGGGGCTTGGGGGCTGCTTGCTCCCTGAAATCTCTTCTAGGATCCCGAGGCCACTGAGTAGACCAGTACTGTAGTGAGCAGAATCTAGGTTTGAAAGGAAATCTACAACCCTGTTCTTGAAAAGTGTGTCATGTGATTCAACAGATGTGTCATCCAGCCAACAAATATGGGGCAGTCGTCGAGAAAAAGCTGAGTGTGCAGACAGACCACATGTGACTGTCATAGGTTAGAGACCCAGGACGAGAGGGAAGCAGGTAGGCTTTCGAGACCAACGTGTAATCTGATGGAGTGGATGACAGTGCCCTGGAATCTTCGCTCCAGTCTGCCCACCCTCTCCCACCAGTGTCCCTCTGTGTGGGCCCAGCGTGGGGAGCCCCACATCTCTCAGGGCCTGGTTTGCCAGCAACCTGCCCTTGGCGTGTGTGGGCAGTGGGCTCGGCCTGTGAGGCAGAGGCTCACGTGAGGAAGAATCTGGGGCTGGGTCTGTAGGCTGGCCTGAGGAATTGCTGGGGGACCAGCCATTCCTCTCTTCCTGGGGGTGTTAGGTTCTGGCATGCCCAGGGACAGGAATCCACTTGTTCACACATTTACCCGTGTGTCAAAAATTTATTGCAGACTCCTCTGCACCAAGTACTGTATTGTACATTCAACATATCTCACCTATGTCAATAATTTGACATCATTTCATGTGAACTTTACAAACATCCTGATGTGGTGGGTACTGTTATTATCAACTCTAATTTATGGAGTCAGAAGTTTTCAGTAACTGTCTAGCACAACACTCAGTGCTAGACACATCTTGCTGACTCCGCACAGTGAGTAATGAGCCGGCCAGAAAATATGTGCTCGGGAGTGGGACCGGCCATCATTCACTCACTGCTGATTCACGCATTCATTCACTCCCTTCATCCATTCTGCAGAAGGTAATGTGTGCCTGGTCCTGTGCCAGGTATTATTACAGAGAGTCTGATTCAGAGAAAAGGGAGTATGACCTACCAGTGCCTGAGTGTTACATTCGTTCACTCTCCTTGTTGAAAAGTGCAAGCCCTCGCTCTGTCTGACTGCTGACAAAACTTGGGTCCATCAGCCTACATCAAATCGTTCTGCTGTCTGTCCTGTGCTGTCTTGTATGTTTGGGACTGATTGCCCAGGTGAGAGGGACGAAATGTGTTTGCATGTGGAGTTTCACCCTAGTAAGCTCTAATTTGTTTGTTTATTTGTTGATTTTAATTTTTTAACATTTATTTTTGAGAGACAGAGAACGAACAAGGGGGGTGGGTAGAGAGAGAGGGAGACACAGAATCCAAAGCAGGCTCCAGGCTCTGAGCTGTCAGCACAGAACCTGACATGGGACTCGAACCCATGAACCATGAGATCATGACCTGAGCCCAAGTCGGATGCTTAACCGACTGAGCCACCAGGCGCCCCCAAGACTTCTCTAGTTTTAAACAAAAATGTTGCTTATCATGACACCCTCAAGGTCCATGCTAAGCGAAAGACGTCAGGTAGAGAAGGATAGATACCATATATTTGCATTCATAGGTCTAACAGGAGAGACCTGGCAGGGGACCATGGGGAGAGGAAGTGGGAAAGAGAGTGGGGGAGAGTGAGGGACACAAATCACGAGAGACTACTGAATACTGAAAACCATGGACTGAAGGGGGAGGGGGAGGGAGGGAGGGGGTGATGGTCATGGAGGGGGGCACTTGTGGGGAGAAGCACTGGGTGTTATATGGAAACCAATTTGACAATAAACTATTAAATAAATAAATAAATAAATAGTACAAAAAATAAATAAACAAAAATATATTCTGAGCAGCTGACTTAAAACCTTTCACTCCAATTCTTAGATGACCAGGGGCAGGACAGTGTATTTCATTGTAAACGAGCAAAATCAGTTCCTCCTCGTTGAGAGCAGGCCAACAAGGTACAGGCATTTAACTTTACAAACAGAATTGAGGATTCAGACGCTTAAAATTCAATCAAGTTCTAAAACAACAAACATCTGAAGGCACCAGCATTAGAACAGCAAATGGAAATAAGCACCCAGTGCCAGGGTATCAAATCACAGCACGAGGATTAAAATCTTTCTGAAGTCTCATCTTAATTAACCAAGCCAGAGACAATCTTAGGAGGCTGGGAATTGAAAAAGAGGGTTAGGAGGAAGAGATAAATGATTTCAGAACCTTCCTGACTTGTTTTCAAAAAGCGTGCCATGCCTTATGCAGCTGGAAAGCGTGCTGGAGCCCAGGAGAGAATGTCGTGTCTGGGGAGGTCAGGGCAGCGAGAGCCTTGGATGGCTCTCTGTGGGGCAGAGTCCCAGACCCGCAGTGCTGACAGAAGCTGAGGGCTCTCATCCCCCTCTTCGTTTTATAAGGAAGAACATGAGGCTCAGAGAGATGCAGTGACGACTCCAAGCCACACAGCTACTGAGTGCCGGCAAATAGGGACAGAGCCGAGTTCTCCCATATCATGTGCTTCCCCCCACAATGTCTTGCTGTCTGATGCTGCACCAGAGAAGCTGGGAAAGGAGAGGATGGGACTGGGAGATAAAAAGACTTAGTCATTTATCAGCTAGAATTCTAAATGTGCAAAATTAATTTTTCTGTGCCCCGTAGATGCTCAAGGAGGGAAAACTTGATTTTAAAATAAGATAAAGAAAGAACAATCAAGCAGGAGAGATAACATAAAGATGAAGGTCAGCTTAGAAAGCAGCACCTGTTTATTTTGTTAATGAGTTTTTATTCAGGGTGGGTAGCTTCTGAGGAGGCACAAAAGGGTCTATACTTAGCAAGAGGCCTGTGCCCGCCCCCTGCCCCACCCATGGCTCTGGGCTTGCCATAACCCAGAGGCCACCACTCTGGGTTTCTTGTGGATCTTCGATGCATAAAGCACCCCCCCACACACAATTTTCATTTACATACTGTTCAGCATTTGCCTGTGTTTTCACCTGATACATTTTGGAGATGCTCCCTCTCTCATTCCTCTGCAGAAAACAAAGCCAACAGCAATTCCCTAAAGACAACCATAAACCTGTCACCAGTCACTCCTATGAAAAATGATGAGTTCTTTCTCTTTCAGTCCACATAGTACCCAGTGTAGACCTTGAGAATGTCTAGGGTAGATGCCTTCCTTTTTGTGAACACAGAAAAAGCCTGACAATGTGTAGCATTTATTAGACAAATAGGTTGACATATATTTGCATCAATATGTAATGTGTGTGTGTGTGTGTGTGTGTGTGTGTGTGTGTGTGTGTGGTTCCAGCAGTCAACTGTGTTGTGTAAACAGGGCAAAGACCTGGAATGCCTTATTTTTTAGGAATCAGCTCCTAACTCAGATGCTCTGTGAGAACACAGACCTCAGGTGCCCAGGGAGAGGTTTCCCCCAGCAGGGGCAGGGCTGTCTGCTTCTGGTCCAGAGTCAGAACCCGGGGCTGGGACGGAGGAGCCACGAAGACATCGTGCCCGCAGGGCACTGCGGCAGCGAACAGCTGTGCTCACGTACTGCTCGGCACAGCCGAATCCGAGACGGGGATTTGGGGATCCGGTTTGGATAATGGGAAATACATTGTTTTCCCTCAAGTTGAAATTAAATATAATTGGTAATAAAACCTTAGGAATTGGCATCTCTGCAGGAGCTAGAGAAGTTTTGTTGCTTAATTAGGATTGTCTGAGGTGAACTTAGAATTTGATTCGGTCTGTTATTGTTGTAAATTGACTTTGTAATTATTCTATAAAGGGGGAAGAACCACACAGATACCTTTTAAGGAATCTGAATGTTGTGAGGTGGGCCCAAGCCTTACAGACCGAAAAAGCAGGTGCTTTTTCTACAGTTCAGTAATGACATAGCGGGGCGGCAGAGGGGTGACTGTCTCCCCCCAGCCCGGCGTGTACACAATCCGGGTAGTCTGACCCACCTATGGGAATGGACGCATTTGTGAGACTGTAAGAGGCTCCCTACACCAGAAACTATGCTGTGCTTTGGAAATGTGGAACTCCAGGCCTTGTGCAGTAAGCTTCGGGGTGAGTTGAACATTTCTAAAAGCACAGTGCGGAGTACAGAGGGAAGGATGGAGGCAAAATTGCTGAGTTCGGCAAGGCTTATTTTCCAGTTCACCCAATTCTGCTTTCGTTTATTTCTTTCTTCCCTGTGTGGTGTTGAATACCTCTCAACTCACCCCTCCTTTCCTCTTTCTTCCTCCATCCCTACATCCTTCTTTCCTCCCCGCTCTCTGCCCTCTCTCCTTTTGTTTCTTACTGCTATTTTTTTGTTTTTATTTATTTTGAAAGAGAGAAAGAGAGCATAGAGTGTGCAAGCAGGGGAGGAGCAGTGAGAGAGGGAGACAGAGAACCCCAAGCAGGCTCTAGGCTCTGAGCTGTCAGCATGGAGCCCGATGTAGGGCTTGAACATGGACTGTGAGGTCACGACCTGAGCTGAAACCAAGAGTTGGATGGCTAACCAACTGAGCCACCCAGGGGTCCCTGTTTCTTACTGCTCTCTGTTGACGATGCCTCCATGCTGGGCCCTGGGTTGCATTTAGAGATGCAGACAAACGAGGCAGACCCTGCATCACCACCTGAGTTGGTCTCCAGACCACTACCTCTCAGCTCCTCCCTCCCCTTACTCAAAACTCCTGCTATGGATGATGTGTTCACACTGTGATTTAAGCAGTTGATTATAATTGATACATTTACTCTCTGCTTTATGGCTAGAGATAAGAACTCCTAAGTTAAAGAAATGAATGACCAACAGAGGGAATTCCAGAGATCTTAGAACAGATTGGAGGATGGAGAAGGGAGAAGGATTCTTCTGGAGCTCCTGGAAACAAGTGAAACCAGCTAGGGGAATAGTACAAGTTCTGCTCTCAGCCTCCAAGACTGGGCTTGAGAATGTCGGTCCTAATTCTCTGACTTCTGTGTAGGGCAGGGGCCGCCTGGAGCCTGGGAAAGCCACGTGATGATTACGAAGCCCGGTTCATGGGTTTGGAAGTAGGGGGTCCCAATCTAGATGAGGACCCTGACTCAGTCATGGATTGTCTGAGAGACATGGGAAGAGTTCCTGACTCTGTGTCTGTAAGATGGGGATAATCTCGCCTTCCCTATCGGGAGTCTGGGATGATGAAGCGAGATCATAGCTATAACCACCTGCACACAGCAGGTGCTCACCACGGAAGGCATATCCCTCCCCGCCCTCCTGTCCCGAGGGTGGGGTGCTGCCTGCTGGTCCTGGGCGCCCTGGGCATCCGGCTACAGCACAGCCCCTCACACCGTGGTGGCTTACATCCCTCTATGGAGGCTCCTAATCTGTGTTTGCCTCTTCTTCAGGGAAGTGTACCGCGTGACTGAGAGTCTGCAGCGCGAGAAGTCGGGGCTCATGAAGCAGCTGGATCTCCTCAGGTGCGTCAGCCCTGGATGTGTCCCGAGAGCACATCCCACATTCCTTGAGTTCGAAGGGCCAGTCTGAGAGTCTCCCCTGCCTACGTTCTGGATGGTCACAGCTGCTGAGAAAAGTGCCCTTATTCCCCTGATCCCCAGCATACTATGTTTGGTCCATTCACACACACGCCCACTTCCCTCTCCAGTTTGTATGTCTGCAGGTAGGCTCTGCCTCGTTTTTTGTGACATCTCTCACAGCACCTTGTGCAGTACTTGCTCAGGTAGGAGGGGAACTGAATTTCTTGAGCATCCACCCAATGGCAGATATAGTATCCCTTTCTTTTAAAAAAAATTTTTTTAATGTTAATTTTGAGAGAGAGAGGGCATGAACTGGGGAGAGGCAGAGAGAAAGGGGAGACAATCCAAAGCAGGTTCCATGCATGGGACTCGAACCCACAACTTGAGATCATGACCTGAGCCAAAGTCAAGACGCTCAACTGACTGAACCACCAACGTGCCCTTGGTGTCCCTTTCATCTTCAACAAAATTAAGGAGAGGAAGGGAGTTCCGGATAGAGAAATTAACAGAGAAGGAAACTGATAGCAGAGAAATGAAGCAATTTACCAAAGGAGACAGAGCCACTCACTCTGGGAGTCAGAATTGAGATCTGTATCTGGCTGATTCTCTTGATTCAGCCATATTCTCTCAATGTCTGTTGAATGAGCAAATGAGTCACACACAGAGCATAAACAGAGCAAAGAAGTTTAGAGTTTCTTCCACTTGCTAAAACTTACTATAAATTCAAAGCTCATTGGTCTGGAATGTGCCAAAGCCAAACCCAAAACAAAACCTGTGTGCGGAAAGATGGGATTTTCACTTTCATATGTGAGGTTTCCAAGTTGCAGTACCTTCTGTCTGCCAAACACCTCTCGGGAATGGCGATGGGTCACGAGCACTTTGAGTTCTGACTTTTTTAAAGTTTATGTATTTATTTTGAGAGAGAGAGAGAGTGCTGGAGGGGCAGAGAGTGAGAGTGGGAGAGAAGAATCCCATGCAGGCCCCACACTGTCAGCACAAAGCCTGACGTGGGGCTGGAACTTAAAAACCTAGAGATCATGACCTGAGCTGAAATGAATCATCTGCTTAACCTAGTGAGTCACGCAGGCGCCCCAGGTTCTGGTTTTTAGATGGCAGTAGTCTTGAATCAGGTGCACTCTGACTTATTTTGTTTTATTTGAAAGCAAGGTGAGGTCACCATGTCTGGCATCTTTGATGCTACCAAATTGAAAAGTGCTCAGAACTGAATGCGTTTTAGATTTACTTCCCTTGATACATAGTTCAAATAGGACTGCAAAGCTGGGGAGATGGAAGGGAACTCTGACATGGCCAAGTGCTAATCCATTTGAGAGCAGGTCTTGAATCTTAGAAGTCTTTCATGAGAAGAAGAGAACAGGGTGTACAAGGACAAATTTGGGTTTTTTCCCCTTTTTTCTGTTGTGCTTAGAAGGATAGATTCAAAGTGAATGAGCAGAGGAGAATGACAAAGCAGATCTCTACAAACGCATGGGTCTTTTTGACGGAGACTGGAATTTGTGCAGAATCACGTGCCCTGAGCCTTTCTGTGCTGTGGCGTGCATATAAACTGAGAAGCTCTAGCTGGTCAAAATCCATTCGTGGTGAGGAAGGCCCCCATGGCAGACTTTTTCTCCACAGTGAAATCATCAGGTAGCGACACAAAGCAGTGGGGAAACGGGAATCAATGACAGAGGTAATGCTGAGGTGAGGGATAGAGAGTTGGAGGTGCAGGGAAGGACAGGGTCTGCCCCCATCACGGCAATGGCTGGGCTGTGACAGCAGGAGGAAGGGAGTGCCCCCCTAGGGTCAAGCAGTGGCAAAAGGAAACAATTCCAGGGCACTCAGCTGGGAACATGGGCTTTGGAGCAGGATCTGGGTCAAGACCCAGCACTATCCTTACTACCTTGGGTGACCTTGGGCAATTGAGTTAGCCAGTTGGAGTGTTAGTTCTCCATGCCTGCCTCACAGGCTTCTCTTGAGAGTTAGATAATATATATGAGTGACCATCATGACAAGGAAGCAGTGTGAATGAAAGTGGACAATTATTTAGAGGGTGTGTTGTCTCTTTGACTGCTGAAGCTTCTGGATGGAAATGGTTGCATGAAGCAGGAAACAATACAGTGTACTCCCTGATGGAGGTGGGCTTCCCGGGGCCCGCGTGTCCTTGCCCAGGTACAGGACTGCTAACCTCTCTGGTCTCTGCCAGCACAGAAGAAGGGGCCTTCTGGAATGAGACTCTTGCTCTGCCATTCTCAGGGTTTGCTACTATCGTGAAGATAGGCAGAGTCGTCACGTAAGCATGTCCCTGTGCCCATCTGTGCCCACCTCCTGCCTTCTCTGTTGTGGTGGTTGAGCGCCTGGTGTGCCTGGCTCCAAAATGTGCACTAGAATGCAACCTCCTTCTTGAGGGGCTGGTCCGGCCTGTGTTCCCTCTCCTCCATGGCCAGTTGGTTCTCATTTAGAGAGACCAACCAATGTCCTATAGCATTTCTTACCCACTAGCTCCTGTCACCACTTCCCTATCCAGCTACTTCCCATCTCTTTAATGGCTTTCAAAATCTTTCAAAAGAATTTTTTACACTTGCATTCCATCTCCATATTCTCAACCCTCTAGTCAGGCTCCTTCTGCCTCAATTGCACTGAAAGGGGAACCAGTGACCTCCACGTTGCTAAAAAGAGTGGCCAGCTCTCAGGATGCCACCCTTGTCTCCAGCAATATATTCTTAACACAGCATCTATAGGGTTCCTTTGAAAACTTGAGTCAGATGAGGGCACTCCATTGCCACTCCCTCAACCTCCACGGCTTCATATCTCATCTGGAGTAAAATCCCAAGTTCCTACAATGGCCCACAAGACCACAAATGGGCAGGTCTCCACTTGTCTCCCCACCTTTCTCTGACCTCATTTCCTATTTTAAAAATGTTTATTTGTCTTGAGGCAGGGAGGTGCGGGGAGAGAGGGAGAGACAGAATTCCAAGTAGGCTCTGTGCCATCAGCACAGAGCCCTCCGTGAGGCTCGATCCTACAAACTGTGAGATCATGACCTGCACTGAGATTAAGAGTTAGACGCTCAACCCAGGCGCCCCTCTGACTTCATTTCCTAATGGCTCTCCTCTGAGCACTCTGATGCACTCTGCAGTGTTCCTTGCACACACCCAGGAGAGCCTGACTCCAGGCTTAGCCCTCGCTGTCTCCTCAGCCTGTGCTGCTCTTCCCTCAACTGCCCCTCTGCTCCTGCAAGCCTCTGCCCAGATGCTGCCTCCCTGACCTCCCTGACTACTGAAAAACCACTGTACCCCTGCAGTCTTTATTCCACATCCCTGCTTTATTTTTCTCCATAGCAACGAGCCCTGCACTAAAACACCAATTCCCCGAGGACAGAAATGTTTTCTTTTATCCATTTGTGTCAACCTTGATAGCTAGGACTGTACTTAGCATGTAGCGGATGCTCAGGAGACATTTGTTGAGTGACTGCATGTATGCATGGACTGAATGATTCAGAGAGAGCGCACGACCAATAGTAAGCTCCCAGGTGCACCTGGAACTCCTGGTCACCCTCTGGGGGGAGGCTCCCCCTAGTGGCAGGATAGACCAGTGCATGATCCTGAAATGCGGTGGGTGTCAAAAAGTCATTCTCTCTTACCTCCCTGCCTCTGACTGATTTACACACAAACTACCCTCTGTCGCAGCCCCTAAAGAAAGAGATTCTACGTGCTCCCTGGGCCTTTCACATCAAGCCTTTCTCTGCACCCATCTCACTGGCAAAGTGGCTGCTCTTGGATCTCTCGACTGCAAATGCCATGTCTGAATAGATTCCCCTTTTCTGTTTGCAGGGAAAGGAACAAGCACCTTCGGGATGAACGAGACATATGTTTTCAGGTAACTGCCCTGTGTTCCCTTTTCCGACGGGATTTGGGTGTGCTGGCCACCAGAGCCCCTGCTGGGACAGGCCCCAGAATGTCCTTGAGGTCTGGTTCATCCTTTCTGTGTAAGCAGAAAATGGCATGGATTTTTTGAAAATAATAAAAAATGCAGGGTGGCCTTCTGAAAAATGCGGGTTCACCCAGTGTGTGAGTTTTCCATGAGGCAACACACTTTCCTCTTGGCATAAAGAAACTGAAGAACTTGAAAGGGTCACGAATTTCATGGACAGGGACATGGTAGTTCCATCCAGGAGATGGCACAATTGAAATGTCATGATCACTTTTAACCAAAATGCTCACAAGTGTTTTTTTCTCCATTAAAATTTTTATCACTTGATGAAATTTGCATTTTTACACCATCAAGGAACAAATTAAAAATGTATATTTGACTATTAACATAGCTGATTTTAAGTACCCATTTCTCTTCCTGTGAGGACCCTGCTCCTCCAGACCTGAGTTCTTACACTTCCATACTTTCCCTAATAGCACAGAATCCTATATTTATTCACAGGGCTTCACTTAGAGCCACATTAAACAAAATCCAGGATTCCGCGTTCTCCTACTCAGCTTCCCCTTTAGATAGGAGTCATCGGATGCTCTGAAGGGAAGGAAACAGAGGGAAGGATTCACTGATGCAATGTTTTAATTATCAGGATTTATTGCACCATGAATTTCTCATGTGTCCCTGGGCAAGTCATCAGCCTCCTTGGACCACGGCCCCAACTATCACATGAGGAAAGGGAATTCCTGTTCTTTTTTCCATATTATACGGACTTTTGAGGAAAAAAAACTCTTAGAAAGAGGAGGGTCACATGCTGTAGGCCCTTAGCTGGACAAGGGCCTAAATGTGGTCAGCGTCGGGCAGCCAGTTTGCCATGAATTAGGTCCAACCTGGTTTATAGCTGCAAATCCCTGGGGGACCTCGTTATACCACTATTTCTTTTCTGTCACTGACTGGCAGCAAACTTGTCTCCCGCCTACCTCTGTGTGCTATTCAAGCAATACTTAAGCCTACACATGTTTGTTCGATGATGATAATGGTTATAATTGTTTTAGAAGTAACACTGACTTTATTTTAAAACTTCCAACCAAATGTCCCCCTAATCCCTTGACCTCACGTCCTTCCACCTGCCAAACTCATTTTGCTTTGAAAAGGGAATGGAATTAGAAACCCCTAGTGGGGAATAGAAGAAAGAGGGATAAAATCATGTTCATGCTGAATAATAATTAAAGATTAATTTGGAATCATTATAGCCATACCTTCAGGGGCCTTGGGAGTACTGCAGCCCCTCCTTCTCTCATTAAAAGCACTGGGAATCGTGGGGATGGTTGATGAGAGATTCTTCCTGTGATCGAGCTCCCCCTCATGTCCTGGAAGACATCCGCTGGGGAGCGTTGCCAACGGGGTTGTAAGCCCCCACTCCCCCCAGGGCACTGGGCTAATCGATCCTCTGGGTTGGTCCCTTTCTCATTTCTGGGGCTTTGGAAGTAAACAGAGCCACACAGATGAATGTGATTTAAAGATGCACTGTCTTTTCCACCCATAAACATTTTCCTATGCATTCCATATTATCTCTTCTTATTGCCATCTTGCAAACTGTCAGTACTCCTGTGAGGGGTAACGAGGTGGGCCCCAGGCTCTAAACTGTGTACGGACTGACTCCATTAGATTATTGGGTGGAAGATGGAGGGATCCGGGCAAGAGACGATAGCAAAAGGAAAGGGTGGGTGAACACTAATAGCATAAGAACGTTGCACCTTACTTCAAAAATATGTTTAGAACCTGACCTTTGAGGTGGGAAAGTTGAGCCCTTTCTGCTCAAACACTGGGACGCATCCGCAGGCATGGATCTGAGGGCATTCTGTGTTTCTGCAGAAAGATAAGGCAGCCAAGGCAAACACAGCTGCTTCCAAGGCAAACTGGAAACAGAGATCTGGCTCTGTGATAGGCAAATATATGGACAGCAGAGGGATTCTTAGGAGGTAAGTCATCTTGTATTTCTTCATTATGTGTTCATTTGTCTTGCACTCACTGAGAGCTGGCTCTGAGCCCATTGTCTCGAGGGGAGTGGTCATGGGTAAGGAAGCCTAGACTCAGTTGTGCTCACTCCCCTTGAATCTTGGAGGACACGCTCCTTCCTGTCCCGACATTGAAGTGGGAGGACTGTGCAGAGCAGGCCCCTAGGACAGGACATGGTCTTCTGGGGCCTCCCCACCCTGGCGTGTGCCTGCAGAAAGGACCTGAAAAGGTGCTGTGTATCAGCAGAGGAGAGAGAGAGAGAGGATGAGAGGGGTTGAGCAGGAGAGATGGAGCATGGCTGGAAGAGACTGTTCTCTGTTGAGCAGGATAGATGCCCTTGGTTTTTCAAGGACATGACTGTTTGGACTCTGAAGGGAAATTAAAGTGTGGTATGGACTCTCCAATAGGTGAACTCCTTTATGAGCAGGAGTAGGGCCTGTGCTTGACAGATTCCTTTCAATGACTCATATTTAATTACCTAAAAGATAACATTTTTTTGTGGCTATTAGACAGCACATAATTGAGTTGGAGTCCCCAAAGGGGTGGCTCATTGCCCATTGAAAGAGGCAAGCCAGTCCTCTGCCCTCTCTTCTTTTTTGACGTGTTGTTCCATCCACATAAATAGCCAAAGAAAGGTAGAGGCAACCAGACCCCTAAGTATCAAAGTCAGGGGAAAAGTGCATGAATTTGCTCACCCAGGAGACCCTGAGGACAGCAAGCATGAAATACAACACGAAAAGGGGAAATGACACTGGAAATGTTGATGAGCTCATCAGTCAAGTCTTTGGACCCAATCACTCTGAATTCATTTTCTTTTTTTTTTGTTTTCTTTTTTAATTTATTTTATTTTTAATTTTCTTTTTAATTTTTCATTTTCTTTATTTTTTTATAATAGTTTATTGTCAAATTGGTTTCCATATAACACCCAGTGCTTCTCCCCACAAGTGCCCCCCGCCATGACCATCACCCCCTTCCCCCCCTCCCCCTCCCCCTTCAGCCCTCAATTCGTTTTCAGTATTCAATAGTCTTTCATGATTTGTGTCCCTCTCTCTCCCCCAACTCTCTTTCCCCCTTCCCCTCCCTAGGGTCCTCTGTTAGGTTTCCTATATTTTCTAAATAGCTCAAAAGAGGGTAGAGTTTGAGATCCAAGTTTCTGCAATGATAGTTGGCCTGTCATTTCCTCAATGCTGCATATATTCATTCAACAAACATTCACCGATTGCTTACTCTGTACCAGACATTGTTTTGAGTTCTGTGAAGACTCCAAAAATGAGTTAAAGATGATTCCTGCCATAATATCCATTGAGTGCCTACTATGTGTAAGATATTTTGCTATGTGCTAAGTACACAGTGGTGAACAAAACAGACCCTAGCTTTGCTCTCATGGAGCTTATGGAAACAGGCAATCAAGCAAATAACAAATTGTGCACCATAAATTCCAGTACAGACTTTGGCAGAGGCCACTGCTCTCTGCTGCTGGTACACAGGCTTTGGTGACAAAACCAAAAATGAACATAGTCATGCTAAGCTCTGGGTATTACAGAATGTCAATAGTGCTCAAGAATTTCCCAAAGCAAAAGCTTTTTTCAAAGAGTGCTTCATTTTAGGGCTACTGAAGTGGCTGCAAAACCTTTAAAAAAACATGCTGTGTGTGTATTTGCACACTCGCGTGTGCACACACTTATACACTTGTGTGGAAGTAGGCTTGGTAGACTATAGGAGAAATTTGTTGGAGAGAGGACAGTCCACTTCTGTTAAAAGCTATGATTTTATAAATAACTGGAAAGGTCCTTGTATTGCTACAAAATTCTTTATTGTATACCAAGGGACTCAAATTAAGTCACCATTTTTTGCGAGCAAGCCCTCTATCTTAATTTATCTTTCGAAGTTCCACTTAACTTCAGAACGATGATATATGAAGTTTTTCCCTTTTCCCTCCTATTACTGGTCCTTAGGAATAATAAATATTATAAGCCCGGGGAGGGGGAATGAAGGGAGCTTCACTGTTCTGCATACTCTGTGATCTTCCCCCCCTTCTTTCTCCGTCACTTCCTTACCTCATTCACATTCTGCTTCCTTTTCCAATCATTGAATGCGTGTGTGCACAAGTGGGGATGTGCATGTGTGTTTAAAACACTTCCCAGCTTTAACTGTTCACAGAGGTCTGAACTTCTGTTCCAGGAAGGGCCTGTGAGGCCTTTGCTGTCCAAACCACCTGAAAATACCGCCTGTGCCTTCGTTCCACATGTGGTGGTCCAGTTCCTTCCCTCCACCTCCTACTGCTTTTCCTTGTTCTTGACGATCATTTGCTTCTGGAAGCAAATATGTACATAGGCCTCTGAGGCCACTTACTCTTTACCTTGGCTTCTAGGGACACTGAAAGAGAAAAAGTAGGAAAGGCAGGTAGAGGTGCCCTGCTTGGCTTGCTTTCCACCCCAAGCCCATCCCCAGTGGGCAGCTGCTTTAGAGCCAGTGGTGGGGGCTCCTCCCAGAGCAGCGTACCCCCCCACTCACATTTTCGAGGGCTGTTTTGTGAACATGCCTCTTTTTATGCATTGTCTTATTTGTGAGGTAGGCAGGGGAGATGAGCCACATTTTATGCTAAGGAAACTGAGGTTAGGAAAAGTAGAAATGTCTTACCTAGTGGCATAGTCAGTAAGGGCTGGTATTGAGACACAGCCAAGGCCACCTGGTGGTTAATTGTGGATACTTTATGTCCAGATCTTTTTAAAAATATTTTATTTATTTTTGAGAGGAGACAAGTGGGGGGAGGGGCAGAGAGAGGGGGAAAGAGGATCTGAAATGGACTCTCCACAGACAGCAGTGAGCCCCAAAGTGGGGCTTGAACTCACGAACCCTGAGATCATGACCCGAGCTGAAGTTGGATGCTCAACCCACTAAGCCACCCAGATGCCCCTGTCTCCAGATCTTTTATGCTCCTTTCCTCACACCCTTACTCCATTTTTTAAGGACTTCCCACGGCTTGCCAGAGTGTATTTAGTTGTGCCATACTGCTTCAGCCTTCCATTAAGTGAGCCTTCCAGGAGGACATGTCCATCTGTGTGTGACTAGATCATTAGCTAAATACCTGCTGGTATTCATCATCACCACCATCTTCGTCATCTTCATCATCACCATCCTCACCACCACCTTCATCACCACCACCATTACCACCACCTTCATGATCACCATCATCAACATCACCACCACTTTATCATTTGTATATTCACTAAGCACTTCCATAAGTGTGTTGGGTGAATGAGCCAAAGAGTGCTGGGTCTGATTTTTTCCTTTCCTGGAGCTCTCTGCCTCCAAGGTACATTGCTCTTCATTTGCTTGTTTGTTGCAGGACTTTCAAGACATCTTGTTTGTCACAGAGCTATCAGACATCTGTCCAGTTTCCATTGATCTATTTTGTGCTGTTTTCCCTGTTTCTCTTTCTTCCGTACCTCAAAATAGCCAGTCAGAAGAGGAAGATGATGTGTTTGGCTTCTCAAGAAGGAGAAGCTCCCTGGGCCTGAGTGGATATCCCCTTCCAGGAGAGGAGCCAGGTCCTGGGGGTCCGCTCCCCCGGGAACTCCGCAGAATCATCTCTATTGAAGAAGACCCCCTGCCCCAGCTCTTGGATGGTGGCTTGGAGCAGCCACTGAGCAAATGCCTAGAAGAGGAAGAGGCCTCCCAGCAGAGGGCAGAAGGACGAAGCCAACAGGTCACACCTTTGGAACTCATGCCTACATCTCCCCGAGGGCAGCCTGTTGGAAAAGAAGACCTATCTAAGGTAAGGACACATCCCATGTTGGTTCATAGATGTCACTCCCATACCTGTCATTTGCATTTGAACCCAAACGCCACAAAAGCAACTTGGGAAGTCAGGTGCAGCTTGGAAAGTCAGGTGTAGCTAGTTTTATGAATCACTGTATTTGTGTTCTTCTGATACCAGCCTGCCCTGCTGAACTCAGGGTCACTGGGGAGACTCAGATCCTGGTAATTATTCTTCATAACTTCCGTTGTTTACCCCACTCCCTACCCTATGTTCTCTTTTCTGATTCAGATTCAGAAGCATTTATTGAGTAACTACTTTAGGCAGACACTATGCTTGGCTCTTAGCATAAAGTTATCACGAACGTTGGAAATCGCACATCATCTCTCATATTTTGTAACTGTTTCCAACAGGGCCAATCATTGCTCTGTTAAGTTTGCACCATCATTTTTCTCTCACTTCCTGATCAACTAATCATTTTTTCATTCCTGAATCCCCTGCCCATACCTCCCTTCAGGGTGACCCTCTACTCCCAGATTGCTCCTGCACTCCCCGCTGGTCTTCCTGCGAAGTCCTGTGGGAGAAGGAGGCCCTATTAACCATCTTCCCCTTGTCCATGGTGATGATGTTCCTCACCTTGTTGGTGACCCAGGCCCAGGAACAGACTCCTTAAGCCCCTTCCCCTCTCACTTGGCCCTCTGAAAGGCTACAGAAATGTCCATGACGATGTGAAAGAGGCTCCCCCCATCCACTGGGGCAGCTTTTTAGACCCGATCCCTATCACTGGAGCATTTTCAAATGGCTGTGTTAGCATATGTGACAGGAAACCTTTCTGACCACTGCGGGGACTTGTTGGCATCATTGTCATTCCAGGGACTGGCTTAACATTCATGCCTACATATCCTTTCCCTGAAGGGCCCTACACCAGGGGGAAACAGAACCGGATGGTACCAGCAGTGAGTAGGAACCCCTCCCTCCTACACACCCTTCCACGTCCCCTTCATCGCAGACCTACACTTTTGGGCAGGGGCCGCACAGGGGTTTTAAATACCCCAAGATATACCCCCAAATGTAAGAGAGTCAAGAGGCCAATAGGAGACAAGGTAAAGGGAACAACTAAGCATCCCTGTGTGCAGTGCCATGTGATCCCCACAGTTGGCGGGTGGGGTGTGTCAGAGATGTCTTCTCCCCTGTGGCCGAGAGGGTGAGCAGAAGCCCAGCAGAGCGAGGCCTAGTCTAGCGCCACAGGGACGTGTGCCCAAGCTTCTCGCCACGTGCTCCCATGTTGGTGCTGGCTCTCCCAGACGCACCAGTGGCTAGCCCGGGACAGACACTGCAGCAGAGGGAAGTCAAAGCAGCTTCAGCAGAGGCTCTGGTCTTCGGGAGAGTGTGTGAGGCAGGCCCTCCCAGGCAAGGCTGCTGAGGCACACATCGACACAGCCTTCCTGGATAACAGGAATCAAGAACTTAAAAATTCCTCATCCTATGAACTAGCACTTCTAGTCCTAGCAATCTTTCCTAAGGAAATAACCAGATTCAGACAAAGAATTAACTCAGAAATGGTTGTGTATATTTTTAAACACTTGGAAAAATGTCCAATAATAGAGACATAAATTCAAGTGTGTCAATTCAATAGGAGATTATGTAGCACTGTAAAAAAATCACATTTTCAAGAAATTTTAGTGAAGCAGAAAAATATTTATAATTTAATAGTATATGAGAAAGTAGAATAAAATTATCTACAATATCTCAAATCTTTTTTATTTTATTTTTTTAAGTTTATTTATTTTGAGAGAGAAGGAAAGAGAGAGTGGGGAAGGGGCAGAAAGAGAGGGAGAGAGAGAATTGCAAATGAGTTCCACACTGTCAGTGCAGGGTCCGATGCGGGGTTCAAACTCACAAACTATGAGATTGTGACCTGAGCCAAAATCAAGAGTCAGACGCTCAATTGACTGAGCCACCCAGATGCCCCAATATCTCAAGTCTCTTTAAAAAAACATATATTCACTCATCTATATGGAAAAAAGCCCAAAGAAATGCATCAAAATCAAATAGTGACCACTTCTGTGTGGTTGGGCAGATTATGAGTAACTATTATTTTCTTCTCCATTTTTCTGTTTTTCTTAATTTTAAAGATTAGCATGTATTACTTTTAGTTTCCCAAAGCTTTTTTTTTAAGTGCTAGGAAGGAGAATGAGAACAGATCTTTCTCTAGCCCTGACCCCCCAGTATGCTTGCCTCACTGCAGATTGTCCCCCAGAAGGGACACGAGTTACATGAGTGAATGTGAGTAGGAGTCCCTGCACCTGTGAGCTGGGTCCTGCCCGAAGCTGGGCCATCAGTGCGTTGACCTTCTTAGGCTCCCCCCGCCTCCAAAAAAATCACTCTTCCTGGAGCAGGGCCAGCACAGCCTCTGCAGCCAGAACCTCCTTCTCCTGCTCTGGGCCTCACACTCCCCACCTGTCACTGTACCTAGGGATACGCAGACTGCTGCACTGAGCCATAGTCCCAGACAGATGACCATCGGAGGCAGGGAGGCTGAGCAGAGACCTGCAGGGTGGATGGCCTTCTTCATTACAAGAATTAAGAAAATGGGGCAGAGAGCATAGTTTATGAGTGCAGTGATTTTTTTTAAGGTTTAGTTTAAACTCCTGTAATTGACCTTGAATCCCCTCCTAAGTACTGCATGGAATTGATTTCTCCCCAAAAGGCTGTTAATGGCTTTTCTCTGAAACTCAAGTTCTGCTAATATCTGCTGTCATTTCATTATAGTATTTGCTCAATCAGAGGAGCTAATTCCCCCAAATCCACTTCTAAATAGATTCAAAAGAGCCTCCTGGCTTGGCCAGGTGGTGCTGGGCCCGGCGGCAGGATTTGGGTGAGCACACAAGCAGCTCGCTGGAAGGGGGCCTCGGGAAGCTGAGAGGACTTTGTGCCAGAAGGCAGCTCCTTGTTCTGCAGCTCCTCGCTGTCCTGGAGCAGGTCCATTCCCCACCGGGCCCTCGCGTCTCAGACTGAAGAGCAGGCCGGCTTCCAGTCACTCTCCCTGCCACTGCTGGGCACAGGAGAAGGAGCACAGTGACCGTTGGGCTCTGGAAAGCTCCGTCCGGTGGACTGGCATTGTGGATTTCCCAACCGAGTGGAGATTGTTCCCCAGGGAAGATGGGGTCCTAAACAGAAGCTGATGAGATGGACAGAAGAGCAATATGCAGGGAGACAAGAGTGTCCTCCATTCAGCCCAGGCTTTCAGTGATAGGACAGAACTCAAGGCCGCCCAGGCCACCCCAGATGATCTCTGCCCCTGTGATATAGATATGCCTCCTTTTTTCTATCTCCCCCACCCTCCCAGCAAACATCCCACCTGTCCTTCCCCCGCATGGAGTGTCTCTGCCTCCTCTTTAAAGCCCAGGCAAGAGGGTGCTCTCCTGTGGACCCTTGACTCCTCCAACGTGCTCCTGGAGCACTTGGCAGCTTGTGTTGTAATTTTTTGTTTCCCTCTGACAAACCAGGCCAGCCTCCTCGTTCTTGTGGCTTCAGACCCCGCATGGGGTCTGCAACACAGTAGGCAGACAATATACATGGTTGAATGAATGTCTCTCTTCCCTCCCCCTGATGCTAGAAGGAGCCTCTGTCCCCAGAGCCCAAAGCTACGTGCATCCAAGGCTGGAGTGCCCTTCCTTGTGCTGGTCCGTGGGCACATTCCCCCCTTGGCCCGGACACTGTAGGGACAGGTCGCAGCTGGAAGAGGGGCTGGTAACCATCCTGGCAGTTGGCCAGACTGTCTGCCGTCCACAGGAGGAAGCCTCTCCCTCCATCCCAGACCGTCTCTTCAAAATTGTGTTAGTGGGCAACTCGGCCGTGGGGAAGACATCCTTCCTGAGGAGGTTCTGCGAGAACCGGTTTGCCCCGGGCCTGGCAGCCACCGTGGGTGAGTCCTCGGGCTGCTCTGGGAAGGGGACGGTGTGAGAAGGGGGCCCAGGAAGGGAGAGGGGGCCCAGCCAGAGTGGCTGTGGGGGCCTGGTGGGTAGGGGCCCGTGTCCGCTTGTTCCCCAGTGAGGCTGAAGGGACAAGGTGACATCCACCTCCCGCATCCTGCACAGTGCTAGCTGCTAAGCTCATTCCAGATGGATCAGAACCACAGAACGCTTCCTCTGTCCAGCCTCAGGGGAACTGAAGTTTGCCTCATATTCCCTCGTCTCTGAGCCCATCTCTTTTGTATCTTTTTTTTCTCCATTTTCAGCAGGGCCCTGGGTGTTCATGCTTTTCCTCAGGTGCACACCCTGACACCACAATCCCTGTCCACCCCACCCCCCAGGGGCCAGCAGCTTCCTGCCCTTGTGTGTGTGCGTGCATGCATTCGTGTGTGTGTGTGTGTGTGTGTGTGTGTGTGTGTGTGTAGAGGTGTGGGGTGGAGGACAGTGCACTGGGTGGCTCTTTTTACCATCACATTGTACCCGTTCTGCCTCCCAGACCTGCTGGGTGACAGCTGGGTTTCATCGTGGAAGCTCATTAAGCTCAGCCTCTAATGGATGATCATGGCTTAATGTGTTCCCAGTACTGAGTCATATTTTATTCACATAGAGGCCTTTGCTCACTGCGTTTGAATATGTGGCAAGACCCACGGGTGTATGACCTTTTGGCTTTTGCTTGAATCACTCAAGCGAAACATAAATCCATTAAGTGCGTACTATGTACCACTTATACCACAGTGGATTTAAGAATATATTGATGAGATACGCATAGTAGCATGGGCTTTTATATTCATCATTTCAAATCTATGTTCACACAACCCTGGAGGGAAAGTACCGTTATCAGCCCAATGGACAGATCAGGGAACTGAGGCTCAGAGAGGTGAAGAGGCTTGTCCACATCCCGTCAGCTGGTTTAGTGCTGATACTGGCCCCCTACATTTCCCTTCTAGTCCATCTCACAGTGTCTCCTAACAGTATTGAGTTGTGTGTGCCCAGTACCCAGCAGGTGGTGAGGACACTTCCCTGCCATGAGAGGTGGGCACATGTTGGTACAGGCAGAGAAGGCTGTTAAAGTTCGGGGGGACATCAGAAGACCTGGATCTTCATCTTGACTCCCACTGATCATCCATGTGACCTTGGGAGGAAATAACCCCCTTGGGGCTTCAGGATTTTCCTCCTGGAGGATTTGAACCAAGTCATACAGGAAAGCTCCCAAGCCCGGTTCTTTGTGCAGACCATGTTTGACCTTTGACTGCCTGACAAGCTGGCTCTATCAGACAGACTTTCCCTACTCCAGGGGCCCTGCCTGGGAAGACACCATGTTCTTCTCTTTCCTTCCAGATTTTCTCCTGTATGTGGATCCCTCCACATGCACGCTTCAGGCATCCTGTTCTTACTGTTGTGTCTTTTCCTATGCTGTTATCACATCTGGACCCTTCTCCTATCCCCTCCCTTCTGGCTCATTCCACCCAAAGACTGAGTGTCCCCAGATGAAGAATCAGGAGCCTGACAGGAAGAGGGGCAGAGCCTATGACCCAAGCCTGGACGAGTGTGGCCTTGAGAGGCAGGTCTGAGAGTGAACCCAGTGTTCTGCAGGAAGCAATGGCTGTGGGAGGGAGGACTCACCTTTCCAGGAACATTCCATGGGGTAGGCCCCGCAGCTTAGGGCTCCAGCACAAGCTCATGGGAGGCAAGGGGCAGATTCCAGCCCCTTGGACCTCAGAGGCATCCCTCTGGGCAAGGTGACACACAGTGTGCCTCTCCTGTCAATGAAATTAGGGAATCAGGGTTTCATTTCCAACTCGTGCCCCTGAGCTGGAAGCCTCTGAAAAAGGAAGGATCAGACTAATTCGCACTTCCCAGGAGGCCAATTATGGAAACACCTACAATTTAGGAAGGGAAAAATATCAAAGATTCCAAATCAGGAATGCCCTTCATCACACTGTGCAGAACATGCTGGAACAGCAGCTGAAATTAGTCTCCCTGCCACACAACGTGCCTTGTTCTGGTACACATGTCAGTAACAGATGTCATGCCAACCACCAGAAGGATGCTCTCTTTAAAGAGACAGAAAGCCCCGGAGTCCTGCCTACGGCCAAAGCAGCCCAAGCCTAGACTGGGGCTCTGGCAGCAGCACATTCACTTCAGCACAGCATTAACAGGGGCTCAGCAGGTCCTTCTGTCTTACCACCACCACCAAAGGGGACTTCAGGTCTCCTACTCCATCATACAAATGTGATTTCTGCTCAACTTGTGCCTTGTGCACCATGTAAGTGCTACCACACAGCAATGGGACTGGGAGCACCCTGCCTACCCCACCTTGGGACCAGCTTTCTTCACGGGCAGGTGCTCGAGCCCTGGGAGTGTCCCAGAGATGCCAAATGATGGCTTGTATAGAATACTGGAGCTCACTTTATAAATGACAAGGCTGATGAATAGAAGATAAAGCTCCTTGAAAACAAGGACTCTGAGTCCTGTGCTCCTTCCACTGCCCCGCATTGGTTCACAGACCCCTGCTTTAAGTCACAGGCCACAACCCAATGTGTTCCTTCCAGAAGTTTTCCCCAACAGAATGCACTCTGCCCTTTCTTGGCCACCAGTCTGGTTTTCTCCCTCCTCCCCATTTCTACAGAGAAATCCCCAGTTTTTCTCCATGACACCTTGCAGACCCTCCCCACTCCCATATTCCTCCTACTCTAAATGACGTCTGGGGCCGGTCTTGTCCAGAAGGGCTTACGTCACCCTCCCTGGACTCTGTCAGCCCAGTTGTAACCCATACTATTACACAATGAGACAGGACATAATTCAAGGGGATGGGGCTCCTAAGGTCCAGCTGTCATTCAGGAACCAGTTAGGTTGCAAGTTGCGGGTCACTTCCATGCGTTCGTTGAATGTCACAGCTGAACTTAAAGATTATGAACATCTGGGGGTGCCTAGGTGGCTTAGTTAGTTAACTGTCCAACTTTGGCTCAGGTTGTGATTTCAAGGTTCATGAGTTCGAGCCCTGCATCGGGCTCTGTGCTGACAGCTCAGAGCCTGGAACCTGCTTCAGATTCTGTGTCTCCCTCTCTGTCTGCCCTTCCCCCACTCTCTCTCTCTCCTGCTCTCACTTGCTCTGGTGCGCTCTCTCTCAAAAATAAACATTAAAAAAAGATCATGAACTTCTGACCTATCCCTCCATACCCTCCATCACACCTCATTTCCCCCAAAATGATGTAATGTCACCAAGGTCACCCAGCTGGTCAGAGGAAGAACTGAGACCGGAAGATACAACGTGCATTACCTCTGCTCATGAAATATTAGAACTGGTTGTGGTCTTAGAAGCCAGTTTATTCCAGGCCTTCTGGTCCTGTGTCACTGGTGTCACCTGTTCTAGTGGACTGTGATCCCTTGTGTCTCCTGCCATTACCCCCCACCTCCCCTGTGGGCTTAATGTTTCTTGGGCCTGTCCAAGGCTGCAGAGAGAAGTACATCATGTATCCAGCAGGGACCCGCAGCAAGCTCAGCACGGCACAGAGACCCATTGTGTCCAACACTCTGTGGTCCACTTTGCTCCCTGCAAGACAAGTTCCCTGTCCTCTGGCAAAGAGTTTAGCCACTGAGGTAGAGCAGGACCATGACAGCGGCCAAGACCTAGCTGCCCCAAGCAGTACCACCTGTCCCCAACCCCCACCTGTGTGCCTTTCCATTCAGGAGAGGGCTTTGTCTTCAGGGGCTTTGGACCCTCTGGCTGCTTTCAGATCAGGCCCTGAAGGTGTGTTGATCATGGCTGGCTTTCTCCTGAGTGGTTATCAGGAAGCAGGCAGCTCCTTCAGTCCCCCGGAGCACAGACTGGGGAAGCCCTTCCACTTTTAGCTAAGAAGAAAACGCATCCTTTCAGATTCAGCCCAGGGTCATAATCCATTTTAATGGGAGCATTTGGTCCTGGACTTTCTGGGTGAAATGAGCCTGCCAGGTGCCCCTGTGCACACAGTGCTGCTCCAAAAAGAAGAATGAGCTTCAGAACTGGGCTTGCAACTCACCGTAGCTGCTGCCCAGCTTGGACAAGGCACACCACCGCTGGACACCTGCTTCTTCATCTCTCAGTGGTGTGGGGTGGGGAGTACACATGCACTTATCCGTGCACAGGTGCATGCATGAGTGTGTATGCACATGCATGAGTGTACAGATGTGCATGCAGGCATGTGCCCGTGCATCATGTGGATAATAACCGCACATGGATGTCACAGGAGCACTGTGAGGATGGAGAGATGCTAGAAATATCAAGCATTCTGCCCATAGGACAAATCACTCTTTTTCTCTCTCAAATCCACAGATGCAGTCCCCTCTCAGTTCCTTGCCTATGAAGCACAGGGCCTCTAGAGTCCCTACTGGTCTGACATGATAGGAATGGAAGACTCTGCCGCCTTCGGCCACTCCTGGGCCCCTTCCAGTGCACTAGCCTTTGCCTGTAGACAATGGCTGGAATGACCTTTTCTATTTACTCCTTCTTGGTTGTCTTTTTTGTCTCATTCTGTCCAAGATTCTGTTGCTGTCCCTTACTGAGCCCTCCACAGTAAAGGCCTCAGAGGATGGGACTTTTCAAAGAGGGAGGGGATGCCCTCTGGTTCCCTGATCTGATGCTATAATGGGGAAAGACTTTTAAATAATGTTAAGTTGTTAAGCATTTGTGAATATATATATATATATATATGAGAGAGAGAGAGAGCAAACAAAGATGAGGGACAGAGGGAGATAGAATCAAAAGCTGAGCATGGAGCCTGACCCAGGGCTCAAACCCATGGCCTTGGGACCATGACCTGAGCTGAAATCAGAAGTCAGACACCTAACAGGCTAAGCTGCGCAGGTGCCCTGAGTTGTGAACATTCTTACATGATGTGGGAAAGAAGAGTACATTCTCAGAGAAGCTGCATCAAGGTCCTTATCTCTGAGGGCCACTGCGCAGTAGAGAATGCATGTCTCTGACATTGTATCTCTGCTCTAAGACTCTGGGTAGGGTTCCAGCCTCAGAAAGATGATTTTGACTGGCCCAGTGGATGGGATTAGGAGCCCTTAGCCCATCTCAAAGGTGAATGTTGCTTTCGATTCCCTCCCTTACCCCCTTTCCTCTCTTCTGACCCCCCCCCCCACCTGCCCAGCACCTCTTCCCCTGCCCCACTCCTCCACAAACCTCTGCACTGGCTTATGGAAGTCTGAAAGTGTGATCCATTCCCCCAGAGATATTTGAATTTTATTAGGGGAACTTTGAAAAAGATTTTAGGGAGGAGGAGAAGAAAGAAATATGAGGATACTCTCTTCCTCCTTCATCTTTGCAATGGTAAATTCATGAAAAATAACAATGGTCTTTGCTTTGGTAAATTGCTTTTACATGTGTGATCTCATTTGAACCTTATTATAGTATCCCTAAAGAGGGTGTGGATTACATTACAGTGACAGACAGAGAGGTTAAGTGATTTGATCAATACCCCACAGCCATCCCACAGTGGCAGAGACAGGACTAGAACTCAGATTCCATGCCTCTCTGTCTAGTTCCCCACATCTCCTCTCAGGAACTGCATGGGGAGGATTGTCAGCCTTGGCCTCATGTGCTTCCAGACGTGTTGGGGGGCATTGTTTTCTGACTGGGAAGTGATAGGCTCATTCCACCTTGCAGGCATCGATTATCAGGTGAAGATGGTGCACGTGGATGACTCGTACGTGGCCCTGCAGCTGTGGGACACGGCCGGGCAGGAGAGGTGAGGAGCGTCCCCAACCAAACCCTGACTCCTGCACTGCCCGTCATCAGGGCTGCAGGGCTAGGGTGCGGGGCGGGGGAAGCCATGCAGCCCATGACCGTGGCCCCTTGATGGCAGGTATCACTGTATCACCCAGCAGTTCTTCAGGAAGGCCGACGGGGTCATCGTCATGTATGATCTCACAGCCAGACAGTCGTTCCTGTCAGTCCGGCAGTGGCTGAACAGCGTGGAGGTGAGCTGGTGACCTTTCTAGAAGCACTTATGCTGACTCCTGCCTCCCCTTTGTCCCTGCCCGTCTCCTGCCCGGCCCTCTGCTCTTCAAACCTAATTCAGAGCCCACCTTCTCCAGTTGCAGATCCATCCTGGAATTCATACAGCCATCACCCAAGCCCAGTACTGGGCACTGGGGATTCAGATATGAATAAGACAGACATAGTCCCTGCCTTCATGGAGGCAGAGACTTGAAAAATACAAATTATATCAATAACTGTGTCATTGCAATCACTGTAAGTGCCACGAGTGAGTGGCACAGGATTGGGGGAGAGGCTTAGAGTGGAGCATCAGGGAAGGTTTCCCTGAGAACCCCATGTTTAAACCGAGTCCCACCACGTTCTTCACTTCTTTCACCCCTGAACTTTTCCAGCTGCAGGGAGCCCAGCTATGTCCAGCCCAGGAGAAGCACCATGCAGTGTTTGGGGGTGTCTATCACATCCCTTCACAATGTGAGAGCCTCTGGCTCACCCAAAGTCACCCTGGGCAGGGCACACAGGCAACAGCACTCTTCTGTGAATTCTGGGTTATTTGTGGGACTCTACTCTCTTGATTTATACTTGCAGTAAGTCACTTTATAAAAAAATTTTTTAATGTTTATTCTTGAGAGGGACAGAGTGTGAGTTGGGGAGGGGCAGATCTAGAGGGACCCAGAATCCAAAGCAGGCTCCAGGTTCTGAGCTGTCAGCACAGAGCCCAACATGGGGCTCAAACTCATGAGCCTTGAGATCATGACCTGAGCTGAAGTCAGCCACTTAACCGACTGAGCCACCGAGGGGCCCCAACAATAAGTCGCTTTGTAAGTGCTTTTTACTTCTTGACTGTCTGCGTGTTCTTCTGCCTCTCACATGTAGCCTTCACAAGACCAAGGTCAGTGTGGACAAGCCACATATGTGTTTTACAGGATCTCTGCTGAGTATTTAACCAAACAGTCAGAGAGGATGTGTCGACTCCTTCCCCTGGCGGGATCCTTGCTTTGTTCATCTATTTGTTGAAACCACTGCCAAGCACTGGGGATTCTAACAGCAGATAAGACCCAACTTTTCTGTCCTCATGGAGTTTATGTTCAAACCCCTGCTCAAGCCCCTAAAACCTGCCCTAGCCCTTACCTCCTGACCGCACTGTCACACTGCCCTGAAGGCCACTCCTGAGAACTGATACTGTGTGTTTGTCACTGTATAACCAGTGCTTGGCCTGGGGCCCCCAGAACTAGTGCTCAGCACACGTGGAAGGCATGAATGAGTACAGAGTCCTTGTGCGGGTAGAACACTGGAGTTGTTCATTTCTTCATCCTTTTGGCCCCAAAATCTGTAATTCCTCCCACCAAAATCTGTTTCTCTTCTAGTTTAGGTTGGCTGGGCCCCTCCTTTCTCTGCTGTTCATCCACATCCCTCTCATTTCCAGGAAAAATAAGGAACAAGAATGGAAACCAGATTCAAGCATTTCTCTGAAATTTGCTTAATACAAATTGTTTCCCAAAGTATTGTGCTTAAAAAATTTACAGCAGAGAAAGTATAAGTTTTGAAATTTAGTGAACAACACCAAGCTAATAAGGGAAGTAGATGGTATGGGTAATCTGGAAGCGATTCCTGTTAAAACTTTGGAATTTATGACATGATTTTTTTGATATGGCTACAGATTTATCTGCCTCACAGAAATTAAGCACGAGGAGAGATTTTAGGGATGACCTAACCCAGTGATTCTCAACCTTTCTTCCTCAGAGCCCTGGGAAGATAATGATGTTGGGGAAGGCCGGACAAGGGGCTGTGGTCACATTCTGGGTTCATCATCCTCCATATTGGTCAGAGCCCCTCTTCTTCATTCAATTTTCTACATTGGAAGTCCAGGCACAATTTTGTTAGACAAGAGGGTTCCCTTTGAAAAATCTCTGATCTAATACAGCTGTCTCATTATCAAAAGGGGGAAATGGACACCATGCTTTCTTCTGCATCATCTGTTCTTTTCCCAGCCACATTCAATCCCTAATTTGTCTCCTAATATCTAAATTTTTTAAGGTTTTAAAAAGTTATTTATTTATTTATTTTGAAAGAGAGTGGCAGTGAACATGAACAGGGGTGGGGCAGAGAGAGAAAGAGAGAGAACCCCAAGCAGGCTCCATGAGGTCAGTGCAGAGCCCAACATGGGGCTTGATCCCACTAACAGTGAGATCATGACCGGAGCCGAAATCAAGAGTCGGATGCTCAACTGACTGAGCCACCCAGACACCCCTATATCTGGATATATATTAGAGCAGACAGAGGCTGTTCAAAAAGTCTGGGATCAATAGGGATGGATAGAGTCACACTTACAGAACCATGCTCTCTGCCATCAGTAGAGGGTGTAGTTTCTGAGGACCCTGTTTTGCACCAACAGCTCATGATCTAGCCCAAGAGATGGCATGTCAGGCTGAATTGGGGTGGGGGGTGCAAAGAAATATCAGAGGGCCATCTTGGCAGGTCGAAGCATGAGTTACATCATTCTCTGGACAACTAGGCCAAGCACTAGAATGTTCCATCATTCTCTGGACAACTAGGCATGTTCCCAAGTGGGGTCAGCACACACTCAGCACACACTCAGGAAGCCCCAGTGCATCTATAGGCCCAGAAAGCCACACCAAAGGGGCAATTCCGTATGCAGTTATGTCAGAATTATCTATGTGGATGGGGCTTCTCTGTGTAGTTTAGAGCTTGAGTTTTCCTTCTTAAACATTTTAGCAGAAGGTACAAGTAAACTCTAAATGATGATTCCAAACCTGGATAATCAGGATCACCTGTGATGCTTTCAAACAAAACAGATGCCACAGCCTTCTCTCCCCAGTAGAATGATTCAGGGCCTGGAAATACCAAAAAAAAAAAAAAAAAAAAAAAAAAAAGGCAACAGTTCCCTAGGTGATTCCGATTCTCAGCTGCCATGGTTCCCCCAGGCTGGGAAGCCCTTCTCAAAGTCTAATATGCATAGGAATCTCCTGGGGACCTTGTTGAAATACAGAATTTGACTCAGCAGTTTCAGAATCTTAGGTAGGCCCTGAAATTCTGCATCTCTAACACGTTCCAGGCAAGGCCAATGCTCCCAGTCCAGGGACCATACTTGGAGAAGCAAGGTTCTAAACCAGTTTCAGAGATGTCTGTGCTCCTTCAGCAAGGATTGCTGCGTTTCACCCACATGTCTTGCACTCACAAGGCGCTCTGGGGGACTGACTCGGTGTGGGGACCCAGTCCAATGGCCAGGGTTTCGAGAACAAATGCGGGGGGCGGTGGTATGAACATCTGAACAAGTGTCAGATGGTGGAGTCTGTGTTGAAGGTGGGGAACAGTGGGATCATGGATGCAATTATTCTCAAGAGTCTTGAAAAGCTAAGTCATTCTGCCTTGGCAACCAGCAATCAGGGGTGTCAGGTGACAGATTAAAACCTGACACCTAATTTGATCAGAGGGAACTGAAAATAATAAGAACTTTATATTTGTGGAGTACCTTATTTTTCCACAGAGCTCCAAGCACTTTGCCAACTCCCTCGCCTGGAGAAGGGAGGGTGGAGGGGGAGCTTTAATAACAGGCTTCGGGTTCTGAAACCTTATTATTAAGTAAATGCTGGCCAGCTGTTCTCAGTGCCCCTTCCTCCCGCAACCTGAAAAGCAGTGTAAAGACAGAGGGCATAAATTGCCACGGATTACACGTGGCAAAGACTCGCTGTTGAAAGGGGTTGTGTGGGGTGGGAACAGATGCTTGGGGGAGGCACGGAGTTCCCTGAAAAGAAGTTCTTGCCATCCCAGTTCAGACTTCCTGCCCACAAAACTGGCCAATCACCCAATGACAGAATGGACCAGAGGCTCTGAAGGGCTCCTCCTGGCCCCCACATTCTGACAGGCTACAGCATTTTGATCCTCTGGAGGGGGGAGGCGGAGGAGTCCAGGATGGAGTCCAGGCAGGGAGGTCCAGGATGGAGCAGATGAGAGGACCCTTGAGGATTCTTCCAGTCCCAAAGGAACCCAAATCCTTTGGTGCAAGAGAATGAAAGCATGCCCTGCTCTATGAGGTGGGAGAGCCCTGCCCCCACGACTGTTCTATGCCACCCATGCTGGTTTTTGCCCCCCAAGCCCAGGGAGGCCTTTTGCAGAAGAGGCCTAACACTGTGCTGATTCTCCTCCCATTTTACATTTCCCGTGTATGTGATAGCGAATCAAAGCACATTGCCATTCCTGCCAACTCAGTATTCCAACCCCCCCCCCCCACACACACACACACCTCCTTCTCATCTCTGCTTGGGAGGACTGGTTTAACCAGTCAAATCTAGAGAAGAAACTGGCTGGGCTCTAAGGGTCCCATGGTTAGACCATGAAACGCACTGGACATCTGGAGACTTTGGGCCTGTATCAGAGAGGGAAAACAGGATTTGGTAGAAGCCTGAAAGAGCTGGGGTTTTCCCCATTCCAGTTCATTGGTCCCCAGTGTCTGCAGCCCTGGCATGTTGAACTTTTTGTCTCGATCTTTTGTCACTCTGATAGCCCTCTGTTGTTAGGCCTATAAGTCAAAGAAGTGGAAAATGACTGGAGTCATTAAGCCAACAAGAGCTGTGTCTCTGAGCTGGGGGGAAAGAGCTTGGAGATTAATCTAATGCAGGCTCTTGTTTTATAGATGAAAAGTCCTGCGATCCAGAGAGAGGAAGTGGCTTGTCCAAAAGTACCCACAGCTTGCCAGACGCTCAGCCAGAACTGCAAACTAGGCCTTTGCCACTGCATTGTGCCGCATTATGCATTATGTGACAAGAGCATCACATGGTCTGTGGTTGAAATCTGCTTCTGAAAAAGAGGTGTTCCTTTCTTTTTTCAGTCTTCCCCACTTCCTCCCCAAAGCAGAACAGTCCTTTAGGCTCAAAGGAGCCGGGCTCACTCCTTTCCCTTCATGGACCACCAGCTAATTCTCATTCAGTGATCTTGGTCATTGGTGACAATGTACAGCACAGAGCAAAAAATAGCAGTTTGATTTTTTTTCCCCATGTTCCAAGTTGAGCTTGAAGTGCTGGCAGTTTAAAACGAACTACACAAATAAATCTTGTTTTGACTCATAGTCCAGGGGGTGGATAAATATGGAAACCCCCAAGATATAATTTTGCAGTCATTTTTTTCTTAGCATAACTACATGCTTTAATGTGCTGAGAAATTTTTTGTTCTCCAGAGAAACAGCAGCACTATCCTGGCTAAGTGCTTTTTCTTGCCTCCCAGCAAATGGATATTAACACACACACACTACAACCAAGCAAACCCAGCAGCTGCACATTCTGAGCTGAACACCAGTCCTCTGCTCCAAGCTGACAGCTCATGTTATTTAAAGTCAGAGGTGGGTAATCTTTTGAATTTCAACACGTCTGTCTTCCGACAAGCTCAAGTTCAAAGAAAGGCAACTAAAATGGTTGAAGGTATGGAGAGGCTTCTGTGTCAGAATGTCAGAGGATAAGAACGAGCTTCCTGGGTCCGTCTCATAGCTCACAGACTAGACTGTGAAAAGTGGTGATTCCGACCAGTCCCACACAGACAGAGACTGTGTGCCCAGCTATGGACCTTCGATTCCTTCCCTCTGACCTGTCATGCCTACGGAGTTCAACCAGAATCTATAAAAAATGTCAACAGAAATCAGGTGGGCCTTAGACTTGTTTGCCAAAGGAGGCGTGCTTTCAACTTTTGAAAGGAAATATTGCTTCATCTTTGTGCAAAGCAGTATCCAGGCTGAACAACTAACTCATTGGGTATGTGAAAAGCATCAGGTTTGGGCAACTAGCTCAAGACTTGCGGCTAAAGTCATAGAGGACCACAAGACACCTACCCCAGCCCCACCCTCCCATGGCCCTCTGTCAGAGACTAGTCTTGGGCCAGGCGGATGATGGCTGACGACTGCCTGTGGTGGAGAGCACACCTTCTGGTCTTCTGTGTGTCTTGTTTTTGCTGTGACTCTGGAGATAGACCTGATTCTTTATCAGAGGCAGGCCCAGGGTCCACGGAGGGGAAACAAAGTGTCCAAAGTGTTTGTGTAAGAGAGCAACCATGCAAAGTACAGAAGACACAGCTCCAGCTGGGGGCTTGGCTTTTTTCTGCTCCTTCTAGGATGTTTTATTTTTATACCCAGGAGTTGCTTAAATAAAGAAGACTGCTCCCCCTCTTCCCCAGAGGCAGTCCTGCTGTTTGTGGTACAGAGGGCTCTGGTGTTGGGCTTGTGACTATCCCCTACCCAATCCTATTTAGTCATTCGGTTCCCACTATCCCCTTTGCCTGTGAGGAAACAAGCCATCGCTCATTCCAACATACCAGAATCCGGGTTCGAATTCTGCCTTGGGATTTCAAGTCTGATGCTCATATTTTCAGCGTTTCCATGTCAAGAAATCCCACAAGCCTTAGTCATTCCTCACACATAAATCTACAAATATCTCTCATGTGCTCCAAACAGAAAGCCTTTTGGCCCATTTCCCTGCTTCCTCCTCTTTTTTTCCTTTTCTGTGAAAAAGTCTTCACACAAGTTTCTGTGGCACAACACAGTCAGAAAATGGGGGTATTCCCATTACCCAGCACTGGTAATAGGGAGCCACAGCATTGTCGGTATGCCATAAGTGGTCTCTCATGTGCAAACAATTGAAACATGGTGCAACACTCTTAGCAGGTCACTTACAGTGCACATAATTTAATCTATTTTTGATGGCTCAGAAGACACTGTAAAGATCATGTAGTGCCTTTGAGTCATCGTTACCAACATCAATTACCATCTTACCATGAATAAGTGGAAATACCACTTTTAGAGAGTTCTAGTTACTAAGACCTAAATAGCACAGAGTTCACTGGAAATCAGAATTTAGAGAAAAACATTAGAGAATTGTGGACCCATATACTAAAGGGTCCTCATAACTCAGTGACTCTGTTATTGAACGTTCTTTGGGATTCTCTGAGCCTTAACGTTCTTATTTAGTAAACGAGAATTTTTGTTCACCAGCAACTGCGATAAAAACGAATGTGTAGATTAAGGAACCATTGAGGCTTAATTTCAATTTCCTATTGGGTGGACTTTGAACATTGATTTGAAATGGTGAGATAAGGTAGCATTGGCAACACTGTGAGTGCTTATTAGCTTCTCTGACCCCCTATCCCTTTCTATTTAGTAAAACATTTCGCTGCGATGAATAACTATTGCTTACCAAATTATTATTAAAAACCCCTAATTAAATATCTCACGAAGTAAAAATCACAGCCTGCTTAAGTGTGAATATTACCATATTTATTTACTAATGGTGCATCCTGGGCCCTTGGTTTGCCCCCCTGAGGGGCACACGAAGTACATGCATTTCACAAGGGAGGAAGCTCCAGGGTGCAGAGACTCTAGGGTGCAGGCCCCTGCCGGATACGCCACAGTCACTGGAGGAGTAAAGAAGGCTGACTTCTTGAATAAACCTGTTCTTCTGGCCCAACAAGTGCAACTTCTGTGTCTACACGCTTCTTCTCCATGCGTGCCTTTGGTCAGAGCCAGATCACCCAATAATAGCAAACTATCCACACTGCCCCACGCAGTGGCCTCTGATTAGGTGCACAGCAATCCTTTTATGGGTGTTGTGGTCCCAACCCTCAGGGTGCTTATGTGCCCAGTATGAGTCCCCTGGAGATGCCACTTCTAATCATAGCAGTCCTTAGAAATGCTCCAAACCACCTTGCATTAATTCGTTTGGTTTGTTCTGGTTCATTTAGATTAAGTCCAGTCATTTAGGAATGGTTTTGGGGATACCGTGAGTGCTGGAAAAGGACACATAGTTCATGGATGTCTTGTCCCCTCATGCTTCTACCCACAACACCCGTGGGGTACCTGCATGGACCGCCCAGCAAGGATGAGTGGGAAGGGAGGGAGGCCTCAGGCACCTCGCAGAAGCCTTGGAAACTGAGGCTCTCAGCTTTTGGGATATGACTCTCTTATCACCTGGCCTGCTGTGGCAGCAGGGCATTCGCAAGCCAGATTGTATTGGTACTGCCAGCTTTTTAAGCCTGCCCTTTTGGGTTTTCCTTCTGGATGCTTCTCTCAGTTGAGGGATTATCTGTTTTGCAGGAAGCTGTGGGAGACCGCATTCCTGTTCTTCTGCTGGGCAATAAAATTGACAATGAGAAAGAGCGGGAAGTTCCCCGAGGTCTTGGAGAGAAGCTTGCCAAGGTAAGGACGAATCTTTCCATCTCTCTAGACAGGGTGTGACCCCGAGAGTAGTCAGACAGGTGCTCCAGACTGTTGGTGGGAGACTTCCCTGGAAGCCCCCTGGGAAGGAAGCAAGTGGGCAAGATGAGTGTCCTGGCATCGTGGGAATGGCATGTGAATGCCCATGATGTGGAACTTTCTGTAGAAGGTCACACACTGCAAGATAGAGCTGGCTAAGAATGACTAGAGTATGGGGAATTTTCCCAAACTCTCTTCCTTCAAACTTAGAATGATAGATTCTTAGACAGCAAGAGTTTACTTCTTTAAATCCCCTATTAGATGGTTGAATCCCTTCCTCTGTGTTTGCACTTGATCACCTTCAGGGATGAGACACTCTCTGTAAGGCAGACTGTTCTTCTTTGAACAGCTCTGCTTAAGAGTTTATCCATTCTGGGAAAAGATAGTTGCAAATGACATATCAGATAAAGGGCTAGTATTCAAAATCTACAAGGAACTCACCAAATTCCACACCTGAAAAATGAAAAATCCAGTGAAGAAATGGGCAGAAGACATGAACAGACACTTCTCCAAAGAAGACATCCAGATGGCCAACAGACACATGAAATAATGCTCAGCATCACTCATCATCAGGGAAATACAAATCAAAACCACACTCAGATACACCTCACGTTGGTCAGAGTGGATAAAATGAACAAATCAAGAGACTATAGATGCTAGCAAGGATATGGAGAAATGGGCACCCTCCTACATTGCTGGTGAGAATGTAAACTGGTGCAGCACTCTGGAAAACAGTGTGGAGGTTCCTCAAAAAATTAACAATAGAACTCCCCTATGACTCAGCAATAGAACTGCTAGGAATTTACCCAAGGGATACAGAAGTGCTGATGCATAGGGGCACATGTACCCCAATTTTCATAGCAGCACTTTCAAATCATGGAAAGAGCCTAAATGTTCACCAAATAATGAATGGATCAAGAAGATGTGGTTTATATATTCAATGGAATACTACATGGCAAAGAGAAAGAATGAAATGGCCATTTGTAGCAACATGGATGGACCTCAAGGGTGTCATGCTAAGTGAAATAAGTCAGGCAGAGAAGGACAGATACCATATGTTTTCACTCATAAGTCTAACAGGAGAAACCTAGCAGAAGACCATGGGGAAGGGAAGCGGAGGACAAAGAGTTAGGGAGAGGGAGGGAGGCAAATCATGAGAGACTCTTGAATACTGAAAACAAACTGAGGGCTGAATGGGGAGGGGAAAAGGGAAGGAGGTGATGGACATGGAGGAGGGCACTTGTGGGGAAGAGCCCTGGGTGTTATATGGAAACCAACTTGACAATAAACTATAAATTTAAAAAAAAAAAGAGCTTATCCATTCTGATCAATAGTGAGCCCAAAAGCCATGAACCCAAGATAAACTCAGGGCATTCCCTCGAAAACTTACAATTAAAATAATCATCAGCCCTATTGCCCAAGCTGAGGGCCTATAAGGCTTGATGGAAATCAGGCACCAAACAGTGTGCACTCCTTGGCTGTTTCTACTGCCTCAGAGTGCTTTTCAGGAACCGGTATGTCTGGGAAAATGGGGGTGCTTCCCAGCTCTAGGATTCCATACCTCTTAGTGTGCTTGAAACAGGGACTCATGGGACACTCGGCTTAGTCGGTTAAGTATCTGACTCTTGATTTCAGCTCAGGTCATGATCCCAGGGTCGTGGGATCAAGCCCCACATTGGGCTCCATGCTGAGTGTGGAGTCGGCTTGAGGTTCTTTCTCTTTCTCCCTCCACCACTTCCCCACTCACACACTTTCTTTCTTTCTCTCAAATTAAAAAAAAAATAATAATAGGGGTGCCTGGGTGGTTTAGTCAGTTAAAGACTCTCATTTTCGGTTCAGGTCATGATCTCATGGTCAGGAGTTCAATCTCCACATCGGACTCTGCCCTGACAGCAGGAAGCCTGCTTAGGGTTCTCTCCCTCTCTCTCTTTCTCTCTACCCCTCCCCTGCTTGCATGATTTCCCTCTCTCTCTTCTCTCTCTCTCAAAATAAAGAAGTAAACTTTTAAAAATAATAGTAAATAAATAAATAGATGGACTTGTGACCCCAGAGGTTGGGAAAATGGGCACACATGGTAAGAGTCAAGTAAAACAGGAGCAAGAAGGGTCTGGTAGGTGTTCCTGTGGAGGGTCAGTAGGTAGCTGCCTGTCTGCAGTCCCTTACCCACGATGCCCACAGTACTGAAACAGAAAGGCTTCTAGAGTTTAGTCTGACAGAAGAATCCGACCAGGACTGGCATGAAGTTATTTATGGTCTTTTTGTTTACCTCACTTGAATGAATTTCCAAATGTCTCAAGAAATATTTAAAAAAATTTTTTAATGTTTATTTTTATTTTTTGAAAGAGAGCGAGACAGAGCATGAGTGGGGGAGGGGCAGAGAGAGAGGAAGACACAGAATCCGAAGACAGGCTCCAGGCTCTGAGTTGTCAGCACAGAGCCCAACGCGAGGCTCGACCTGACGAGCTGTGAGATCATGACCTGAGCCGAAGTCGGTTGCTTAATCGACTGAGCCACCCAGGAGCCCCTCAAGAAGTATCAATATGTTTAATTATAGGGTGCTGTCCCAGATCCACTGAGGGTAATATAATATATAGCATATACATCTGTGATTTTTCTGAAACTCAGAGTCTCTGGATTCCAAAATACATCTGGACTCAAGTTGATTAATGAACTGCAGGCCTGTATTTTTATTATCCCATTCCCCTCCCCCTCCCCCTTTTTTGGTCATTTAGAAAACAAATGTACAGAGAAACGAGGCTCAGAGAAGTGAAGTGATTAATTCAAGTGATGGCACAGGTCCTCAGGAGTGAATTCAGGACTTGAAGCTGGAAGGCGGGTCATGTCTTCCAATTCTAGACCCTGTGTATTCTCCCTCCTCCCACCGTGGAGTCTTCGTTCTTCCAAAGACTGCCCCAGAGTCCGGCTGTGGTACAAGTGTGGACAGGGGTTGGATCTGGGCCTCTGGGGTATGAACCAGGAAAGCTGAACCAGGAGCCAGTTTCTAGAGCCTCCTGCTCTGCAAGCCACAGAAGTGTCCTCACTCAGTGCCTGCATGCCCACAGGGTGTCAGCCTCTGGATTTTCATGCCAATAGCACTGTCCTGAGGAAGCAGGAAGTCTACTAACAGGAGTGATAAATGGATATAATGATGAGGCTTGGCCAAGAGCCCCTACCACGCAGGCAGCACCGCCTCTGCATCCTGAAGTGATGGACAGCTGTCCTGTGACACCGATGCCGACAGCCGAGGCAGCTGGAATAGTAATTAACTGGTGTGAAGGAGAATTCCTACTGGTGTGCCTCAGTGACGTCTGCCTGAAGTTCACGGAATGCCCGTGTCCTGGGAAAAGCAAGCGGGAGTCCTGCCATTAACTCAATAAGTCATTGAATGAACTGACCCGCCCTTTATACTATGCCCTTGGTTTCCCTGCCTGTGCAGTGTGGGAAATGTGGCCCATCGGGCCTTTGTTCCTCTGCCTGCACCACAGGCTGGTGTGAAAAGGAATTGGGCATCTACATACCTGAGAGCGACTTGTGAAAGTGTGAAGCACTAAGGCAGCCTACCGTTTTGTGTTTTACAATTGTTATAGCTCACCTGGGAGATGGTTACAGAACTTGCATTAGGCAGGGAACCTGAGGAGACTGAAATCAACCTGGAACAGAGCAGGGAGGGGGAGAGGGCTTAAAGGGGACTGTGAGAAGAAGTGAGGCATGTGGGTCAATGCAGATGGGGGTGTTCTCTTCCCATGGGCACCCCAAGCTCCCCAATACTCTCTTTTTGTACCCTCTGTTTCACGATTCTAGGAGAACAATCTGATCTTCTATGAATGCAGTGCCTATTCTGGTCACAACACCAAAGAGTCCCTGCTCCATCTAGCCAGGTAAGGAGGCACATCCCAGCATTCGGGGTCTGGTGGGGAGCACTGCAGTCACCTCTGCGAGGACCCTTCCTCTGTCTGCCTGAGCCTTCTGGGCAAAGGGGCTGGAGGCCTAGGCCTTGTGTGGAATTCAGGGACAGCCCTTGGAAACACAATAGGGGCAGAAGAGAAAGCCCCCTTGCCTCTTGTCCCCACTGTAGTCTTCTTCTTCTGGGTCTTAAAAGCTGCCCTTTTCCCAGGGATCCTCTTTTTAAATGCAAATGCTTCCGGGAAAGGTCATATCTTAGGTCCCAGAACACTGGCTAATATCTTAGCAGGGATTAGTTGGCAGCCAGCTGGAAACAAAAACAGTTATAATATGAGCTTGGGGGAGGGTGAGAAGAGCCCAGGAGAGGAGGGGCTATTTGGGGGGACTAGAGGCATCTAAGTGACAGCTCTCAAAGGGCTAGTTCCACTAAAAGACTGCTTTCGTAAGCCTCTGCCTATACCGAAATTTGAAAAAAAAACCATACAAGGCCTCATTTTTAATACTTGGACATTTACTCATTTACCCATCTTGGCATTCATTTCATTCCATCTATCCAACCACCTAACCATCCATCCATCCACCTATTCCTCCAGTCTGTCCACCCATTCACCCATCCATTTATCCATCCCTACATGGATCCATCAACTCACCAATGCATGCATGCATCCATCCAAAATATTTAAAAGTGCCCATTTGGGATTCAGCACTCATTCTGGGGAATTTAAAAATATTTTCATTTGAGTAATTAAGAGCCTAGAACATTTTCTATGCATTGAAGAGGTTGTGGAGTTATGGGAGACAAGGGGGAAAGTTCTAGACTTTTCTCTGCCACCAATTCTCAGGGTAAAGTCAGTGTACCTCTCTGAGATTTTCCCCCAGCATAGGAACACCAATTATACCCTCCCTGCCTACTCTGACTGTTGTAAAATCAAAAGCGATGCTTAAGGTGAAAGCGCATTGAGAGTATAAAGCAGGGATAAGATACTTACCACTATTTCTAATTCTTTGCCTCCTATATTTAATCTGGAACCCTCTATAGAGTTAATAACTAAAAAGTATATTCTTTTGAGTCTCTACTGTGTGTCAGGTACTATGATAGGCTACAGAGACATGGAGACAAAATATACAAGTCTGCCTTCAAGCAGCTTCCTCACCTGAGGGAGCCAACCAAAGGAGCAGTGCATTATGACATGGGGTGATGGGGTTTTTACAGAGGAATGGTCAGAATTCTGTCAGGGGCACTTACACCACCTGGAGAATCTGGGGAGGCTTCTTGGAGGAGGTATCATGAAGGATCCATATTGGCTAAACTTTGTCTTTACAAATTATGGTTATGTACCTGTACTTCCCAGGGGGAGACTGAAAACTCTGATGCTCTGGTGAAGTTCTGTTCCTTCCTAGTCATCCAGATGGCCTATATATAACCCAACAGCCTAGAAGCTCTCCTCTACTGACACTATACCTTCCCCTCTCCCAGGATCCTCAAGAAACAAGAAGATACAGCAAGGGAGGACACGATACAGGTTGACCGCTCTGCCAAAAAGAAATCCTGCTGTGGCTGATAGGAGTCTCCTAGGACTGTTCCACCCAGGCCTGGGGATAGGAACCACCTTGAATCCTGCACATGGATGCCTGCACCATAATCTGCCCAAACCTTTGTCTTTGTCAGTAACTTGCCTCCACCAACAGGAAGGGAAGCACCCCCAGTCAGGAAAGCTGCTCTTGGAGCATTTTGAAATCTTCTCTCTCTCCTCACTCTAGACCCCAGATGCTCATCCCCCACTTCCCGCTTGGTTTTGTGGGGAAAAGAAACAGATGGTCTCTTCCAGAAAAATCACCACATGCCTTCACCACCTCCCTTCTGCTCCCCTTGCCCTTCGGAGCTGCAGCACTGTGGTTGCCATGGCGACTGTGCAGGGCAGACTTGCTGCTTCCTGTAGGCCAAAGATATAACACTTGGGCAGGGAGGGCCAGGATGGTTGGTCTTCCTTTGGCTCCTCGGGACATCAATGGGACATTCTTGGCATATGCTTCATGGACCTTGAGATGCCCACACGGTACTGAGAAAAGCAGGCCAGGCATCCACATTGTATTCCACACCTCACCTCCCAGGGCCCTACTCCCTGCTGGGCTGCAGAATCCCACCTCTCAGCAGCCAGCATGTCTACTGTATTTGCCCCCTGAGGTCTCTGGAACAGTGCCTTACAAGAAACTCACAACCTTTCCTCTCAACCAGCCCCCCACGACCCTGACTCCCAAGTGGACTGTGGGTGATAGACGTGTGCCCAGGCTTAGGGAGAGGGCTCACTTCCTACTTAACTTTCACTAAGAGATGAAAAGAAAACTAGGGGGAAAAACCCATCTGCTGCGAAACACAGCGACCATTTCTGGAGTATAAATAAGGTATACATAGCTCTGTGAAAGCCATTTTCCAATGTTTCTCAAAATAGCTCCTTGAAAAATTGCATATGATGATTAATGGGGTAGATTGACATGCAGGCAGTGAGGCCCAGCACCAGGTCCACACTTACTGACTTCATTTTATTTTATTTTATTTTTCAGAGGACTGTATTTAAAAAAAAGAAAGTGTGGTTGTGGGATTGACATATAGCTGGGGTTTGAGAAGTAAGCATAGCGTAGCTATGGGCTTCAGCATCCCTGTGACTCTACCAGCACAGGGCGCTCACATTAAGGGGGTGACCTGGGCCCGTGTGTGGTTCCTTTGGCTGGGTAGTGGTGAGTGCCCAGCCTCAGCAGTGCTCGGCATCACTGGGGCAGGGGATGCTGGTAAGGGCATTGTTGCCCTGGGTGGGGAGCTTGGATGAAAAGATCATAAAGATCACTGCCTATTACCGCTCTAGGCCTGCAGGCCCAACCCCACAGGGAAGTGAGTGGTATCCACACCCAAGCAGGATGTGGAAGAAGGCAGAGGAGCAGAAAATATCCATAGACCTCCAAGAAGATTCAAGAGAACTGTTTACAGCCAGCCAGGCAGAAGAGAATCTTCTGGTCAGAGTTCCCTGTAGTCTCCTCCCCAGGCTCCTAAAAGCATCAGGGCCCCATGGGTCACAGCAAGTGCCTGCCTCTTTTTTGCAGACTTTTCTCTCCCCCCATTTAGTGCTTGGAGACACCAGGGAGCCCAAGGAGAGAGTGGAACAAAAGCCAACACGGAGTACCAAGAGGGGCCCCATGGCCTTGGGCAAGTCAGCTCCCTGCCTGGACCCCCTTCTCATGAGTAAAATGAAGGGTGGCTATTTGATGCTTCTGGCTTCTCCTACTCAGAGTGCTTAGGATGACACCTTCATTTTCCAACTTCGGCGGGCTCTGGCGCCTAGTCCAAATTTGAAAGGAACTCACAGAAAACTCCTTTCCCTAAGAGAAGGCACTGGTGATGGTCTTATTAGTGGAATGCAGGGGATAACCCAGAAGTGGCCCTCCAATATCTGTGTGGGTGTGTGTTGCTGTGTGATTATGTATTTGCGGGAGAGTGTGCAGACAGAGGGTAAGGATAGCCATAAAGAAAGCAAGCCAACTCTCCTGCTTCTGAAAACAAAAAAAGCAGAGATGGCAGTTGGAACTTATGGGGCAAGCAGGCTACACCTGGAGTTCCCCAAGCCCACAGATGCCTTTATCCCCTATACCTAGTCCATGGTTTGGGGCTGCATTTTTCCATTTTGGAAAAGTGCATCTAAGGGTTAGAGCAGAGTGGAGTGATCCTAGTGCCCGACCCTCCAGCATGTGAGGTAAATCCCCACAAATCCTCAGGGTCCAGGCAGAGAAGGGAGTAGGAAGGGTCTTTAGGTTCCTACTGCTTCTTTTTCCAACTCCACTTGAGACAAGTATGTGGGGTGGGACCTCAGAGAGACTCTAAGAAGTTCTGTGTCCATGTTCCCAGACTAGAGCTTCCCCCACACCATTCCTTTTAAGCTATCCTGGTGATCAAAGCCTCCCTCAGTGGCTGTGAGCCTGTCCCAGGACCTGACAGAGTGCTGTCAGGGACACCTCTGGCTCCATCCCATTTATATTGCGATCATGGTCTTGACGAAGTCACCTGAACAGGTTTCATGTTTACCTGTAGGTTAGAGGTTTCAATGTCTACCTCCCACAGGCATTTTAAGTATTAAATGAGGCAATGAATGTGAAATGCGTAGCACAGTGCCCAGCACATAATAGGTACTAACAAGTATGGCCTATTATTGTTGCCAACATTGAGTCACTGCCCAGACCACTGCCCAGACCATCACCACCCTTGCCCTAATTTCGATTTAGTGTTTGCTCAGCTAACACTAAGCATCTACCCATAAGTGGGTGCTTTCACAAATACTACCTCGTTTGAGTATCCAATTGCCCAGCTCATTTGCCTGGCTATGAGCTTGTGTTCAGCATTGCCTCGTGGCACTGCTCTCCTTTGTTCCTGTGGGTTTCCTGGCTTTCCAATCAGTACCCATATCTTACCAGTGTCTGTGATCTGGTTTTAGCCCACAGTCCACTCTGCTTCCCTGACCTGGTTCTCCAAGACTCAGACAGCAGCTCAGACCTGGTGCCAAGGTGTTTACCTAAGAATGATCTGTGCTATCACAATCCTTGGCACCACATTTTCTCCCCTGTTCTGACTCCTTATGCTGCCTCTGGCATCTGCTGCTGCCCTCAGCCCCAAGTTGCCAAACCAAGAGCTTCAGCACCAAACCAAAGCCCCAGTTATTTTTCTGCTTATCTAGCATTTCTCTTTCCTGACAGTCTCTTTGGTACACTATCCTCTGTGATACACTAGGTTTTTTCCATCTCTCGCCATCCTGTACTTTTTCCTCTGTTCTTAACACTTTCACCCAATCTTGGACTCCCCTTTACCATACTCTCCCAACCCTGCGCCCACTCCAGGCCATACCTATATGTTCCATCCAAAATAGCTCAACCTTTTGTCTCTGTCACTAGCAGTCAATGCTCTAAAGGATCTTAAACCAATTTCAGCTAAAGTATTAATGCAATTGGTGGTTTAAGGGTTAAGTATAGACTTTAACAAAAATATAAAAGAGACAAAATGTTAGCTCAAGGGAATAAATTCCTAGTGGTCTTAGGGGTCAAAAATTTAGGATAGGATTGCCTTCTCCTAACACAGTTTGCTTCAACCTATTTCTACGTTCCTATGTATTTATAATTGTTATACCTTTTTAATGAATTGACCTTTGTTATTATAAGGTGTCCTTCTTGCCTTTAGTAACAATTTTTCTCTTAGAGTCTATTTTGTCTGATATTAGTACAGACATACCAGCTCTCACTTTCTGCCTGTTTATGGTGTTAAATCTAAACTAAGTCTCTTGTAAACAGCATATAGCTGGATTGTGGTTTGGGTGGGGGGGGATTGTGTTTTGTTTTTGTTTTTATTTTTTATTTTAGAAAGAGAGAGAGAGCACGTGAGTTGGGGGAGAGAAGCAGAGGGAGACAGAGACACATAGGGCTCTATCCCATGATCCTGGGATCATGACTTGAGTCAAAATGAAGAGTCAGATGTTCAACCAACAGAGCCACCCAGATGCCCCTTGATTGTGTTTTTTAATCTATTCTTCCAATCTCTGCCCTTTAATTGGAGAGTTTGCTATGTTTACATTTAATATAACGGGTAAAGTAAGATGTAGTGTCTACCATTTTGCTATTTCTTTCTATATTTTATATTCTTTTTGTTCCTCTGTTTCTCCATTACTGCTTTTTTTGTGTTAAATAGTTAATTTCTAGTGTACTATTTTAATTATCATTTCATTCACTATATATATTTTAACTTGTTTTCTTGGTGACTGCCCTGTAAGTAACCATTTATATCTCAATTTATAACAATCTAGTTTGGATTAATACCAAATTAATTTCAATATTATACAAAACTTTGTTCCTCTGTAGTTCCATTCCCCCCTCCCATATGTTGTTATTGTCGCAAATTATATCTTTATAAATCTTGTTCCCATCAATGTAAATCTATTGTTATTGATTTATGCAGTTCTCTTTTAAATCAGATTTTAAAAAGGATTATAAACAAAAAATACATTCATACCATTTTCTGTATTTAATTACATAATTACTTTTACCAGTGTTCTTCTTTTCTTCATGTTGATTCAAGTTACTATCTAGAGTCTTTTCACTTCACCAATATTTCTTGTAGGAAAAATTCTTCTCAGTTTTGTTTACATGAAAATGTTGATTTATCCCTCAGTTTTGAAGGATAGTTTTGTCAGATATTGAACTTCTGGCTGACAGGGTTTTTCCCCTTTGCTGCTTTGAATATACCATTCCGGGGTGCCTGGGTGGCTCAGCTGGTTAAGCATCCAGCTTCAGCTTAGGTCATGATCTCATGGTTCATGGGTTCGAGCCCCACGTCAGGCTCTGTGCTGACTGCTAGCTCAGAGCCTGGAGCCTGCTTCAGATCCTGTATCTCCCTCCTCTCTCTGACCCTCCCCTGATCACACTGTCTCTCTCTGTCTCTCAAAAACAAATAAAAAACATTAAAAAAATACCATTCCTAGTTTCTAGCCCCCATTGTTTCTGAGAAATTGGCTGTTAATCTTATTGAGGCTCTTTTGTATGTGATGAACTGCTTCTGCTTTCCTGCTTTCAAAAATCTTAATTTTTTGGCTTTCAACATTTGATTTTGATGTGTCTAGCTGTACATCTCTTTGAGTTTATCCTACTTAGATTTTGTGGAGCATCTTGGTTGGCTTTCATCAAATATGGGGAGATTTTGGTCATTATTTCCTTAAGTATTCATTATGCCCTTTTCTCCCTTTCCTTTTGTTCTAGAACTCCTATAATGCATATGTTGGCAAGCTTGATGGTGTCCCACAGGTTTCTGAGGTTTTGTTCATTCTTTTCATCATTTTTTTGGTTCTTCAGACTGCATAATCTCACTTGCCCTATATTTAAGTTCACTGATTCTTTCTTCTGCCTACTCAAATATGCTATTGGGACCCACTAGTGAATTTCTTATTTCCATTGCTGTACTTTTCAACTTCAGGATTTCTATTTGGTCCCTTTTATAATTTTTGTATCTTTATTGATTCTATTTGGTGGGGTTTGTTCTCATGCTTTCCTTTAGTTCTTTAGACATGGTTTACTTTAGGTCTTTGAACGTATTTAAGTAACTCGTTTAAAACTTCAGAGGCCTCACTTTAGTGCACAAATCAAGTGCTGCCTGGCAGTCATTACTTCCTTCCTCACACTTCACACAACATAGCCTGAGGTTGTCTCATTCCTTAGCTCCACCTCTAACCCCCTCCCTAATGTCTTTCCTGACTTCAGGATTGGAGGAGAGAAACTCAAAAATTTTTCAGATCTGAGAATTGTCTCCTCCACCTTGAGCTTCTGGATATCCTGCTGGAGATAAGCTGCCCAAGGAAGTGTCCAGCTCCTGGAGGAAGTGAAGGGAGGCCAGAAACCCTCAGGCAATGTTTCCTTTCCTGACAGGAATCCAGACATTCCATAAAGATTCACTCAGAAGGGATAGGTGGATGGAAACTACAGATCAAAAGTGTTTAATTACTCCAAAATAATGAAATCACAGGTCATAAACATACAGAAACAAAGATTTAAGGAACTTCTTGGTGACTGGACTTAGGAGCACTGTCACCTCTCCTCCCGTTATTTGGGGGAAATATTTTACTTTATTAGTTATTTCTTCCCTTCTTATCTGGTGTGTGTGTGTGTGTGTGTGTGTGTGTGCACGCGAGCATGCCAGGGTGAGGGGTAGGGATGGTGATGGTTGATAGGATGTAGGATTTACCTAAACCTCTCCCACTTCCTAACTTTATTAATGTTTTTATTAATAACTATGTTAATTATCTGCACTAACAAAAAAATCATAGCTCCAACTTTCACACAATTCAGTGGAGCCAGTTTCAGTGAAGTGCCCTACTTAGGAAGAACCTTCCTGGAAATGATGGAGGTTGGGAAACCATATGGTGCTTGGCAGAGGACCTGAAATCAATGTAGAAGTCGAGACGCATTGGTGAGTCTGTGTAATTTATCATCCTGGAGTAGGACTGAGTCAAGTCCAAGAACTGACCCTCTCTCAGAGCTGGAACTTCATCAGCACTTTGGCTCTGATTCAGAAATGGTACTTGCAAGCTCTTGACATAGTGCTAAGATACTCCCAGCAAATGAAGACTCTTAGGGCCAAGGAGGTCTGTGCCAGCATAATGAATTATGACTGGATCCATCTGACCTATAAAAGTAAATACTCCCCTAAAAACACTGCATTACTAAGGGAAAATGCCCAAAGAACATGGACAGAGGGAATGGGATTTCTTTAACTTGGACTTGAAACATGTAGAGCTCAAGGAGCCTCAAAATGAATTTGAGTAACATGACTGTAGAACTAGAATTCATTGAGCATGTGTGGCATCAGGTCAAGGACAGAGTGTCAGGGTGCGATTAACATCCAGTCCATCAGCTCCACCAGGCCATTCTGTAATGATACTGTGTTGTGCTTATTTATACACACTGCCCACAGGGCTCTACTGAGTGAAATGCACTGGACTGAGCTCCCGAGGGCAGGAGCATTAATTTCTGCCTCATGCTTGGCACAGTGTCTGGCAAACAGTGTTTGCTTTATAGGAGAGCAACAGAGCATCATCTCAACAGTTGAGAACAGAGCATCATTTCTCAAGAACAAGGCCCACCACTTGATGAGCCACTCTGCTGGAGCCCCAGTTCCCAGAGGCTGGATGACTGGGTCCCTGTTGTCTGGTAGACCCTGGAGTTGCCTTGCCAGTCCAAATGAGCTGCTGCTTCTGGCTCTTAAAACATAGTGCTGAGATGCATTCCAGCTACCGTGATTCAGTTGCATTTCAGACAGTGTGATGCCCATCAAAGCATTCCATCTCAACTCCCTGCAGCCACCCCAGCTGTTGCTAGCAGCAATCCATTACCCTCAGGCAGGCATTACCCTCAACAACTCAATTTGACTTGGGCTCCATGCTTCTGTGCATAAAAGGTGCTTCCCTACCTGGTTCTCTTCCTTCCTGGCATTGAGCCGGCCATGTTTACCCAGGCTGTGCCCCTCTCAAATGTTTTCTCTAACCCCTGAAGATATGCTCAGAATAAGAACCCACACACAAGTTGTTGGCTTTAGGCAAAACCTGGAACTGCTTGGTGCTCTGAGCCCCAGCTGCCACATCTGTAGTATTCTGTGTCCTACTGTCTGCTAGCATGAAGGTCAAATGAGAACTCTGGGAAAGGGTTTAGTCAACTGAAAGGCTCTAGACAAATGTTAATTATTACATCATCGTCTATCTCCCTGTGCGAGAGTCCAAAACAAAACAAAATAAGAAAGAAATAAAGTCCCATACTTCTTGGTATCCAGGAGAAGCCGGGACCTCAGGTTTGAGCAACTCCTATTTCCCAGGGCTAGTAGAACAAGGAAAGCATGCACTCCTTCAAGGTACTTAGACTTCTGTCTAAGAATATTTTGTATCTTTCATTTCCATTCTGCTTTGAAGTGGGATGGGGGCCCAGCATCCAGGTTACAAGGTCCTCACTGGCAGGGTTCTGGTTTCATTCAATGTTTTTATTACATAATAGACACTAGGTGTAGTTGTGTAGATTTGTTGCCTGGTCAAGACTTCAGATAGTGTACTCCTAATTGAACCACCCTTAAATAGATGGTCTGTAGACACTTCCATTTTTGGATGGTGAAAAGCTCTGGAGTTGGAAGGGAGTGACAGTTGCACACAATATTGTGACTGCATTCACTGTCACTGGCTTGTACATTTGTAAATGGTTAAAATGGTAGATTTTATGTTTTGTGTATTTTGCCACAATACAATTTTCTTTTCATACAACACTTTCACACACATTTATGTTTCATGAATGAATGAAGGATTGACTCTCTTCAGTGCCCAACGACTGAGGGTCTAAGGCACTCAGTGTTTGTCTCAGGTTATATCAGTGATGAGAGAGCAAGAAAGGAAGACACGCTTAGCTTACTTAACGCCCTTGATGCTTCAAGGGACCCAAGGGGAGGAAACACCTAGGAACCCACAGGTGTACACTGACATTCCATTGAAATGCCATAACCATAATCCCCAGGGTCCTCTCCCCTTCAGGGCCTCACCCAGCCCCACCCCACCCTGGATTCTGCTGGGGAGGACTCTCAGGGCTCCTAGGACTTCTGCCCCTGCTCACCCTTCTCTTTAAGAGTTTGGCTACATTCCTGTAGATAAGTTCCTAGGGACAGGACCTCCATGACTTATATGCCAACAGGAAGGCCTAGACTGGTTTCAGAGTGTGGCCTCAGTAAGGATGTGTTTAATGGGGGGCGCCTGGGTGGCTCATTCAGTTAAGCATCCGACTTCGACTCAGGTCATGATCTCACAGTTTGTGGGTTCAAGCCCCACATCGGGCTCTGTGTTGACAGCTGGAGCCTGGAGCCTGTTTCAGATTCTGTATCTCCCTCTCCCTCTGCCTCTCCGCCACTCGTGCTCTGTCTTTGTCTCAAAATTAAATAAACTTAAAAAAAATGGATGTGTTGAATGACACAAAAAATGAACAGCAAAAGTCTTTTGTTATTCCTCAAATCCTATTGCATTAACTACAGTGGGAAATACACTCATTAGCATCCAGAAATGCTCCGGTTTAGGAAGATTTATGCTGTAATCATTTATGGTAAGAAGACTAGGAACTAGCATAGAAGGACTGAAGTAGAAGAGGACTTGGATACCATGTTCCATGATGAAAGATTGACTTGGTTGTTACACTGGCTCTGAGCAAATCGACAGGGCTGGGTTAGAACCAGCCAGCACGGAGCATGGATATTGTGACCTATCGTAAGAAAGTGTGTCCCGGTGAGCATTGCCCAACACAATGGAATAGGCTGCCTCATCAGGCAGTGAGCTCCCTGATACCAGAGGTATTAAAGCGGTTGTTGAACATTCTGCTCTTGAGAATGCCTCTGCATTGACTTGCCCAACCCTGAGAGTCTGGGATTGTTTTGAACTGGGACTGAAGCAGAAGTTTGTAAGTTACAAGGCATCCTGGGGAGTCTGACCAGGAGAATGCTGAGCCAGTCCATTTCCCTTGCTCATCTTCCCACTCACCCTTCTCCACTTTCTCCCCTGCCCCACATCTGCCCCACTTCTCCTTCCCTTTCCCCTTTTGGTTTCCCACCCTCTACCCAGCACCCCCTCCCGCAGCCTGCTCCCCCTGCCGGGGAGTAAAAAGCACCTGGCCAGAGAGTCCCACCATGCTTCTGCAGCTTGGCTGGCACGGGGAGAAGTGCTGTGTCTTTGCCAGCGGCCTGCCAGTCCCTCTATTGTAGCAAGTGAAATTACCAGCTTCACACTGCGGGTCTATTTAAATCAGCCTTTCATGTCTGATGGATTTAAAAATATGCTAGAAGTCAGCATCTTAAATACAAGAAACACAAACAAGCAGATGAGGCTGCATTTTCCTCCCTCTGTGCCCACCCCACCCTCTTCCCTTCCTCCCACTCTCTCCTGCCCCCTCCCAAAGCAGTTTTCATTCACGAAGCCCATCTCCTCCCCACCCCCACCCCCGCCTTCCCCCCAGTTCCCCATCCCTCCCCTTCTCTAGATGGCGTGGCAGTCTTAAGCCTGAGCCGTGGCTGGGAACCCCAAGATCTAGGTTCCTTGCTCAACTCCGCAGGACACAAGTAAGGCCACTCAGCATGGCCAGTGGGGGTCTTCTGCCCTGTTGTGTGCAAATCCACCTCCAGCCTGAATCCAGGGTGGGCTCCCGTCACAGACGAGGAGGCTGTGGCCCAGGCAGGAGGAGTGGCCTGTGGGGTTCAGAGGTCACTGAGCAGCGTTGCTGGCACCGGGCCCACTGCCCTGGCTGTCCATGGCCAGACTTCCCAAGCGGATGTGTTCAGTTTTCCAGTTAGAACATTTGCTAGCCCCAGAGCCCCACCATTCCCAGTAATCCACCTGTGAGGGGTTCTCAGGCTCCGGTCACAGCAGGGGTTCCTGGTCTGTCCCTAGGTATGGACCCTCTCTGGGGCCTTGACCCACCTCACTTGACCGAACCCCATTTTCTCCAGCTACAATTTAAGTCCTGTCCTGTAAGCCCTGGGTGTCATCTCTTTGAGGCTTGATAAGTGAGCCCCACAGCATGTCCTCGGCCGGGGGGCCGGGGTTCCAGTGACACCGTCAGGAAGGCCACCTCACCTGGAAGTGCTCCGCTGCTCAGCCTGCGGCACAGGCAGAGGTGATGGCTGTGGCCCATGGTTCCCAGCCTTGGGTGCCACAGGAGTCACCTGGGCAGTTTTCCTTTATCTTTACTAGTTTCTTTATTGGTATTTATTCTATTCCGATTGTTTTCTTTTATTGTTTTTTTAGAATCATACCAATCCTCACTGTCCCCAACACATCAGAATTTCTCAATTAAGTAGAAGTTGAGAGCTTTAAAAATTTTTTTAATGTTTATTTATTTTTGAGAGTGAGAGTGCGAGCAGGGGAGGGACAGAGAGAGAGACTGAGACACAGAATCTGCAGCAGGCTCCAGGCTCTGAGCTGTCAGCACAGAGCCTGACTCGGGGCTTGAACCCATGAACCGTGGATCATGACCTGAGATGAAGTCAGACACTTAACCGACTGAGCCACCAGGCGCCCCAGGAGAGCTTTTAAAACTTAAATATTACCATCATTAGCAACAAAAATAGCGGAATAGAAAAATCTTCTGCTTGCATGTCAACATTTTCTTGACTTGGGATCTGGTCCCGAATGCCTCTGTGTCTTCGCCCAGGCTGTTCCTTCTGGCTGGATTCTTTAAGACAACTTCAAGGACCTGCCTGTGGCCACGCAGCAGGCCATGGGATGGCCGGACAGGGCTCTGAGGCCTCCCTGGTATTCCACACGTGGTCAGCCAGCAGGCCTTGGAGAGCAGTCGCGCAGGAGACGGTGCACGCGCAGGAGACGGTGCACGCGCAGGAGACGGTGCACGCGCAGGAGACGGTGCACGCGCAGGAGACGGTGGGGCTCAGCCGCCACATCGGATCATCGCGTGTCTGTGATTAGAGAGCACGCACACACATACACCCCACACGTCTACACACACAAAACCATGCACACAGGCCACACACTCACAAACCACACACTCAGACACTGGCATACATGCACTCACCGGACACAACCATTTACTTACACACCATGTACACACACCACATACTCAATACTTACACATACCACACACACACACACCACACATTCAGATACTCACACATATACCACAGATGCCACACACACACACACACACACACACACACACTCAAACACATCACACGTAACACACATGCTCATACACAAATTCACATACCACACAGACACATGGCACACTCATACCACACAGATACCACACACACACACCACACTCTCACCCATGTCCCTCCTACACACACCACATATGCACATAAAAATATACCATACATTCAGACACACCACACATATCACACCCATACCATATATCACACACTCACGTATGTACCACACACACAACATACTTACACATGCACACAAAAACACACCACACACTCACATACACACATTCACCAAACACACACCATACCACACATACCACACACACCACACACTCAGACATCATACACTCATGCATGTATCTCTCTCTTACACACACACACCGACGGAAGTGCACATTCTACCCACTTCCTCCCCCATAGTCCCACCACTGATGGCGTGAACTTCTTTCCCTGAAAGTTTGACTATGTGCCACACAAGACACTATGCCCTTGGAACATAAAAATGGAGAAAAAAGTCAAGGCGTTCAAAGTTAGTGGAGGAGTTTTATAGCAAAGAGACCAGAAATGAGAGGGACTCTGCAGAATGCCTTGGAAGTGAGACTAAGCTGTCCCTGGTTGGGGAGGGGGGGCAGGCTTTTAACAAATGACTGAATGGCACTCTGAGAGCAGGAAGGTGAGGGGGTGCCCTCAGGCAAAGACCAAGGGGAGCAGTCCTGGTGGGGAACAGCAATGGAGAGAAGGGAGGGGGGAGGAAGCAGGTTTGGGGATCCCGTGGTGCCACCAGAAGGCTCATGGGCCAGTGCTGGAAGTTATGGAGGGTGAATCGGGTTGGGGTGGCGAGAATGTAAGCAGATGAGGCCAAAACTGGAGAGCCTGCCTGGACCAGAGTTTAAATGCCATCCTGTAGGTGACAAGGAGCCACTGGAGGGTTTTGAACAGGGAGGCGACAGGGTCAGGTCTGTGCCTGTGCTGGAAGAGAGGAAGGGGAGGAAGGGGGTGAGCCTGAGGACAGGGAGACAGATGAAGATTGATCACCCTGGTCCCAGGACCCCACGCTGAGTAGCCTAGGGTGTGGTAGGGAGGGAGAAAGAGCCTCACAACCCACCAATCTCAACTTTCAACGTGACCCATGTTTGCCTGTGAGCCAGACCACATTGTAAACCTTGGCTTTCCCTCTCTGCCTCCCCCTAGCCCAGCAGGTTCCCTGGCTGGCCAATACTTCCCCATTTGGAGACAGGGAAACTGAAGGACTCCGTACAAATGTGCTTTTTGCTCCTTTTCCGGCTTCTATTCTCACTAGGACCTGCACCCTCACTTTTCACATGTCTCATAGTGCAGACAGTGTGTGTCCTCCTTGTGAAGGACAAGGGGTTGATGATTTCTCTAGAAGTCATCAGCACAACAAATAACACCCAGGGAGGAAAGGGTCAGAATGAGCCCACGAAGCTATCATGTGCGCATTCCAGACTGCGGGCACTAAACCAAGACCTCCTGACTCCAAGGACCTTTTTCCTCATTCTAACCGGTTCCTGGATGCCTGAGAGGACACGTGCACCAGACCACACTCCTCACTAAAAACCCCAGATCCCAAGCAAAGACGAGACTCTCTCTCCTTTTCTTCTCTGAGTCTCCCAGATGCTCTATCTGCATCTGTACTCTCTCTGTCTCTTCAGTAAATTCTGCTCTCACTTCCTGCTGGCTTGCATTTGATTTCTATCTTGTGTGTAGCCAAGGACCCTCTGGGCTGATCCTGCGGGCCCCCTTCTGTGTCTTCAGACACAGCCAGCCTGAATCAATTCCATACCATAAGTCATTATATCTCAACCACTGCTTTTTTCCCATTAAATCCATTGAGGGGTAGAAAATGTGCTCTCCCTGAATGAGGTGGGGGCCTAGGAATTATACACGACAAACCTCAAGCCAAACAAAATTAGATATATCCCTCACTACTTGGAGTTCTCCAGGCCCAAATTTCCTCTGTGCACATAAATAGCCAAAGCCGTAGCTTTGGTTTGTGGACTGGGCAGAATTAACAGAGAACCCATGAGTAGACAACACTTCAGAGTTTATAAGTTTCTTCCATGACACCCTCTGTGGGTCATCTTCCCTCTGCAGAACTGGAGATTCAATGAACATGAGCACCTCCTCCAGAGCAAGGCTGGTGAGCAATAGAGCTGGGACTTGTCCAGCCCCTGAACTCTTAAGACCAGGGCCAGAGTTACTGTGCTTAGAGGTAACCACATTGTTTGCCCTCAGTTTCCATCACCTGCTCGTCAATCCCAGGTCTCCCTGGGTCCTGTACACCAGCGCAGCCCTCCTCCCCTCTTTCCCACCCCTCCACCCACCTTTGCTCAGAAGCCCTCCTCTCCACAGACCCCCTTGTTTGGGGACACTCTGGAGAGTGACACATGAAAGGGAATCTAATCAGAGATAATCAATAGGCAATATGAGCAAAGCCAAATGCAGTCCCTGCCTGGATGAGAGTCACCTAGCCCCGGCCGGCAAGCAGCCAGGATTCCTAACTCTATTTCCTCTCAGTTATTAAAATGATTTTCCAAGAGATAGTCCCATCTCGGGAGAGTCACAGACTAATAAAGTGCAGTCAAGCGGCCGGAGAAACCCCACATCCGGGCCTATCCTCCATTTCCTTTGGCTGCTCACTTGCAAAGCCTCTGTGGTATGTTTCTGCAGCCCTGGCTGGACCTTCATTCCCATCTTGAGCCTTTATTTCTCACTCTGACCCTGGAACCCTCACAAAGCCCGGCAGCCATTCTGTCCCCCACTAAAAAGTCAGGCATAGGATCTTCTTGGAAAACTCTGAGCCCAGAGTCACAAAATAAGTGGCACTGAGTTGCAGAATGAGAGAATCTCAGATCCTCTGGGCTGGCCATTGGGGGAGGAGAAGGAGGCAGTGCCTGGAGATCACTCCAAGGAACACCTACATTTCACAGAGGAGAACCCTAGCCTAGAAGGAGCCACCCAGGATGCTCTGAGAGCAGGAGCTACCGGTGTGCCGGCAGCCAGTCTGCTCCTTCGGCGAATGTTTATTGGATGTCTCTGGTGCGCCATGGAGCTGTATTCAACACTGAAGCACAAACATAAGTGAGTTATAGAACCTTCCCTCCAGGAGACTGTAGTCTCTGAGCCGGGCAAGCAGACACAAAAATAGATAGGGGCAACACAGCAGCATGGTGGGCGTGGGCACAGAGTGCTGCCCAGAGACATAGTGAGCCCAGAAGGGAGGATCACAGAGGCCCATGTGTCTGAGTCCTGGAGGCAGTCAAACAGATACGATGTTTACCATGGTTCTCAGCTAATCCTTACCACCTTCCTCTGAGGAAGATACTACTGCCAGTTTACAGGTCAGGGAAACTGAGGCAGAGCGAGGGAAGCTGCCTTGCTTGAGGTTATGCAGCTAGGAGAGAGACAACTGAGGTCCTAGTTTCAGAGTCCACATGCCAGCATGACCCGTGTTCCTCTGCTCCCAGGTGACTGCATGTCCTCAGTTAGGATACTGTGGGTGGCGCCTGCCACTATGGTCAGGCATGAGCGCCCCCCCCCCGCCCCAAGCATACACCATGCAGCTGGCAGCCTTGGCCCCAAGTCATGTTTAATGACCTCAGGTTCCCTGAGCCCTGGCCTTGCTCTGACCTCCCATGGCTTCTTCAATCCAGGCATTTGCAAAACCACCTTCAGAATTGTTTCCAAGCAGCAGGATCATGTGCCTTTTCTCTTTGGCCCCACAAAGCAAGCATTCCCACCTACTGTGGGCAGAGACTCTATGTGGAGCTGTTTCTCCCTTTCTCCCTAAGAGGGCCCAGAGTCACCTGCATATTCTCGTCCAGGGCCCTGGGTTCCAAAAACAGGGAGCTATCTTTTATAAGCAGCTGCCGCATGCCGCATGCCGCATGCCGTGGAAGTCAGCAGGCCATCTCAGACTATCTCACCCAGCACTTGCAACAACCCTGGGAGAAAGGTTAGTATCATCCCCACTTAAGGGAGAAAGAATTCACACAGGAACAAAGACTTTCAGTAACTCCCTGCAGGTCTCTTAGCCACTGGCTGCAGGAGTCAGGCTTCAGCCCCAGGTCTGCTTATCTCCAAGGTTGGCTGGCATTCAAGGCATCATCCATGACCATGAAACTGACTGGTGAATCTGTGAAGCCTCCTCTTTGGTTTCAAGCACAATGCTGTATCCAACTGAGCTAACCAACCGTGGCCAGAAACCAACTGTCATAATATCAGAAACCCTTTATGACCCCAAAGCCTCTGAAAGACGCTTCAAGAATACATCTATCAGTTGAAAGTGATGCTGAGCATTATGCTCCCCTGGAAACAGCTGCCTGGGGCTCGAAGAGAGCAGAACAATCCTGAGAGGCAGATCCAGCCTCATACAGACCCTGCCGACCACCTCTTGCCTCCCAGACAATTACATCCTCTGAGCCGAGGGGAAGCCGTCCTTGTGGGAAGAACAGCATGATGTGACACCAGAAAAGATAATGCAGATGATCTCAGAGTTGCACAAATAGCCCCTTCGTGGATCCTCGATTGGTGAATAAGACAGTCCTACAATGAAGCAATTTGTATTCAAGCCATTTTCCACAACGGCAGCCCATAGAAGCCTCAATCTTTACCCTCCTCTTGTGACTCCTGAAGGGCTCTGTTGATTTTACATTGACCTTTTCTGGGGTCATCTGTGGCTTTCTGAAATAGGCAATGCAGTAAGTCTATTACCAGATTCCAGGTGAAAGGACTGCCAACTTGAGTTATTAGATTGCAAGCATAGGTGGCCTGCAAATCTTGTCCTGTCACTTTCCTGATGAAAACCTTCCGTGCCTTCTCAGTGCCCAAGGCAAATGTCACCCTGACACAGTGGCTCCCAAGACTCTTCACCATGAGCCCTGCCTTTATCTTCTCACTGCTCTCCCTTGTCTCTAGCCTTTGCTCTTCTCTGCTTTTCTTTTTCAAATGTCCCACACCCTCTGGACGCCTTTGGGCTGGCCCCTGCCATGTCATGCCAGATGCCTGCCCATCTCTACCTCCCTTGTCCTGCCCTTCTGCTTCTGCAAGTTTCTGTTTTGTTTTTTTATGTTTATTTATTTATTTATTTTGAGAGAGAGCACATGCATGAGTCAGGGAGGGATAGAGGGAGATGGAGAGAGAGAATACCAAGCAGGCTCTGTACCGTCAGCATGATCTCAGAAACTGTGAGATCGTGACCTGGGTTGAAACCAAGAGTTGGATGCTCAACTGACTGAGCCACCCAGGCGCCCCTACAAGTTCGTATTTAAGGTCATATCTTCAGAGAGGCTCTCTTGATCTCCTAATAGTGTCTTACTCCCTCAGCCTCTGCCTTTGTTTTCCTTCTTTTAAAACATCTTTAATTTATTTTTTAAAAATTTACATCCAAGTTAGTTAGCATATAGTGCAACAATGATTTCAAAAGTAGATTCATTAATGCCCCTTACCCATTTAGCCCATCCCCCCTCCCACAACCTCTCCAGTAACCCTCTGTTTTTTCTCCATAATTAAGAGTCTCTTATGTTGTATCCCCATCCCTGGTTTTATATTATTTTTGCTTCCCTTCCTTTAAGTTCATCTGTTTTGTAGTCCTCATATAAGTGAAATCGTAAGATATTTGTCTTTTTCTGACTAATTTCACTTAGCATAATACCCTCTAGTTCCATCCATGTGTTGTAAATGGCAAGATTTCATTCTTTTTGATTGCCAAGTAATACTCCATTGTATATGTGTGTGTGTGTGTGTGTGTGTGTGTGTGTGTATATATATACGTATATATATATATATACGTATATATATACACACATACATACCACATTTTCTTTATCCATTCATCCATTGATGGATTTTCAGGCTCTTTCCATACTTTGGCTATTGTTGATAGTGCTATTATAAACATTGGGGTGCATGTGCCCCTTCAAAACAGCACACCTGTGCCCCTTGAATAAATACCTAGTAGTGCAGTTGCTGGGTCATAGGGTAGTTCCATTTTTAATTTTTTGAGGAACCTCCATACTATTTTCCAGAGTGGTCTCGCCAGTTTGCATTCCCACCAGCAGTACAAAAGAGATCCTCTTTTTCCACATCCTCACCAACATCTGTTGTTGTCTGAGTTGTTAATGTTAGCCATTCTGATGGGTGTGAGGTGGTATCTCACTGTGGTTTTGATTTGTATTTCCTTGATGAAGAGTGATGTTGAGCATTATTTCATGTGTCAGTTGGCCATATGGATGTCTTCTTTGGAGAACTGTCTATTCATGTCTTTTGCCTATTTCTTCACTGGATTATTTGTTTTTTAGGAGTTGAGTTTGAGAAGTTCTTTATAGATTTTGGATACTAACCCTTTATCTGATATGTTGTTTGCAAATATCTTCTCCCATTCCAACGTCTGCCTTTTCTCTTTTATCATATTTATCATTCTTTCTTAGGCTCTGCTCCTTGAGCAGCTTGTAAATTCCAGGAAGGCAGACACATCCATTTTGTTCACTCCTCCTGTGTTCCCGGGAGGGACTATGGAATGGAAGAAGTTCGGAAAGACTACTCAGCTCTTCCGGTTCCAGCCAGGACTAGAATTGGAGCCATCATGGAACAGATGAAACTACACCCATGCTTGATCTGAAAATCATGCCCCACCTCCTGATAACACATGGTGGGTGTATCTTCCTCCTGCCCCCAAATAGATTGTCCATTTTTCATGGTAACATGCTACTCCTAGACCATGTGGCTATGTGTACAACAAAAAATTTCTGCATTTCTGGGTTTTGTTCCTTCCTCCCCGCACAGATGTTCTCTCAAGGAGACTCAATCCTTGCCCTGGGCTCAGAGAAGGATCCCTATTGTTCTCTTCTAATGCCTTCTGACTCACAATGCCACAGTGGCTCATGCCTTGGTCATATTAATGACAATTTATGATAGCGGGGAGGTGGCTGGTTATTTCCTATTAAGTGTAGCCAAACCACTCTCATTTAAGCATTTATGTTACTGCAGTCAAGATGAGGTTCCCAGCCTGGTCCCTACCTCATCCTGCTTGCCAGGCCCAGAACGTGCTTCCAAGCCGCTAACTCTGGCCATCAAAGAAAATAGGTGCTCTAAGTACACAAACGCAGTACATTATTAATCAAAACCAAATATGACTAGAGGAAAATTCTCCTGGAGAAAGTAGCATGTGTTTGATTCCAGAGTAAAATGGACATTTTGAATTACTACTGATCCTCTCCATGGGATGCAAACCAGGCACTAGACAAAGATGCTAGGCTCAGTCTCAAGGTCACTGGGAAGTCCTTGTGTTTGGAGATGTAGGTGGAGAGAGGCAGGTGAGGCCCTGCCCAGAGTGCCTAGGTGAGGTTGTGGCATCTCAATAACTGAGGATCTTTTAGTTCTAATGGAAGGACACATATCTAGTGGTGTCAGTCAACCAGTGCCTGCTGGAGGGCTGGGAGATGGCTTTTGAGATCTTTGCAAGTGGGGCACCTGGGTGGCTCAGTCAGTTAAGCATCCAACTCCTGACCTCAGTTCAGGTCGTGATCTCATTGTTCATGAGGTTGAGCCCCATGTCAGGCTCTATGCTGGCAGCGAGGAGCCAGCTTGAGACTCCCTCTCTCCCTCTCTCTCTCTGCCCCTCCCCAACTCATTCTCTCTCCCACTCTCTCTCAAAATAAATAAATAAATATTTTTAAAAAAAGATCTCTGCAAGTCACTTGTGAAGACTTTAAAGAGCTAATGAACAGGAGTTAACAGGCAGGCCACTTCTGCCCAAGGCTTTTGGCAAAAATGCTACATGTGTGTTACCTACAATGATGTCCCTAAAATTGCCAAAACCTGCAGCCCTGGGACCTTGCCAGCCGCTGACCATGGCTCTGATGACAAGGCCTGCTGCCCTCCAGCACCTTCAGAAGTGCACAGCCTCAGGCACTGGCATCCAGTGTGTTTCTCAGTGCTCAGAAGCACAGTAATGGAGCTGAAATATTATTTAAATAACAATCATACCCAGAATTGCTATTGTGCTTTACAGATTCCAAACATGCTTTATTTTATATCATGCTTCTTCCATCCAAGTCATCTCTAAAGGGACTTGTGGGGGGCGCCCGGGTTACTCAGTCGGTTAAGGACCCAACTTTGGCTTAGGTCATGATCTCACAGTTCGTGGGTTCAAGCCCCACATCGGGCTCTGTGCTGACAGCTCAGAGCCTGCAGTCTGCTCAGATTCTGCGTCTCCCTCTCTCTCTGCCCCTCCCCCACTCGCTCTCTGTTCTGTCTCTCAAAATAAAATAAAGATATTAAAAAAACATTTAAAAAATAAATAAATAAAGGGACTTGTGGACCTGTGGTAACTTGCCCAAAGTCACATAGTGAGTAAGGAGCCCCGCTAGTGTTTGCCTCAGTCCTTGGCTCCAATCCCCATGGCATGTGGCAGAGTTGTCCAGTGACTGATGCTTGCCTTTGGAGGTGGGAACAACAGGGCCTGGATCAAGTGATCCAGCATCCTGGGGGTTTCCTCTGCCAGTTTTCTCTGGCTGCCGTTGAGGGTGAGGTGCTAGCTACAGCCTAATATTTGGTAAAGACCCTCTTCACTTCTACTATGAGAAATGACCTATGGTTAGAATCAGGAAGGGTTCTGGGCCTCCTTGAGTGCCGTCATCCTGAAAATCACAGGCTGGGTCTTCTGTGGCATTCACAGATAGCTAGGCATTTCAGGCATATTTTCCTTCTGTTTCAAAGGCTTAATTACTGACTAAGTTACACTAAGGAGGCAAAATCCTCACCACTTTCCCTGATACAGCTTGTGTCACTGAGCTTGGCTCACACTGGGGATGTGGGATGGGGTAGAACAGCCTGGTTATGGAGGATGGCTGAGGGACCTCATTTCTCAGTGTTGGGGCAGGACCCCAGCCCAGAATCTGGCAACCAGGTAGTGTGGGCCATGAGGGCAGGGATGGTACCTGTGACTCTGCTATATGCCATTATCTCAGGGCCTAGAGCCCATTAAGTAAACAGTAAATATTCATTAATCAAACTTCTGATCATTGAACATGTTGTGTCTGAGCCTTAGCTGAATATGAGCCAACTGCTTCCAAAGGGATGGGCTCAAGGCAGCCTGGGAGGTTCTAGATGTGGACCCAGGCACACTCATCATGGCTAGACAGGTGTGAGATTACCCATCCTCAAGCAGGTTTGTCCTGGAAGTCCCAAGACCATAGGCCAAGGGTCTCAGACAAGCTAGACTGCCTCACAGCTGGGGTTGCAGTCAGAAGCCAGGTATGCAACAAAGTGCTATGCAAGACTCAAGGCAGCAACCAAATAAAATCTGTCTTCAGGAAGAGGGTTCCAGAACTCAGGCTGGGGGACCTCCGTGTAGTGGCAAGGGTGAAGAGGGGTACAAGAACCAAGTGTGTGATACCCAAAAATTAAGGGTAGGAGATCATTCATGCTGGCAAGGATGTGGAGAAAGAGGATCTCTTTTGCACTGTTGGTGGGAGTGCAAACTGGTGCAGCCACTCTGGAAGACAGTATGGAGGTTCCCCAAAAAGGTTAAAAATAGAACTATCCTATGACCCAGAAATTGCACTACTAGGAATATATCCAAGGGATACAGGTGTGTTGTTTCAAAGGGGCACATGCATCCCAATGTTTATAGCAGTGCTATGCACAATAGCCCAAGTATGGAAAGAGCCCAAATGTCCATCAACAGATGAATGGATAAATAAGATGTGGTACATATTATACAATGGAATATTACTTGGCAATTAAAAGAATGAAATCTTGTCATTTGCAACTACATGGATGGAACTAGAGAGCATTATGCTAAGCAAAATTAGTCAGAGAAAGACAAATATCTTATGACTCCACTCACATGTGGAAATTAAGTGTAAAACAGATGAACATAAGGGAAGGGAAGCAAAATAATATAAAAACCGAGGGGGACAAACATAAGAGGCTTTTACATACAGAGAACAAACTGTCGGTGGGGGGATGGGCGAAATGGGCAAGGAGCATTAAGGAAAACACTTGTTGGGATGAGTACTGGGTGTTATATGTAGGGGATGAGTCGCTAGAATCTACTCCTGAAATCATTATTGCACTATATGTTAACTAACTTGGATGCTAATTAATAATTAATTAATTGATTGATTAAAATAAAATTTATAAAAAGGATAGGAGATCACTCCATGATCACACTGGCCACTAAACCAAGGACATACTCTTAGCCTGTGACTGATACAAAGCCTTTGACATCGATGGGCTGAGGTGTCACTTAATTTCATTTTGTTATAGAGGTCTGGATTCAGGCTGAGCCTCAAAGTGGGGTGCCAGCTGTAGTGCCAAGAGGGGAGGAAGGCTATAGAGACAGGGGAGCAGAGAGGGGCCTAGCAAAGGGAGAGAGCCTTTATGGGTGGCTTTTATGAGAGAATCAAAAATGACAACATCTCCCAGGGGTACAGATAGAAGAGACAGGGGCCTAATAGTCCTAGAATGGCTCCTGGCCACATTCCATGAAGTCAAGCTGGTTAGCTGGTGGGCCTGTCACCTCCCACCTGCACCCCCATGCTATTCAAGGGGATGAACAGAGAGAGGCAGCTTCCTGCCCCTGGAGCCTGTGCTCTAATGGGGAAGAGAGACCATGCATGCAATGGCCCTCAGTGACTCAGGTAGACAAGTTCAAATAAGACCACCGATAAGGCCTCAGGGCTGTGAGTCTGGGGAGAAGTAGACTAGGAATGGAATGGAGAACTTTCCCCCAAAGACAAAGAAAGGAAGAAGAGAGACAGGAGTGAAAGCACTAATAGGTTTTGTACAGTCTCAAAAAAGAAAAAGGAAAAGAAAAAGAAAAGTCAGGGACAGAACAGGTTTCATAAGTGAAGTTATCTTTATAGCGTCTCTATTGTCATGCCGAGACCTCATCTCACACACCCACTTCTATTCAGAACGTGCTCCAAGCAGATATTGCTTATTTTCCACTGAATCAGAGGGAAATTACAATTCCCCCTTGAGCATTCTCGTGGGCAGGAGAAAGGGGCTGCTGTGGAAGTACTCTTTCATGCTTCCCCCCAGCTTCACCCCTGCAGCCCAGGGGCAGAGACAGGCAATGGCAGGGCAAGGGCTGAAGACCCAGGGCTGGGGCAGGCTGCAGGGGTGACTTTCTTTTCCTCTGGTGGCCGGAGAGGCCCAAAAGACCTCTGGGCCTCTGCTAGGCCCAGTCCTCCCCCATCTCCCAGGGATGTAGGGCTGCCTGCAGGCCCCAACTGCCTGGAGTTCCTGGGGGGGGGGGGTCATCTTCCTAGTTGGTTCCTGGCAATAGAATTCTACCCTATTGACCATGGTGGAATCCTCCATGAAGTTAGCTGGGCTCCCTGCCCAAAAGAAGGCAGAATGTAGGGGTTCCCCAATTGCCACCACCATGAAAACCCACTAATGAGTTTCCATCAAGTGCTCTCTGGGGGAACCCCCACCCCCGTGTCCTTCTTCAACTCCCTTCCCTCTCCTAATACATTCGCTGCTGTCTTCTTGAGCTTGTCCTTTTCTGTCCTTGTCTAGCACATGGGGATGGAAAGCACTACATGATGTTCACTGTACAAGGAGAGGCCTCCAGGCCTGGGTTCAGAGGGATCAGCACAGGCAGCAGAGGGACCACTGGGCAGGACTGAGGTCACAGTCTAGCTCTGCTACAACTCCACTCCTCCTTCCAGGACCTCATGGGGCCTCCGCCATAGAACAGGTGTGGGTACCTCTGAACCTAACTCCCAGGACTCTGGGGAGGCCAACAAGTATACAGATGCCACAGAGTTATGAAAGGGTAGGGGCCATTACTGCTGGAGTCACTGATCATTTTCAAGGGCACCACCAGCCCCAGGACACCCCACCCACGGCCAAGCTCAGGCTTCCTCTGCCTCTTCCCCACCTCAGGCCTGTTCAGCTCCACCTCTAAATGGCCCTTCTTCCTTCTCAGCACCTAAGATACCTCCCCCCAAGGGGAGATGACACAGATGAGATTACCTGTCTCAGAAGCTAAAGAATAACCAGAAACCAAATCACATCCAAACGCTTCACCGTGCCTGGCAAAGTACATTGTTTCCATCCCAAGGAGATTTGGTTACCACACTTGGACTGAAGCTAGAAGTTTTGCCAACAGGTCTCTAATGAAAGCATGACTGGCTGAGAATTGAAACAGAGGACAGCCTTTTACCAGCTACAGGGAAACCAACATGGGCTCCAACAGTCTCAGCAGTTTTTCTCAGGGCCTCTGTGTCCCATTACGCAGTTTCTGCACTGTACAAATCACCAGACCAGGGGCAAGTGGGGACTGAAATCCACATTGCCTCCCAAGCAGAGTCTCTGCAGAGTTGTGTGTGCCTTCAGGAGGCCCCTTTTAAAATTCAGGCAAAGGCCCCATATCTGTCCATAGAGCCTGCTCCCCTTTCTGAGTGATGATGGCTCCAGAGAGAATATTTCAGAGCTGATGGGGGATAATAGATAGCATAAAGATGCAGGTGAGTGAAAATGAGGTTCTGGGCCAAGAGGTGGGCACCCAGCCAAGACCCAGATATTGCTCTGGGGCAGCTTTAGGTGAAAATACACAGGACTAGAAGCAGGAGAGAAGGAAAGTGAGAGGGTCCAAGATACCACTGACCTCAGAATACTAGAATCAGGAGGACTCCAGGGACATCTAGATACGTCATTTTCAGAGGAGTTTGCTTTTGGTCTTGGTTCCTTTTCATTTCTTTATTTCATTTTTATTTTTTTAGTAGTAGAAACCTTTTCCCAAGGAAAATAAGAACAGGCCAGGGAATATTTTTTTTAATCCAGGGAGAGGGGAACTCAGAGCTCTGCCCACCTTGATCCTGGCACTGCCCCAAAGTCCCAGGGCTCCCAAGGACACCATGTGGAAAACACTCATCTAGTTCAGATCAGTGGTGGTAAGGCTGAGGCTCAGGAAAGTGACATGCCTTGCCCAAGGTCCAGGTGTATTAAAGGCAGAGGTCAGCTTACAGCCCCATGGCCAAGGAGCCTGACCCAGTTCCTTCCCACACAGCAGAGGCAGGCCCTCAGGCTCCTTGGCAATTGAATCTTTAAGGCAGCTCAGCCTGGGCCCGGTCCACAGGTAAGGCCTCTGCCTTGCTCCAGGGATTATTCCGAGCCACAAAAATCTCTCCTCTGGTTCTGCCCTCTTCATGACGGAACCAGAGCCTAAAATCTGAGAGGTGGCAGGGCTGAAGAAGTTGGGGGGCTACAGATTTACTAGCCATGCTGGGGAAAGGGGCTGCCTTGGGAACCTGGGGCACCATCCTAGGACCCACCTGTTTTATACCTGTGCTCAGTGGGAAGGCTCCATTCAAGGTGGGTGAGCTCCTGTCAATGCAGAGGGCAGCAGACCAGGCCAGACAATAGCCAGGGGTGAGGGAGCAAGGACAAGATGCAGTGCAGTGCATCAAACTCTTGGCACCCTGGCCTTTTGCTCAGACCTTGCCCCAGTCTCTCCCAAGGGACCCAGGACCACCAGCTCCTGCTTTCTTCAGGTCCTCCCAGCGGGATGCACACCCTAGATTTTCCTATTTCTGAGCTTGGCCTTCTCCAGGCTACATATAGCCTTCCATTCTAAAGCACTCTTGGTTACCTCCTCTCTTCCCTTTGCCCCAACTTCACCACTAAATCCCTCTTCCCACCCTGTGAGAGTTTGCAGAAGACATGCTGTTAGACCAGTCCTGACTGCTTATACCAAGGAGCTACCTTCTGGGAGCTGGGAGCAGTAACTATGGCTCCTTAGATCTTCCATTCCTCTAACCTACTCCCAAGCCCTCCCCTCCCAGAGCACCAGGAACACAGCCAGGCCATCACTTCGCTCTCATGTGCATTTATTGAGCGCCAACAGAGTACGTGGTACTATGCTCAGGGTTCAGAGCCACAGTCTAGTCAAAAGGAGACCAGAGCTAGTACAGAGAACGTTTCATAGCTGCTTAACATCTGTAAGGGATTGGGAATGGGGAGAACTAATCACAAAACAAATTCCTATTCGAAAGCAACAGAATCTCCTCTGAGAGTAATATATTTTCTATGCGCACGCGCGCACACACACACACACACACACACACACACACCCTGAATGAACACAGAAATATACCCACGTGGTTGTATATGCATGCATATACAGGTGTTGTGGGTAAATAAACTAATGGATATGCTGTACACACACACACACACGCACGCACGCACGCACACACACACCACCGCACAGACAGGTAATCTGGCTTATGCTATCAAAGACACTATGTCTCCAGGTTCTAGTGAAGCAATCTGTCCTAGATGCCTGCAGCATGCAAAACTTGGAAGTTCCAGAGATTCACAGTTAAGGAGGACAAATGGGTATACATGTATACTTTTCCATCCTCGGGGGTCCCCAGCCACAGCACTGGAGGTTGCTCTTCGTTGGTGACAGCAGAGCCTCTGTGAAGGGCTCCCAGAGCAGAGCTGAGGAGCTGGAGGCTCTCTATCCAGTGGCAGGGCCCACGGGAGCCCTGGTGAGTTCACCAATCTTCAAGGCAGAATTTAAAAACTCTGGTTTTCAAGTGTGTAGTCCTGCAAATGGTGTTCCTTGTTACAGAGCCGCAGATCGAGGTAAGAGTTTCTCTTCTCGCTCGCTCTCTGCAGCCTCCCACGTATGCTAACGCATTTTGTAGTCATTAGATACAGATGTTTCACACAGCTGTCCCTTAAAATCCAAATCTACCGTGAAATCGAGGTCTCGCTACAAAGGAAGAGCAAAGGGTCCCAGCATTAGTGTGGTACCAAAGGCAAGCACCACCCCCTCCGGCAGGCAGAGGAATGGGTAACTGCAGTTTCTAAGGTTTTCTAGCTAAGGGGTTCCCACGAACAGCCCTCGGGAATCTATTCTGGTGCCTCATTATCCACACAGGAAGTTCTTTGATTTCTAACCTAAAGCCTTCCTGTTATAATATAGAAATGTTCCCTCTGATTTCATCCTGAGAGAAAACAGAGTGGGGTGGTTGAGTCTTCTGTGGCACAACCCTCAAAGCATTCTCTATACGCTTTTAATACACACGCTTGCACCCGCAGTTGTTCAGAAAGTATCACATGATCCCTGACCCACCAGGAGCGCTGAAGAAATGGAACCAAACATCTTCCAGGCCACCAGAAGCTGTTATTTTCTGGCTTGGCTTGTTCTAAAGGAGCTGAAACCCATGGCAACAGCCTCCATGCCCAAAGACCTTTGGATGCAGAACTGGAGGCTGAACTCAAAGCTGAGAGTCCAGAGCGGGGCCTTGAGAAAATCTATCACCCTTGAATTTCAATGGGCCATAGTTTGAGGCCTTCAGTTATACACAGTCAGCCCAAACCTGCCTTTCTACTGCCCCTCCCCCAGTACCTTGTCTGGCTGTGCACAAGCCACTGGAGGCACCTGGGCAAGGGGCTCTGGGGAGCTCCAGGGAGCTAGCTCCGCAGGTCCCTTCTTCCCTCTGACCCTGGCCCCGATAGAGACTGCCTCAGCACTCACCACATTTTTGGCATTTGGCTTCATGGATATGGTCCCATAGATTTCCTCCCCCCTCCGGACAGTGAGGTAATCTTCCAAATAGAAGACAGTCTGCTTCCAGTGGGTGTAGGGGGCATCAGGGGCTGAGGGGAAAAGAAAAGGGAGGTGGGAAGGAAGAGTCAGAGAAGATGTCTCCAGAAGGACTGAGGTTGAGACCTTGCCTAGAAATTACTGGGCTTGTTCTGGGATTCACTGAACCAACTCCCAGAACTCATGCACGGTCAAGGCTCCCAGCCCTTGGAACCTGCCTCCAAGCCCCAGAAAGTCTCAGTCAGCCCCAGGGCTCTTCCCTCCATCAAATTCCCATCTCCTCCAGGCTGCTGATCTTAGCTGGGGATCAAAAGAGAAAGAAGCAGGTATTACAGGTTCCTTCCAAGGGGTGGGATGAATACCCTCTCACCAACTACACTCATTAACACAAAAGAATCTCAAAAAGCTACTGTTTTTTAATTAGTTCAACAGAGTGAAGACATTCAGACAGTGTAAGAGAGCTATTGGTAGAATAAGTCATCCTGTCTCCCCTTAAATGACATCAGGTATGCAAATTCCACAACTAAACCAGTGTCCCACCAACACCGCAATCCTACACCTAGCTTTCCCTGCCATTTCTCTGCCCTAGAACTAAACCTGGTCCCCTTGGCCGATGCCCATTATGGGGTTTCAGCTGTGTCCTCCTAATTGGATCAAAAAGAAGTGAGGGATAGTTCTCATCCCACAGTGCCACCACTGGTCCACAGTTCACTCCTCCTGCATGATTTATTTATTTTTTAATAATAGTTTATTGTCAAATTGGTTTCCATATAACACCCAGTGCTTCTCCCCACAAGTGCCCCCCACCATGACCATCACCCCCTCCCTCCCTCCCCCTCTCCTTTCAGTCCATGGTTCATCTTCAGTATTCAGTAGTCTCCCTTGATGTGTCTCTCACTCTTCCCC